>NW_019211455.1:27882530-28265438 GCF_002443255.2 Varroa destructor | reverse complement strand
CAAATAGGTAATCATAATGGTTTCCAGAAGCGGTTCCTTCCATTGGCCGAGGCACCCCATTTAGGGCACGCACTTTAACTGTTTTATCTTGACGGTGCCATAAGGCAGCGCGTATTGGCTTAGTTGGTTGAGAGTGACCAACTCACCAGTGGTTCGGAGCAAACTCTACAATCCAGTTCTATTAGATAGATAGGGTCACAATGGCCATAACCTTGAATAGGGTTTTGGCCATTCAGTATGTCACTACAACATCAAACGTACTATTAAACGAGTCACACGAAAGCTGTACTGTAGGTTGCGGGTTGCATGCTTTTCTGGCATTACTTGACGAACCCCGTTTACGAAGACGCGATGACTTCATGGTTACGAGGCCTTCGGCTGCTGCTAGTAGTAGTAGTAGTATATTGAAAAAGCTCGTCCATTCATGAGCTGCAGACGGCTGGACTTCGTGATGAACAGTTAGGAATCATACTATTACGCACATATATATATATACATATATGAACCCACAGACAATTTACTGCTTCGAGAGAGAGTTACTCTGGACAAGCTTTGTCCGTGTGGGCACTTAATCCACAACAAAGATACAGTGATGATGCTACATACGCCAGTACGTGCACAGTTGGTTCTCAACTCGGAACTTGGATCTCAGCGGTACCAAGTCGATTTAGGTTGGGCAGACTTTCGCATAATCTTAGATGCCCGTGTCACGATCACGTCATAGGATGGACGCCTGAAGCTCTCTAAAATTTAGTGGTTCAGTCCACTTTTCTAACGCTAGCGCATTAGTGCTGTTTTGACGGTATATGACACTCTTTGCTTATATGCAGGTGACCGCTACCCGTAGCAACTCGCATGAGAAAAACGAGATGGGGGTGCTTGCACCTCGGACTAGTGCCTCGTGTTTCTTCCGGTTACCATCGCTGTTCAGTCGGCTAACACTGCCGCCATGTCCGTCAGCCTATCTCCTTCCGTTCCGATTTTATCGTCATATGTCTTTTTTTTTATAGCGCCTCTGTTAACTAGCGGCGATGGCTGTTTTTTCGAGAAATGGTGGACCATGTATTCTACCAATCGGGTCTGATGGACTCAGGCTTGGCCTACCTGTCGAACGGCTTCGTTTTATTGGACGCAGTCTGAAAAAGCGAATTCTCGTTCGTGTTTTGTCGACATGCCGCCAGTAGTGAGAGCTTGTTCAGCCGTAACTGACTCGAAGAAAGTAGACGCTAGCGAGAGAAGAGAAGATATAGTCGTTTCGAAACTGAAAGTTCTCGATGTATTGGAGATATTTGGGTCTCATAGACCTGGTTGAACCTTGCACTCAACCGGAACCTGGACCTGTGGGAACCCGAGTTGTACTCGCCCGAATATATGATACAGATTCCGTTGTATCGATCGCTACGTCAGCATCAGACGAAGACGGTCTTGGAAATGTTAGGTGACTACCTCAATCTTATTTAATCCTAAGCTTACAACCTGCGAAGAAAAAGGACAGACAGACAGACAGGCGACAACAATGGTCGTACTCACAACGCATAACATAGAAACGCATAGAAAATAACACTGTCAATCATGAAACAACAGTCGCCAGACGTTTACAGCCGTCAGTTACCGCTTTTCCGTGATCATCAGGTACTTATTACCACGAGTAGAGTTAGGCCGGCATTCCTTGCATACCACGTCTATGACCTTACGGTCGGTGCTTGAGTCTCTTTGTGGTACGTGGACGTGATGCTTCCTCTAGCGCCTCTATCTCAGCACACCGCTAGTGTCGCTACTCCGAAGCACGGTTGCTTCTACAGCAGCTAGCGCCATGACCATTATAGCTAACAGCACGGTCAGTCGGTCGTTATCTCGTTCCGCCTTGGCGCATTTTGTTTCAGCTGCACACAACCGCCGACATCGTCGTTGTCGCTGAAAACTGAACGACAGCGATCTATTCCATCTCCTGGCAACTGCGAAGAAGCACTCGTCGTCACCACCGATGCTCCTGCCGCAGCTGCTGCCAAAGCGTTAGTTGCCAACGCTATTGCCGCCCCCTCAGAGTAATCCTTTATGTAGTTTTTATGCTTTGGCTCGCATGTGCGACTGGCTACTGAATTGGCGACCGCTCGGTACAACGAGGAGTACTCGACGAATATGTAGAAAGAGTCAGGAGAACTCTACCCAGTTATTGAGGAAAAGCTGTCCCTGTTAGTGGAACATAGAGGGGATCCGCCCTAGGGTCGATCTTAGTCGTCAGGAGCATCCACAGACGGCGAGGCCTGCTGCTTTTTCTATTTCGGTGACTCTTTCCCTTTATCGTTCTTCATTTTGCACACAGGGGCTTCTCGTGCCTTTGAAGACGAATTCAGTGCTGCCTGTCTCTGTTTTTCTTGTCGGCCTGTCGGCGTATCTGTCTGTCCGTCCCTGAGTCGGCGGCAATCCAGCAAAACCCATTGGGCCGCTACCATGCCCTAGATTGGGACTGGTCGTAGAGCCACGGCCGCCGTTCTTTTTGTCGCTCTGGTCGTCGTCGTCGTTGTTGTCGTTGGCGGAGATACAAAAAATACTGAGTTAGCTGTGTCCTGAGCAAGCCGACACACTGGCGACCGACAGGGAAGCTGACTAGCTAGCGAGCAGTAGCAGTGGCCGCTGCCTTTGGCCGTAGCTTGCTTAAAAAGCTAAAAAAACGCAAGAGGATGTCCTGAGTTGTCCGATGAGCTGTCTTCCTGCAGGACTGTAACTTGCGCTTGCAGCAGCTAGGCAAAAGCGAAATCCAATGTTCATCGTAGCCAGGCGAAGGCTTTGGTGCCAACGACTATACGAGCGCAGCTATAAGCAGCTTGATCGGGCTACTACCAAACGGGTGCCGGGAACGGGACACGACATGATAAATGCGAACTCAAATTAACTAGCAACCAGAGAACAAACGGCGGCTACTGACTTCATGAAGGGTAAACAAATCGGATTACTGATGTTAAATCGCAGGACTAGAATGCGACATTCAAAACAACCCCCAACTATTTTACTTTTGTGTGTTTGATAAAATGGATTAGGTGTAGTGTGATGCAGTCCCAATATAGAAAACGGCCAATACTTTTCGGACTACTTCATCTTTTTCACTATAGCCATTAATAAACGTATCTCGCAATAGGAAAGCTATACTAATTAATAGCCGTTGAGCTACGCAATATAGTTGATAGTACGAATATCGCAGTACAATCAAGACTTTCTGCTGAATAAGCAAACAGATACGTTCCAAAAGCCGTACCCATTAGAATGAGGTATTCTATTGGGTGTCAAATGCGGAGCTTCAGTATCACATTGGTATAACGCTCAAAATTTAAGTTAATTTTACTGTTGGACTCTGTCCAATGCTCTTTCTAAGCGCGAACTGCTAAGCCAATAGATCAGATAGTCTTAATCCATTGTATTGGATTTTTTTATATGATGATTTTTAAACATAATACTAATAATAATAAGTCCCGTTTCCGACGCTTTGGTGGACATCAAGCCTTACATGTACGTATTCCTATGCTATAGAGGCTCCTTGTTACTTTTTCTGAAACCATCTTGAAACAATTGCAACGGCTGAATACGTTCTGCTGAGCTCAGACGTCGGGCTATTCAAGGTCAGTTATCACATGCTGTTCTCTCGTCTGCATCTACTTCTATTCTATTTTATCCACTTCTAGTTCTATTTATAAAATAGAATTAACGTGGAAACGCACAGGTGTTCCTTTAGTAGCCCTGCTGTCGACAGAGATCCAATCTTAAATATTATATCTATATATAGACTATGCGTTGTTGTATACTGTAGGTATTCGTTAGTTGCAAACTTTCTGGGCAGGCAGACATTATGCATTCGAACAGTCTTTGAACCCTTTTCATACATCTATTATACCATAGAAACTCGTTCTTTTTTGTTTCTTAACCTTTGTTCATGGAAGTTAAAGCGAGCATACGTTATTTAGTATACCACCTACTAGCCACCGAGCATCAGAGAGAGGAGTTATCTGACGGGAGAATAAGCTAAGTATTCGAGTATTATTCCATCGTCTTCCCTCATGCGATATCTGACACCTTTAGTTGGTCATGCACTAGTTCCCATCTTTTTCTTTTCTTGCCTAGCTCACTGTTCGGAGACGCTGTTTTCTTGCTGGCGTCTTACTTGTCCGCTAGCAGCCCAGCTAGCTTGCCTGCCTCTTTCTTTCTTCTTTCTCCTAAAACAGCCTAATGCGACCTTCTCCTAGATCACGCTCCTGATCGACAGCGGTGGCAACCCATCCCATTCCATTGCATGGGTTTCTTCGTTCTTTCCTTGGATGAGCTCAGCAGACCTAGATGAACAAGGCCTAAGGCAGTGGGCCTTCCAGCGCTCGCCGGCCGGCCGTCACTAAACTCGCTTACTCGCAGGATCCCACTCCAAGTGGGATTCAGGACCCCTAAATATTTCCCTTTCTGCCAGTCGACCCATTGCCGGGTTGGTCGTCGGACGTTGGTCGGTCTCCACGGCTGCTGCTGTGCCTAAAAGGAGCGGGTACGGCTGGCTGCCTAGCTGGCTGCCAGCAGGCTAGACGGCAAGCCTGCAGGCCAGCTGAAGGAGCGCGTGGGAGGGAGTAATTAAAAACGCCTAATGAGAATAAGGGAAGAGCAGATAAGGGAGAAGGGAACGACCCAGGGAACGGCACAGCCTTAGAGCCTTGCCGCGGCGCTGCTGCTGTGGTTGTTGCAGAAGCCTTAGAGGCTGAAGCAGCAGCAGTAGCAGCCGCTGTTGCCGGCTTGATCTAGCTTGGCTGGTACAGCACCAGCATCGGCCGCCGGCGGCACTCTCATTGGGCAGAAAGGGCCTCAGCCCTGCTCTATCCAGTTTTTCCCTTTTCCAGCTCGCCTTCTGCGCTGCTGCTTTTCCGGGCCTTCCTCGGGCTTCAGTTCACCTCGCCCCTTCCTTGGACAGCTTCGTGCTTTTGCTTCTTTGCTCGTGATGGTGGTAATTCTTGGACCACCGCCGACTGTTCTTCACGTCGCCCCTTTCCATGACAACGACTACGACGATGTCCGCCCGACGAACTCCCCGTTTTGTTCATATCGTTGCCCTGGCTGCCTCTCTCCTATAACAGCAGGCTACATCGGCTTCGCGGATCTGGTCTGCTGGGTCCTGCACTAGTCTGCCCCTGATGTGGCCACCGCAACTGCAAGAAGTGCCGGCGTGTCTCGCGTTGCTTTGCTATTTTGCTCTGTCGCAAACCGTCCTGTCCCGCTATTCCGAGCCTCCACCGCCGCCTTCATTCGACCGCGCAAACGAAGCAAAGGAAGTAGCATAAAAACGGAATGCACCTTTTTACTTAAACCACCTCGACGACCACGTCTATGCCACGATAACGGCACCGAACAACATCCCACCATAACATAACGTAGTTTTGACAACTAACGTTGTGTGTAACGTGTAAGAAATGTTTGTACCAAAAAGTATTTCCTTGCTTAGAACAAAAAACTATGCCAGCATACGTGCATTTTAGCTAGGTTCCGCCTAGCAAGAAGTGGCCGTCAGCCGAGGCGTTGCTGTGATGTGAAGTTCATACCCTTTACGAGTACCCTTACGTTGACCATACCGATTCTTTTCAGGATAGGGGAAGCAGGAGCAGCAAAAGCAATGCTGATGACAGTACTATATAACTGATATCGTAACATCTTTATGTTCAACATATGCGAGCGAAAAATTTCTGGCGATGACATCGGTTGCCGGCTGACGTTGTTGTCACAGAAGCAGCAGCAGCAGTAGCAGTAGTAGTAGTAGTAGTAGCAGGCTGTGCGATGAACGAAACACAAAGAAAGTCGGACGATGAGGGGAAGGACAATAGATGAATAGTCGAGTAGGAACGACTATGACAAGGGGGTAACGCTACGGAGAGCAGTAGTCCTCCTTAACCCAAAGAGAACTCCAAGAGGTCAGAGCAGAAGTGGGTGTTGTTCTTCATTCATGACGCGTGGGCGATTAGGAGCGCAGATAAAGATGTGTGTCCCTTCCTATAGAAACGAATTGATGGACGAACAGACGGCAGAAAGTTGCGACCGACGACCTCGTCCGGCCCTCTTCTCAAGTGTCCGACATCCAGATACTCCGGTTATTGCCAGCCAGGCGTTGGTTCATCCAACGTGCAGCTCTTTCGACGGTTCCCGGAGTGTCTCGCGCGTGGTTACTACCGAATGGCAAGAAGAGTGACAAGGCATGGGGAAAGGGGGAGGGTGCGCAAGAGGTCTGGGGTGATGGTGAGAACGTTCTTAGTCTCAAGTTGGACGGTGCGTCCTTTCAGGACGACGAACGAATGAGCCAAGCAAGCTCATCTCGGCCGACAGCGGCGGCAGATGGCGGTAGCGAAGATGGCGGCAGGAGCAGCATCAGCGGACACAGGAGCGAGTTATTGCTGCTACTGTGAAGCAAGCCCGAACCCAGAGGCTGAAAAAGACCGAGATCTCACAAACGGGATGGAGACTCCTTAGGGAGTCCACCTCATTAAGGCAGTGGCGTAGTCATTCCAAACCAGCCGTCTCGCCAGTTTCTTGGAGCTGGGCTTTAAATTGCTTCATGAGTGAAGGCGAACCAGCATGGCTAGTTCCTGCAGGCGCTAGTGACGCTTGTGGCGTTGGCGCCTTTGCGTTTTTTCTTCCCCGTTCAGGCGATACTTCTAGAAACGTTCTCCTGTTGCCGCAGATGTTTCACCGAAGATGAGCTGGCGCATGCCTGTCTAGTTCCTGTAACTGTATAGGCGTCAGCCAGTCGCAGATGATTGGCAAAGGGCGGTCTACAATTGGCACTCTCAGCGTAAATCGCAGTATCAAGGCTTCGTCTCAAGCTGGCGAAAACACCTTTTTACTCCCCTGAGGCCACAGCACACGTTGAGGACTATGGCCACTGGTCGTTCCTTCGGAATCCGCTCCTCATCGTTATCCCTAGCGCACGCCAGAACCGTCAACCTCTGTCTTACCGAACTGTGAAATTAAAATGCTTTTAACCACTTTTCGTTCCGCATTACCCCTCACGCTGCTGCTACCTGTTTCCGCCAACCCTGTTTCCCCCAAACTCGTAAAAGCGAGTCGAAGAAAAATAGCGATGGTTCCCTGTTGGAGTGTTCCTTTTAAACATTAAGCATGAAATATTTTCCCCATTGTGGTCAGCCGTGTCTCCCCCGAGACGAAGTCGATATTTGTCAAAGCAGCGTGCAGACATAGGACGGTGAAGACTCAAAGTCAGATTCAACGAAGACTAAACCGCTTTCGCTAATAACCAACCGATAGAGGCAGCGCCCCGTTAATCTGTGAAAGAACGTGTTTTCCTCATTGTGGTCCCTGCTATAGCTAACGGCAGAGTTAGACGAACTTTGTAATTGTTAACGGGTATTGTTAACTATTTATTGAACTTGTAAACACATATTCGATTGTGCGTCTGAAGATTTGACCTTGCCATTCCCATTACAGGCGGTGGTAGCATGGTGGCTGAATGAAATAAGCTTCACTCTACGAGGAAACTGTCATTTTTTATTTTGATGATGTTGTCGGCATTGCTGTTTTCGTTTAATTATCTCTTCTCGCTTAGATAAGATAGAAACATTTGACTGAGGGGTCAAAACAGAAACAAGATCGGCTCATAACCCAGAGCGTAGCGGATTTTCCGGATTGCAGGTACCAGAGAATCAAAACAGCATGGAAAACGTATCGCATACGTTGTCTCAATACGGAAAACGGTTTCGCATAAATCCGTGGTTTACTTGTAGCAGTTCTATGTATTATACGACCTGGTATGCTGGACAATCTACAATATGACGTTTCTAATGAACGATGTAGCGTTATGCTAGCTATAAGCTTTCGCTTACAATTCATCTCCACTACACTGACATACTGCAATAGATAAAAGATTATTTCCTTTCAGGTACAGATACAGAGAACATAGGTCAGAGTTACCTTCATCTATTTGATCTACCTTCACTAATTTTTTGTTTGGTTCGACCAACCATCCATACAACCATTCATTCACACTCGCAATTTTCCGACTTCACCTCGTAAGCTCTGTAGGACTGGATCGCGTTGGCCTGCGTCGCTTTGGACCCTCCTCAATTATAAATTCGTATCTCACTTCTAGCGCCTTCTACTCTCCTGAACGCTTGTACACTTTCGCTGGCTTGTTTTGCATGGCATCCTGATGCTGGCGCTACGGCTGCTGTTATCCGCAACGGCGGTAGAGATAGCCAGCATCACAACCGGCCCCCAGCCGGGGGAGACCCCAGCGTGGGGACACATCAAAACCAACATTAAAAAATGATGGACAGCCGTGGTGGTAGTAGCTGCAGCAGCAAAAGCAGTAGTCTAATTTTTATGCGTGTCTATAGCACTGAAGTAGGATAGAAAAGTGAGAGCACGCAGGAAACGAGAACTCGCTTTGTTTTCAGGGGGTGATCTGAACACTTTCGCCCGTTCTTTTCGCGGCGATCACTACGAAGTTGACATACTGATGAGCTGAACATTTGGCCTCCATTAGGTACTGAACCACATACATGTGTATAAAGAGCGAAATATACTTACGATGTTACACGAACGGCCGTGGGATATCGTAGGTATACAACATAATATTGCTGAACGCGCCTTTCTAGGTAATTAATGCACCTAGCAGACGTTTAATTAGTATGCTCATCCTGTAAGAAATGTGAAGCACCTTTACTTATCTAACATTTGCAAAAGAATCAAAGCTAGACGCGCATGAAGATTTAAATATTCTGTAGTACATGATCTGAAACAGAATGAAAAAAACATGCCTGTTTACCTTTTTGTCAGGGGTCAGCGTACGTCGCGCTTTTACAATTGTTTGTTCACATATTAAGAATCCGCAGGTAAAGTGGTGGTACTAACTTAATAACAAATCCTATCCTGCACTACTATATCGACTATAATTGTTTCATAGATTGTTAATATCGCTCTAGCCAGCCCAGTCCGACACTCTCGATTGGCACTTGCCGCTTCTGCAAAGTCAGATTCGCTGAACTTCTCAACCAGATTTTTTCGTTTCATAAGATGACACACGGAAGAGGCAAAACGGGGGTTGCCAAGCTTAAGGACTGCTTGTTCCCTCTGACGAGCGATATCACCCTCTCATTTGCGCGATCAGAATGGGTGGCAAAAAAAAAATCGACAGATGACGACACAATCGTCGTCCGCCTTCATCTGATCCAAGCAGGATCCACAACTGCAATGCATCCACTGCTTAAAAAACATCGCGCCAGAGAGATTCACAGATAGCAGCCAGATAGACGACGGACAGATACGGCACAAAATCGCAATCTTCAATTCCATCCAGCGACCGCCATTGGTCAAACTTTGGCTCAGTACAGCTTCGAGTAGAACGAAGTCGGCGCAAGCGGCAAACCACCCACAAGCGAATGTTTAAGAGTGAATCGACAAAAGCGATCGTTTTGAATTCCGCTGTTCTATAGCCATAGCTCAGCTAAAAAATTCAGCGACGAGCACTATGCCGCCGAAGCTTGGCCGCTCATTCCGTCGCATGCCTGCTTCCTTTACCCTCTTGATTGACCCCCCGCTTTCATCCAGTCAGGGCGCTCCCCTTTTCAGTTGCGTTTCTATATGCTTGTGTGTGTTTCTGTGTATATACGTGTGTGTCACTCTATGTATACCTGAGTGGGGTTAAGTTCCGAACGAAAGATACCCCTGCCGCAGTTGCTGCCGAAGGCTCCCGACAACAATAATGGAATTGCCGGAGGCATCGCGAGCTTACCATCACCGACGCTGAATCCAACTCGTCCCTCCCTTTTCTCCCTTACCTCGTTTCTTCTACCAGGATAACTGTATTGCCGACGCCGAACCAAATAGTTTTTGTTTTTTTTTTTTACTTGCGCTTGGCTGCTGCCAGTAACAACTCCTTTGTTTCGCGTTGCCCCAATTGTCGACTTCGTACTCATTTTAGAGGATCGAGTCGCTCGTCCGGTAACAACTGGGTTTCGGTCTTGTAGCCAGTGGTGTGCTGCTATAGTCACCTTCTGATCCGATCAGCAAGGCATGCATTATATATTATAACTGAGGCTTGCTGCATTTTTTAATTTGCCCTAGTAGTAGCGCTAGACAGGCTCGCCCTCCCTCGCAAGGGCATCCGGATCGTCGCCGTTTCCAAGTCTTTCACCACTCGCTTCGTGACTCGCTATGCGATATACGAATGTGAGTGCAACGAGGTTTGCGCCGCTCCCTTGGACGGACAGTAGCCAGCGAGGAACCGAATGAAGCCAAAGGACAAAGAGTTGTACTAGTGCTTTAGGGGGATTCGAAAATGGGAAAAGGCCATAGAAGGTTAGGAGTGGGCCACTAGGAAAAAAGGACGAGAAAGCATTCCCGCGAAGAGATCTAGCTGCGGCAATGACAGGAACAGAAAAAGCTACTCAGCGAACGGGTGGAAAGGTACGGGAGCAGGCTAATGTGGGGTTCGGAGCAAATTCTACGACGACGAAGATGAGTCGCTTTCTCGAAGAATGAGCGCTGCATGTCGTTTCCGAGGTTAGCACAACTTTTTATCCACTCGCACTGTCCCGTTCAGCGTTGCGATGGTGTTACGATGTGCGACCGGGCCAATGCAAAGGTGCGTTCGTATTTTTTTTTCGAATCATTTACTAGTAATCTCAAAGTGTGTCCACTGATCCTGCGCCTCTGCGTTTGCTGATGAATCAGCCTTCGTTCCTCTGCGTGCATAACGGATTTGATGACGAGACGTTCTCATACGTTCTTCATAAGTCCGACGATGGTCACAGATAGTGATAATTGCGACGAAATCAGTAGCAGCAGCCACTCAAGCCTCGAAGGGTATGGCCGTCTCTCCATTTGGGGTTCCCTGTATTTTTGCTTCTAGCTTTCGCAAACGGGGCACTACTGTGCAACCGGCAGTTACTCATCTGCGCGTACCATAGTGCTCATTCGAATCGACAGACTGGTGAACTTAAATATCGTTGTGTGCTTACAAGCTTTTTCGTGTAAGGAAACTGCCGTTTCCCGTAAGGCAGACGAGAATGTCGAACGGGGATTACCGATTCCAGATCATCACATTGCGCACAGAGTGTCGATTATTTGGTGTTCCACTATCGTCGGTACCATAAACGTTAATGTGCACATTTGCTACAGATGCCCAAGTCGATGACGGCAGCTACCTCCCCGGTTTGACCACCTCTCGAAGCAGCGACGAACGGATAAACTGGGAGCAGACGGGTTTGCTAGCTGCTTGACAAGTGAAATCGTGCCAAGGAGCTTAGCAAGAAAAGTGGCAGGGAGACTCACCCATTGGCCGAGACTGTGGGAAGGCAAGAAAGAGTCGACTACAGGGGTAACAAGTAGCGTTTCCGTCGTGCGAATCGTAAGAGGGGGGGATAAAAAAAGAACCTAAATTGAAACGAGTGCCTATGCAACTGCTCTCCAGAAAGAAACCATTCTGAAGTAACGGCTTCGACGGCAGCGGTATCATCAGCAGTGGTTTCAAAACGAAACGCTCGAGCTTCTTCTTTGGTTCTCGAGTTCACCTCATAACCGCCTGCCTTGGATGGGTGGTAATCACTTTGATAATATGTGCGCTGCGACTCTTAAAAAACAGAAGCAAAATAAGTGGCTTTCTCTTTGCCACTCAGAGTTCCCACGAGTAGTGGTAGACGGTCATGGTGGACAGACCTGGGTATCAGTATCGTGAACTGAACGAATGGGTGAAACGTGGTTAAGGCCAACGTAACTGGTAGTGAGAAAACGAATATATACGATACAATAGGCATTCATTGACCATATTAGCAAATGGCTTTCCCTATGTTTTACTTACAACTTATAATAAAAAAACTTGGAAAGTACCAATTTTAAAATTAGTATGAAACAATCTATATATGAATAGAATGTAACGAAGAAGTTATTTACGTAATATATAATTTGATCATGATTGACTACGTAGCGTTGCCGCTCAATACACATTTATTCTGGGTCCACCTCAATCTCGCTCGTTTAGTGGTGCCTTTCTCTTATAAATGTAAGTTCGAAAATAGCTATTAAAACGAAAATGAGTAGTCGCTATTTATAGTCAACGCGTACTAAAGAAAATACGTTTATTACAATTATACCTAAATAGAAACCCAACTGTGCTTATATATAGTTGTACAATATTTTTATATTTTTTCAATATCACTTTTCTTTCTGTGCTACCTTTGCCAGTGTACGCAGTTGGTTTTTTTTTAGTTCATGCAAAATGTTTGTGTAGCATTAGTTATAAAGGGCAGAGGTCGACAAAGCCTTCACCGCCTACGTTTGCTGAACAATATATAGTAGAGGGAAAACAAATTCATTTACCTACCTCGACTCTCTTTGTCTACCCTGACAAGTGTTTATTATTCTTCTTTGGATGGACGCTGAGGATAAAAAGTCTACTTCTATACCTTCTTCTACGTGCATAGGAGGGAAGGGATAAGACTAGAGCCGCGTTTCGACGCGTATCGTTGGCAGTCAGCGTTAGCTGCAGGATCGCCTTGTGCGATCTGATATGCGAACTTAGTAAGGCAGACCAATGACTGTGGGAACAGTTGAAAGTCTGGACGACGTTGCAGATCTTTAATTTGACTAGGTTTGCTCCTTGGTCCGCTTCGATTAGGTTTGGCCGACTTACGGGAGATGCATCAGTCCTTTTCCCCCAAAGCCCCTTTTGACCCCAGTCAGGGAATTGCTGCCAACGGCTGCAGAAGGGGGATATGGGACGGGTTGGGGCTCTAATTAATGCTTCAAATGCTAATTTGCCTTCTCCGACCCTCCCATCATCGGAAGACTATAGTAGCCTCAGCAGAGGGGCTACCTCGAAGAGCCAAAAAGGCGACTACAACTTTAAGACTGGCTATGAAGAAATCGAGGGCACCCTCCATTCCGGCAGCAGTCGTCCTGAGACGTTAACGTCACTGCAGGAGTGACAACAACAACAACAATAATGATAACAACAGCAGTGGCAGGATCGGTTGAGCCGTGGAGGGCGCTACCGGACAAATTCGAATGGTTTGCCGAAGGCAGAACCATGATATGCTTCGCAGCGGACGCACTACCTAATATTAACCTCATTAACACCAAACGTATTCAGCTGACAGCCAATTGTGAAATATAGTGTAGTTTGCATCGCTGTGGTTATGATATCAGCGATTCCGTTGATGAGATGGTCAAAAACTGCCAGAGAATCTCTTCTGCATATCAACAACCATCCAATAGGATAAACGAATGCGTGTTGGTCACATCATTCTATCAACGTGGTCTAGATCTATGACCGCCACCGGCGCAGAACAAAGCTGAAAACGCAAGTTCCGCACGTTTAGAAAGCGTTCAGGAGAATCAAATGGTGTGACGCAATATTCGAAATTGGGTTTGTCTTATGGACAGCCACTGTTACAGGCAAGATTAAAGGAAGCATTTTCCGTAGTTATAAATTAATGTAGTAGTTGAGCTAAGTAATTTCTACTTAAATATTGTCGGAAGAAATTACTGACCAAGACGGCTGTGAGCCAATTGTAGAGGAGTATAAACTACAACTGCATTTATAATGTAACGCGGTCTTCCATACCATAAGATGTCCGATTATGTAAGGTTATCGGTACACAGATGCCAGGAGCCATCAAGTACCGCGAAGGGCCGCGATTTTATATAAAGTACGAAAACGAGCTGTTCTCCTTAAAAGGCCTTCACATTTTTACACGATTTCAGGACGATATAAGTTGTCATTCACTGCTCAACCATTGTACGTGGGCCGCTTATCGCCGCCAGTAGCACTGCAATGCTCGTTAGTCTACTTTAAAAACAAACGCCGTTTTGTTAACGACTTACTAAGCTTACGTAGGTGCCAACGCCTTGTGACGTTAATAATTCCCAATCATCTTCAGAAAGTTCGTAGCTCGATTGGCAGCGAAGATGGTGCCGTTGGATAAAAGAAGGTCGCACTATTGTCTTTATTCTACCTCTCTATTTTTCTGTGACTTTTAGTCGGTCGCTGTCTACTAGAAGATTGAGTCGACATGTTTCAACGATCAATTTGCGACCAACGTAATGAATTTCCGATATTCGTCGCGTTCGCGCGGTAAGGCGCGTGCTTGGTTTATTTTGTCGGGCCTGTTGGCTGGCCGAAGTAGCCTATCTTTGCGGAAGCAACAAGCTGCACGGCTGGCTATGCCATAAATTTATGCCAATTTCCCATATACTACAACACCATATCTGTGAAGCCTACCTACTTAGGCCAATGTCTTGCTCAGACAAATGAGCGGAACATATATATATGTATCTATCTCAATTTGTATGTATGTATGTCCAGCAGATTTCTCTTCCTTTCACGATCCAGCGGAGGGCAGCTGGTGCGCTCAACGAATAGCGAATGGAGAATGATTTCGCACTTGATTTATAGATGACGTCCTAGCTGGCTCCTTCAGTGCGCCTGCAGCCGTTACGGCTAACAACGGCGTATTGATTGGCCATATGCGGGTTGTTTCTGCTGATGGCAACTTTGTATCCGCTAAAGCAAAGAGTCAACTTGTTATAAAATTCTCGAAGTCGCAACTGACATATCAATTTGGTCCTATTTCTTTATAGGTACACGTGGCACGAAGGGAAGGCTATATGGTTTTGTACCGTAGTTCTCGAAGGGAACTTGGGACAGCTTGTTAGATAGTATCGTAAGTGGGTTCATTTTTACTTAGAACAATCACATATTAAATGCAGGATATCCTGGAAAGACGCTAAGCTATTCTAGCTTTGAGAAGTTGTTTACTATCATTTGTGCTAGACCCACCCATTTTCCCAGAATACGGAAATTCAGATCTGGTTTATCGTTACATCTTGCTCTAGACTTGCACACCATCGTATATAAAGTGTTCGTTATTCGATAACGAAAAAACCAGTGAGAGCATTTATTCTTGCAATTGGAATGTCAAAAACCTGATAATATTTATTATTATATTGCTACTAATTTTCTCCGCCGGATGTCCCCTACAAACAGCGGGTATGAATGAGATAGGCTAAAGGACAAAAATGGATTTACTGCTAGGGAGGGCTTTGGTCCACATATAACTTGAAAAGGAATTTCATCAAGTTGAAAAAAATAGCACAATGTACAGTTGATTAGTATTATATATATATGTATGTATGTATATATATATATATATATATATAAATCATTAGTTCGACGCTGTTGCGAGCCATAAATTAACTTTCTGCAAATTGCAGAGGTCTTACCTCAACTCTTTGTCTTCATACACATCACTGTACGTTTAATATTTACCAACGATTAGCAAAACTACGATTACATTTGACTTGATGACGAATTTTCTTAACTTAGTATCGGAAGTATACGCATATGATTTTACGGAAAAAAAAAGGAGGTTATTTGAAAACAACAACAACAACAACAACAACGTGGCAAGAGATACTGTGCAGATTCTGTGCTCATGTACAGTGACTTATGCAGCGGCAGGCAGGTTAACTGATCTGATGCCCCTATTAGCCAATGAAGTAATTACGTGCCATTCCAACACGCACTAATAGAGATCCGATCAAGGAAAAGGAGCTACAGGCAGTATGAACAGCAGGAGGAGTCCGACAACAAAGTCTGAGAGCATCGCCATAATGGTTCAGCTTCATGCATTGCGCAACATTTCAAAGTCGAAATATGCGGCCACTTGTCATCAGTTTATCCTTAGCTCTTCTTCAGTGTACCATGAATGATACATGGTATCATGAGATATCCATGAATGATAGACACAGCTAAATCCCACTACGTTTTAGTTCCACGACTATCAACAACAGAGGCTATGATATAACATGTCATGCCTTCAGCCGTAACCAGCTGACACGCGTATCACG
Source organism: Varroa destructor (assembly GCF_002443255.2). Lineage (NCBI taxonomy): Eukaryota > Metazoa > Arthropoda > Arachnida > Mesostigmata > Varroidae > Varroa > Varroa destructor. The sequence goes on along the minus strand of NW_019211455.1, from coordinate 28,249,559 downwards.
ATAAGAAAAATGGTATTGCAAAATATATATATGTAGTCTGTAGCAAGCACGTACATCGTAGGGGAACAAAATATCAGGTACAGCGTATGGACACACAGCAACGGCACAATGGCCTCCCGTTCTTTATGATGTTAAGAAAATTAGTCTTTGACGACACCGTTAACTAACGGCCCTGTGATACGTGTTACTAGTCTGTCTGTCGACTGAGCCTATTGGGCCTGCTATAAACAGCTAGTAAACCATCTCTTCGAAATGTAACGCGTTAGTCCCTTCTCAAAATTTGGAATTCCTATACGTGCACGTACTAATTGGAGTAAGACATACCCTGTTCAGGCGTTGCCAGGTCTTAGCGAGCCTATCTGGCAAAGGTCGACAAAGTCAAACGTGTTCATAATGCATCAAAATTCGATGTATAAACATACGCGCTGCGCTCCCCAGCGGTGTGTCCGGCTCGCCCGTTCTCCAGGTTAGCTTTCTTGAGAAGAGACCCGTTCTTATCTTTCTAGGCTAAGACAGTTAGTCGTTAATAGCGTTAAGATAAATGCGTACATTTGGAGGTTTCGAAGAGAAACCGGTACCTTCCGACGCGTAATTAAAATATTGTGTTGATCAGAGGAAATAACGCACAAATACAATATTGATGGTTGGCGGGAAACAGAGCCTATTGTCCCTCTTAGTTATCTTATTGATTTAGCTGGCTGTACACGTTCGTTTTATCTACTCGTTGTTATGGATATCATTCAAGAACTGTTCCAGTCAGTTGGTTTAAACACGCCTTCACTTGTTCGTTGCATGTATAACAGGAAAATGGTAATTTTTTGGCCTTTCGAATTGTCGTATCAAGAGGACTTCCTTGGGCCTGGCATAAGCCAAAATGCTGACTAGGGTGACCTACGTGAACTAGGTTCGAAGCGGCAGAATAGACAGAAAGGCTTTTCTGCTGACAAGAGTCAGGCAACCGTCTGATAAAATTGTGCCTATCGGCGATACGGAACGTAAAACTCGAAGCATACAGGGTAACCCAAGAGTTCCGTATAGGTGAGCAAAGAAAAGTTTTTGTCTCATTTACTGTTTTTCTGTAATTCTTAGCTTAATGACACACGCCGGTGTAGGGTTGTTTGACGTCAGATTCTATATGAGAAGACTTTTCTTCATTAGATCATCTCTCCGCACAAAAACTTCCTGATTATCCGCCTTTCGCACAGCGACTCTTATCAGACAAGATTAATTTTATCCTGATATTGTGATGCTTATCGAAAACTAACTTAACGTCAAAATTTTACTCATTACTACCCACGTACATTCCATGTCGTAGTATATAATTTGCGAGTTTCCCTTCGTGAACGAGATTATCGAATGCGCAAACAAGACAGACGGCTTTCAGACATATAAAGACTCAGGTGAAGTTTCCCACAAAATCTTAAACCTTACAAACAGCTTAAAATAGAACAGCATTTTTTGTCTCGTAACTTACTTAATCTACTCATACTTGGAACAATTATCCTGAGAACGAAGTCCATGAATACTTACGATCGGTAGAAAGTCTCTTCGCATGGAAACTGGGTTTTTCGACGCAAGAACGGTCCGTGGTAGAGCAAGTTGATTGGATAACTTTTGCAGTTTTGGAGGCGTATATACATCATCTAGAGCGTCAGATTAATTACTATCAATTATAATTTGATACGAAAGGCTAGCTGGAATATTTTAATTAAATCCTTTTGTTGATTAGTGCAGGCTGACTTAAAACTAAGACTATCGCTCAGGTGTTATCTGTGACACTTGAAGATTAACAATTTTTTTTTTTGCTTTTCAACGTATACATTGTAACGTACGCCTTGAAAAGAAAAATCTTCGTAGCTTGTTGACGTGCGTTGCTTCCGTGTAGGAGTGCGTCGTGATCCAAGAGCCAGGAACCAGCCAACCAATAATAGTAGTAAATCAGTGTGTCCGCGACAGCGGCCGCTTGTAACGGCAGTACTTTCCTTCCTCCCTCCCTCCCTTTGGATCTGCCATTTACCATACGCATATGTGTGAGCAGCAGCAGAACGCTATTTAGCCTAGCTAATCTCCCAACGATGATCGCCACGAGTATCGGAAGGAGGTTAACGCACGGCCCCTCTTACTTAACCAGCCAAGCCAAGCCAAGATTAGGGGTAGTTCTGCGTCAGCCAGTCGAAAAATTCCCGTTCGAATCCCAAATCAACTGCGATTACAAGCGAAGTAAAGTGGTGAACTGCTTCTATTCGTGGCAGGCGCTTCTTCTGTTCCATAGCATTGTACTATGCATAAGGCCTGTTCGTTGGCGCAAATCGGACGGCCCACTGCGAAGCAGCTTGCTCTTCCTGCTGACGAGCCCATAGCCCATGGTTACCTAATAAGCAAGCCAGTCATGACCGGCGGTTGCGGCTTCTTCCTACCAGAGGCAAGTCCCCACCATCGGCAACATCACTGACGCTATCGTACAGTTCTTGGCCTATGTGGTAGATAGCGGACTATTATTCTATACATCGTTGGACGGACGGACGGATTGACTGAGCAGCTCGGCTCTGTGGGTCCAAGAACAGCTTAGCGGTACGAAGCCACTAGTTGCCTCCGCGCCGGCAGAAAACTGCTTGGTTAAGGCCAATATACACAGCCAGCAGCAGCTCGTTGGATAGTTGAAGTGGGGCCCCTACATGCGGCCGGCCACTCACGGCTGCCACCGCCACCACCGCCGCTGGTGCCGTTCTGGTGGTCGGTCACTAACTAATACTAGTCTGATTGGCCGCCGTCGTCGTCATCTGGTTCTCCTCTTCCGGATGTAGTACCATCTTGCATAACACAGTTAGTGTAATGAGCTTTAGGTTGATTCGTAGGTCTTATGCTGTATGGTTAGGTAGAAAGGTATGCGGCACATTACGCTAGGCTACGCCGCGTCCCGCGCGCGCGCTTACGGCTAACCGACCATTGGCTAGCTTAGCAATAGTGCACCTACAAGTACGGAGGCATTACGACGGGACGATGAACTAAGGAGGTACGGGGTTCAGTTCACGAGTTGAGTTAGCTAGTTAACCAGCAACGTCGAGAGCAGCAACTGCGGCGTTGAAGCTATAGTAAAGTAATCGCTCTGTGTGTCCTGCGATGTCCTGCTCGCCTAGACAAGCGATATGCGTCATTGTAGAAGACGTGAACGCAGGGTGCGCCAGCTATGAGGAGGTCCTCTGACCGGCGAGAAACAGCAGCAGGCTACAGCGTGAGGGAGCTGTCTATAGTACCCAGACGAAACGCCGGCGGAGAAAAGAGATTAGAAAGCTAGTATAACGAGCCAATGGTGTCGGTTTGCAATGCTGGTACGAGTAGCAGTAGTAGTAGTAGAAGTGGACGCGCTGGTCGCTCGAACGATGATGCTCAAAAAGTAGAAGTCTAAGGAGGAGAAAAAAGGATAAAAAAAAAAACAGAAAATAAAGAAGAGGCACCAGAGCTTCCTCTTTTCTTAAACTACTAGTGTGTGTATATGTATATATACACTATAGTACCCGGACAAAAGCGAGATCCGAGATCCTTTGTTGGCATCAAGGGTTGAATAGGCGAATCAACGGACTTAGACGATCACTAGGTGGTAGACAGGAATATGATCAAAGAAAGCTTGCAGCCAAAAAACCACAAGTGCTAGTTTCAGTGTTGCCGTCTCGCTGCTGACGAACAAAAAAAACTACCGAGAACCAGGGCAGGCTATAATGTAGACCCGATTCTCCATCCGAGAATGTCTCGAGACTTTTGCGTTAAACTACCGCTGGCTTTCTGGTACCCCCTTTTTTCTTTCTCTCTTTCTTTCAAACTAGTAGACGGGTTGCCGAAACCAGACAGAAGAGGTCACTGAACGAGGCGGCGGTACACTGAATTATCCAATACATCTTGACACCCTTCTCAGTGCATGTATGGTTCGGATCCTCAGATACTGGCTTAGACAAGGGAAAACATTGCGCCAAACTATAGCATATGTTGGATTTGAGCATAAAAAAGATTATGCGTTATCCGGTTAGTTGAACCAGATCACACTAATACATCGTAATAGCTTTGATATTTATTTCTAACAAGAAATCAACCTACATCTAGAAACTACCTAAAGATTTCCACGATAAACCTGCAATCGAAAATACCAGTAGCAACTATATCGTACACAGATTCTGTGACAGAAAGCATGTATCTGTTAAGTATTGATCACCTGAAAATTGCAGAAAAATTGAGAGAAAGCTTAATTCAGCTCCGGAATAATCTGCTTCCATTTCGCGTACAAAATGTATCCTATAGTCATATCTGTAACGTTCGAATATAGACTATCGATTGACCGACTATGTCTTGCTAAGGCAGCGTAGACCAGGGGAAACCAGCGGTTTCCGACTTGTCATATAGTATCTAGTGTTTATTACGTAAACGAACGACTTTGCTTTGCCAGAATGAGACTATAGTCCAGTATCCTCACGTATTTCCTGGTCCTCCGAGATCTGTCAGAGTAATCAGGTGCTTATTTCACCGTTGGCATTACATGAAAACTCACACGTCATGTTAAACGGCAGCTTCCATTCGACCAATTACGAAAGGATGATTTGTCCTACGACTAAGGGTAGGCCACCGTTTAGTGAGCTCGCGGAATACTGTGTTTACAGAACAACTTGGCATCTGTCGTTTTTTCCCTTTATGACAGGACGAGACAGCAAGTAAGCAGGATGGGCAGAATATACAGCTCTTTAATGCATATATTTTATAGTAATTGGAAGTTTGGAACGCTTCCTGAGACAAAAAAGGCAATTTATGAACGTTTTTAATCATATTCAACACTACGCCGTTTTTTCATATGTATCGTTGCTACATCGCACCGACTTGACGGAGTTCCCTGTACAAGTTCTGTTTATCAATAGCTATTCTAATAGGATCCATATGAGGGACTTGTTTTTTTTTTACATATGCTGACCTAATTGAGCAATCTAACCTTTTTGCCTTTTCTAACCCTTATCTTGAATACAAGTCACGAGTGGACACGCCTCAGCATTCGAGTCCGAACTCTTATATCCTCTCCTTCCTCTTCCCCATCTGTAGCGCTATTTCAGCTAGTCCAGTTTCGTCGGTATCTGCTTTTGCTTACGTTGGTTACGGTAGAGGTGTCGGGCGAGTGGTCACGACGGGCGGACCAAGTTCAACTTCGAACGCCGGACCCAATTCGCTAACTGGTAGTCGCTTAATGGACTCGAGCACCAGCGCGGCACCCGCGTGTACCCGCACTTCTAATGTGATACGAATTTTTTCGGTTGTTTTCTCTTTCTATTGCTTAGTGGTAAATGTTCACGGTTCAGCCGTATAACATGAGTCCTAGAATGTTCGTTCATAACCAGGCGTCGAATCTTCCCGCCGCAAGAAGAACCGGCTTGAGACGGAGCGCAGTCGGGTGTTGCTGAAGCCGAGGGTGAACGGCGACGACAGCCGTAGTGGCTATGGACAAGGCGCCCAGAGACACGAAATGAAGTGAGGGTGTAAATCGAGACTGTAATCCAATGGAGAAGCTAAAGAAAAATACGATCATACTATATCAGACTGTCGATCGTTAAAGACGAGGCGGACTAAAAAAAAACAGAGAGGAACGAACAACGAGAAAAAAAGAAGACATGGTGCTGGACATATTGTGTTCGAGGGGCGCAGTCCCCATGAACTGCTTGCGCTACCTGGTGATGGTGACTGTCCGAGGACACCTTTCTGTCTAGACGGCTCTGATTGTGCTAGTTACCAGTTAGGACATCATTTGCTTTAAAGGTCAGTAGAACTTGATACACTCAGGTTCGCCGAGAGAAAGTTCATGTACCAAGAGATCTATTATAATCTTCTTACACTCAACGTCATACCAAGCGCGCTTCCTCACACCAAACGACAAATATACTGCGAGTACAATTTCTCGCAGTCATACGTCGATTGCGTTAAGGACAACAGCGGCAGCATATGGACATGCCTGTCCGTGGGCACTAGCCTCATCTGTCCTTAGACTCAACACCTACGCCTGATATCATCTTACCTCTGGGATACCTGCATTGGCGATATAGGCGTATATATGGATAATGCTGTTGCGCGAAAGCTGTCTAACTTCAGCAGCATAATCAAACATGATCGTACGCGACCGGATTTGATAGCATCTTCAGTTATCGCCAGCCTGTACAGACGAAGCTGAAAAGAACCCATCTTGGCTATACAGGCAATCCGAACGCCAATACAATCATGTAGTATAAAGACAGAACGACAACCGCTGATCGATCGGAAAAATCTCTGATCTCTCTTCTGGCATAGCGCAGCAGCTCCAGTTTAGCTCAAATCTCATTGAACACTGAATCACCGGAACGTCCGGCTAAACCGACTAACCGGCCAGTAGCGTCTCAGGGGCACTAGCGTTTGTCTAAATTTTCTATTTTACGTTGCTTATATTCTTGCGTCTCTCTTTTAGAATTTTTCTCGTCCTTATATCATCAGACTTGCTTCATCAGCGCGACAGCATTAGCACCTATCTGAAAGGTGCCATGTGCCTTTTCGTCCTTTCATCTCTTTCGAAAGGAAAGCTAATCGCGCAGGTCTTTCAGTGCCCACTGCTCCATAGCACTCATCAGCGCTTTCCTTTTTTCTATAGATGACATCGGCGAGACTGTGCCTTTTTCGAGTGATAACTCTATTAGCTCAAAGATAAAGGGTCCTCGTGTGTCTCTATCTCACACGCGTCTATGAACGAGTGGTGTTTCTCTTCGGGCGATTCTAATCGCCTTTCATCTTTCTTTCCTCTACAATCAGCGGCGCGGCGCTTTCCGCCGAAGCCGCCCCCTGCCACCGCCGATGTGTTCTAATGGAGCGCCTCCAGGGAGCAGTAGTGATTGTGCTAATCGAGTCTGGTAGAACACGCCTAGCAAAAGCGGTCTATTCCAGCGATGTTAAGCCTTTCAACAGCAGCGGCTCCTCTCCATTAAAGCGCTGGTGGCAGTTCCCGCTAGTCTCCCCCCTCCCCGCAACAGGTTTCTGCCGTCCGTTCTGCTCCGATGAGGGCAGACACGATCATGTAGTCTATGACTCCTCGAAATTCTTTTTCTATCCGTTGGGCCCATCCGCTGCAAGGCCTTCGCCGACACAGCCTTGCCACTGTCGGTTCTGCCGCTACTGCCACCTACTACCACAAGGTTGAACAAGCGTGTTGGAACGCGGAAGGGCTAAATAGCAGCGGTATCGGATCGCACTAAGTTGATGCCGCCTCGTATGCACTGCTCTCGTGTCTCGATGTCCTTGAAGGGTTGGCAGTCACAACATGGTCGAGTAGATAAGCATACGCGTGTGTGTTCATCTCCGACATCTCTAGCCTCGCGGGCACGCATAGCGGCCTTACGGCCGAGCCTCATGCTATTTGATTTAGAATCAACGGGTATCGAGCGAGCGGGCGGGCGGGCGGGCGGACGGACGGGTGGACCGGCGGAGAGGATGCTTCGACAAGTAGTAACAGAGATTTCGTGCTAGACCTAGCCTGGCTTTCTCTCAACCAGGCTGTTGTATCCAGCACCTGTGTGAACCAAAGGCTGTCGCTGCACTCCTGGCTTCTTGCTTTTTCTCTCTCCGCCTTGATACTGCACGATGCGGTCTGGATATCGAGAAGGGTGCATATACCTTTCTGCCGAGTTCTGCCGAGTTGGTGTGGCTGCCGCTCTTTGCCTTGCGCCCTTTCTTGCCAAACCGCTCTATCAAGAGAGGAATGTAAGGTCGGATTGGCTTGTTGAAAGGGAGACCCGGCTGTCTCTGTCAGGCCGCTGATTGTATTGCCGAAAGGGGTACATGCGCGCAGCCTGCATAGTCGTAGGTAAGCTGCCGACTGGCGATCAGACAGCGAGACCGATTTCTCTTGCGCTCCCTTTCGCTACAGGTGTCTAACGGGGTTACTGGAACAACGGTCGAGAGAGCGAAGACTCGCCGAACGAGGTGAAGGAAACGCGACAGAAGGGATACGCGAGGAAATGATCGAACGAACAGGCTGGCTGCGACAATTACCAGAAAAAAAGGTCAAACGATCGCGTCGAGTTCATGACAAGGACAAGGAGACCAATAAGCTGAGATAGTCGAGAGAGCTTGACGGGCCTGGGAATAGCGCTGATTTGGCCAAACATCACAAACGAGTTCAGCGCACTTTTATTATTCGCGACCCTTGTGTTGCTGCTGCAACAACATCGAGAGAAATTTGGAAAACTCACAGCGTCCCCAAGCGGAGCGACGGGAGTTCTATAGAATTTACGGAGACGAGTTCGAGTTTTAGAAATAGCAGAAATTGTTGTGAGATCGAGTAGCGCCAACGGATGGAAGCTGGCTAGATTTGTAGACACGTTTATAAGTTAAAACATGGTAAACGAGTCAATCGAGGACTGCTTGCGCGGCTCGACGCTTTACGCCCCGTTCTTTCTAGTCCACTGCTCTGTTTTTCCCAGCAACGATTTGGAGCGAGCCGCGCGTTTGGACCGAGTAATGATTTGGATGAACTGTGGCCTGTCAGCATCAGGAGTGGTAGTCGTCGATATGGAAGAACCAGTCGCTGCGATAATAAGCGATCGAGCATTTGCGACCGGAATCGCCAAGCGGTTGCATTGCCGTCGTCAACAACTTCACTGCACGGGAAGCCCGACCCCTTATGTTCTCGTGAACTTGTGCGTAGTGGCAGTATGTTTTAGCGATCTGTGTTATTGAATCGACTCGGCCGTAAGCTCGATTAGATTTGTTTATCTAAATTACGAACGGTATGCCCTCGCACAGGTATTAGTCTTAACAGACGCCTCGCTCGTTGCATCTCGGCCTTGTGCATAGAAACCAAGCTAGTAGTATGACAATATGGTGCTTGGGCTACACACTTTGTAAGGCACAATTACACGCACAACAATGTCTCTCGAGTTCCTACATTCGGTGCTCGCGTTGGGAAGGCGCTGACCTGCTGATTATAATTCGGAGTTCTGATGTAGTAGAAATGAGCTTTGCAGATGTGTGCGGGACCCCGCCGGGTTCGGTTACTGATAATAACAACAAGCAAACACAGACAGAATACCCACAGCCACGTCTGAACTCTAACCTCACGATAATGTTAGTCTCCTCTGACGGTTGAAGTCCAATCTCGTCATCCACCCGTCCTAGGGCTGCTGGTTTCTTATGCATAGCCCATGTTTGTCCGCAAGTGATTTTCGTTCAAGCCAAATAAGTTCATCTATGATAAGGTCTATACACAGTAGATTGCCGCCATCTTTCCAACATACAGTGCATACTTTGCTAACGTTTTACTATTACTATAGACGATTGTCTCTGCGTAGTATTTTTTGGAAAGTTCGAATGTGTCAGATACACCAAAACGGAGAACTTGAACCTTGGAACCACCGATGGAATTCAAGCTGTTGTCCAGACAAGATACGAGTGTGCTCTATTATTAATAAAAGGATACTTTATATTTAGGTAACTATTAGCGAACGACAAGAATTTGATTATGCTCAAGATCGTTTCCTTTCACACAACGCTACAAGTATTTCGGGAAAAAGGACTGCTGACTCACAACTTCAAATCAAGCAAAGTTGAACAAAGTTGAGAATATCCATTTAATACGCGTGTCATATAGCCGTATCCCTATACGGACGTATCTCTATAGGACGATCTTGAGTTGTTTTCAAGCTTCGACGGACGTGTGTTTCCTGCTATTCAATAGTTTCGCCATAAGCTAACCTTCTTCACTGCGATATAAGCTGTGTTACGACGCTCTGTAATCTGCTTGTATAGTACTGAATTGGCCCTTAGCATACAGTTTTCTGACGATTCGAATTGAGCTCAAACGCCTTCATCGATGTCCATACATCATGGAAATATATGGCACAGTCGATTCACGCAGCCATCGTTCGAGGGGAACAACTAACGGAAGCTCCTGGCTGCAGCATCGATCTCAGTGCTTCTCGTACGCTTGCCACGATCGTATCAACAGGTTCTCTCGCAAAGAGCCGTGATGTGACAACGCCAAAGAGAACGTACACGCTCTCGAAACATACTGGCGTCTGCGTTGTGTATGTGAATGTATCTATGTAAGTGTGCATGCAAGGATGTACATGCGTTGATTATGTGAGAGGCTAAGTCGAATTGAAATCGCACGCTACCTTCTTGATCATTCACGCATTCACAACGAGCCGGAGCGATCGAGTGATCAGGCCAACAGTGGGCCACGTCCTTAACAACAATAGAAACAACGGTTGTGATGGCTGAGCGACGGGAAACATCCACGTATCGATCCAAACTCGAGCGCACTGACAACAGCAGCAGCAGTAGCCCTCATCGTTGTATGTGTTCGTGTATGCGTGCAGATTCAGAAGAGCTCCCCTGACGGGTCAGATCAGTCCAGCTTCGATGGAAAGAGAGAAAGGGGTTAGGGGAAAAAGGGAATCAGTCAAGCGTCATCGCTGCCTGCGAGCAAATTAAGTCCGTCCGCTAATAGAAACACTTACGATGTTGGTGGCCTGACTTGACGACTGAGCTCTGTTCCAGTCAGGTTATGCAGTCACGGATAAAGAACGAGCGACTGGGTGACGAAGAAGGAGCGTAAAAGGTGGACGGCAGACAAGCAGGATGAAACACAAAAAGAAATAGGGCGGAGTATAGAGCATCGTAGCCGTAACTACAGCACATTGTGCAATATTCTAGTGCTCTCTGGGTTTTCCTCTATTTTAAAGGCTGATTTTTGTAGGGATTCTTCCGCATTGAATTCGAAGAAATGCTGACGGCTATTGCGACGAATATCAGTGTTACTAGGCTAGCCCGGGTCCTGTGTGCAATAGATGCAATGACGATGATCACTTCAAATGTTGTCTGGCGTTTGCCTAGGCTTCAGCAGGGCTACGGAGGCCGGTACTGTGATTGTCGTTGTTTTGCATCTACGATGTTCCCGTAGCTTCTTCAGGTCGGGTCACGAACCGACGGCGCGTGCACACAGCACGGGTTCATTGACAATCGCAGAAGTACACGGCTATAAAGCTAAGCTATACGTATAGTGTTCGCGTCATGGCGGTCGTAGTACTCTTAAAAGTCTGAAGTATCGTGAACTCGTTTTATTCCTAAGAATCGAATTGGTGTCACCTTCCACGAACGGCTTCTCTACCCTATAGGCACTTTCATGGCCAGGCGCAGATCGTCAGGCTAAGTCGCGCGTACGACTTCAGACAAATGCATATGAACGTACTTATCGTATGACACCGATGCATTTGATTTGATTTTTTACGACTTTTTGCTAAGCGCTTCTCAAATAGCCAATGTGAGCATGTTCTACATACTGTTAGATATGGACTAACCCATCGCGCATAGGAAGATCATTGGCATAAGGTACAATGAAGAGCAGTACCCGATTTACACCTCATCGATTCAATCTATTGCGCCCTTCAGCTAAATTGAGATTATATCGTCAGCCAAACATGTCCAACTATCGGGTACTCTCATCGATAGAGTTTAGTCTAGTTGAGTAAGTATGCGCGATTTCCATGGTTCTCTCCTGTCTGTTTGCGATTCTGTTTCACAGCAGGAGCTCGTTGGAAAGCCATTCGACGTTAGGCTGTAAAAAGATATTTGTTGAATTTCATGTTATTCCATTTTCCTTTACTTTTCGTGGTAAGCTGGAACGAGCTGGAATTTTTGAATATCGAGTGAGAACCCCGTTCGAAGTCTTGCTCTGCCATCGCAGCGAAGCCCGCGGCCGGATGTGGATGAAGCGGGCTACAGTTATCTTAAATTCCACTTTCAGTCAGTCTTGTTCGTCTTCGTTCGTAATTTATCGTCGACTAAGAGGCGACCGATGCTGGACCTAGCCAACCCTCTTCCAGGGACCCTCCCATCATACTCTCCGAACACACATCCACCCGTTCACGGACGGCCCTCCCACCCCTTGCCTGCCTCACTGCCTGGCCGTCGGCCTGCCGCCGCCGCCGCCGACAGCGACGGCTGTTTATGCGAGGGCCTTGCAGGCCTTAACGCCGCGGCGGCGGGCCTGTGGCCCCTCTTTAACTTCACCCTACCCAACCAAGCCGAACTTACCAGCAGTAATATCCGAGGTCGTCGTTCTTGTTGTTGCAGTTGTTGGCCCGCCGAGCCGCGAAGCTGCCACTGCTGCGGGCATAATGCGCATCCGCAGCCCCTGTCGCCTGAACCCACCCTCTCCTCACATCGCGATTACCCGCTCCAGCCATCACAACAAACAAAGCCGCTTACTTCTTGTTTACAACAATCGGCGCCGAAAGCGCGCCTCCTATGGATCCTTTCGTTTGACTGCCTATGCTGGCAGTCACCCTTTGAAGTCCACCCTCGGCGCCGAGCCCAGACGACTCGCTCAGAGGCCGAGGGAGGAGCCTGCATGTTCGTTCCTTTAGCGACTGGCGTGCTAGAAGGAGCTCCTTTTGCTGGCTGGCTCCTTTGCTCTCCCCACAGGAGGGAGAACAGCTAGGGTCTCTGGCTGTACAGACTCCTAGCTAGCTTGCTAGACGATTGGATGGGTGGCAGTGGGAAGCAGGCACAAACTCGGTCATCTCTGCTAGCTGGCGTTGGCCCGCGCGTCATCGTCAAGAGTCTTACTGAGCTTTTGGGGAGCACAGTCGAACGAAGAGCAAAGACCACAGCTCGCTCGCGCATGCGCACTCGTTGGGGGACCGACTCCGCCGGAAAGGAAGGGACCTCCGAATTGGACTGAGGGGTCGAGGGGCGAGAAGGAGCGAGGGAGGGCGAGGGACAGCAGCGGTGCGGCGACCAGCAGCCGCGGCGGCGGCAGCAGCACCGATGGCAGCTCGAGCTGAGTAAGTCCAGCAGCTTGCGAGATCGTGAGCGAGTTTTCCTGTCAGTAGTACTCAGTCTGAGGCGCGGCGTTCGCCCATCGGCATCATGATGTGGACTGCCGCTTTAGCCCACTGCTACAACAGCAGCAGCAGCAGCAGCAGCAGCAGTAGTCCACTGCTGTAAGAGGCCTGGCGACGGCGAAGCAAAGCGGCCTAACGACCACCGGTAGCATCGATTCGGGACAACTCATACCCGATCGAAGTCACCCGTAACAGCAGACTGGCAAAGAACAAAAAAAAACAAAGACAAGTCGATCTGCTGACCGAGACGACGTAAATGACAATCCGGTCGTCGATTCGCTGCCAATATGACAAACAAATAAGTGCTAAGCTACCTATTGGCTCCACCGCCGCGACCTCAGTAACTTCTCCAGTAACGTTAACATCGTCCAAAGCCATGCGACAGTTTGTGAGCGTCTGTGTGTGCGTTTGTGCTTTACGTGCGTGTCATGCGTTGATTATAGCAAGAATGATATCGACAGTCGATGACAGCTGGTAGGCCCTAACGACAACATCAAGTCTCTCTGTTAAACGAACTCGCGGTACCTTACAGTAGGTTAGGGTGCGTTTGTTGAATCTGGACAACGACAGCAAAGCAATCAAATCAACAAGAACAACAACAACAACAACACGTTTGCACGTAACAATGTCAACATCAGCGACCACGCCGTAATCTCTGTAGGAACGAGGATAGGAACACGAACAAGTCACGAACGTAGCACAGGAAAGATGCAACTATTCCCTTATAAATATAAATCGACGCGACCGTAAGGTGTCGAACGTAGATAAAAGGCTTACCAGCCTTAACGTCAACCGCGACGACAACTGCGGCGGCTTGTGGGAAAGCAAGCATCTCAAATCGACTGAGTTTAATCCGAATCGAATGGCCTATCAGGCTCAGGCAAACCAAGCTCATTGAAGGACTTCTCAATTAACCTCGGGGCTCTGCGACTGTGCCAGTTCACACGCCACTTGCTGTGGACTCTGTCCGATATTTCTGCTCCAGAAAAAGCTCGTAGTCAGAAAACGCTTACCATCCATGCGCTCTCGCTTCTATCAGTCTCATTACTTGATCGACTGCTACTAGTAGTACAGCAGATCTGTCTATATTTCTACTCTGCCATTGACCGTTTCAACGTGCAGAACATCGCTGCTACGTCTCGCTCAACTTATCTCGCCGCAACGCAAACCTGTTAGTGTGATAATAGCTGCTACGGTTTTAGTCAGCGCGGTGGTCATGTCAGCACAGCCACCGTTGCCATCACATCATCCTACAACCACTGGCCGAAGCGGTGCCAGCATCAGTGTTAACCAGTCGCGTTAACCTCTTAAACAGTTCGCCTGCGTGACGTTTCTCGACCACATTGCAGTCAGCACGCAGACGCAGTTGCGGACGCCGCTGACGCTGGCAACGAGGACAACAAATAGAAGGTTGTCGTCGTTGTCGGTGTTGTTGTCATCGTCATCGTTGTCGTTGTATCGTTGGACGCAAGACCCGACGAGCGGCCAGGCGGCCCTCGACGAACGAACGAGCAGCACCGTGCGTGCACCAGCAGTAGCTCTGCAGCACCGCAGCAGCAGCAGCAGCAGCAGCAGCAGCAGCAGCAGCAGCACTAGTAGAGTGCTGTAGAAGAAGCTGCCGCTGTGAGCGCCACCTTCAACGTCACCGATCGCGCTCTACTATCAGCTATCTCGCTTGCTCCTGTCGGTCGGGTAACTGGCTGCCTAGCGAAAACTCGTGTGTCGTGCCGCTTACCCGTGCAGCAGCAGCAGCAAGCAAGTCAACCAGCGGCGGGAACTGCGTCGGCCGCGGTAACTAGCCGTGGCGTGCCGCGACTGCCCGGGCGGCGGCCAGAGGAGTGAGAGGAAACGGCCGCCGTCGTCGTCGTCGTCGAACGCAGCAGCGGGGCACTGTTGTTAGCTCTTAGCTTTAGCTGTTGCTAGCTAGCTGGCTGGCTGGCTCTCACTGTTGTTGCTTAATGCCGTCGCCCGTTCGCTGCCGTCCTGGTTGGCTGGCTGATAGTAGTTACTTCTGGTTAGGTTAGCGACGGTGCGCGTCGTCGCTACGTTGTCTCTGTCTGGTCCGTCAGTGTTGGCCCGTCTGTTGGTCACCAACCACCGTCAGCGACAGGTCGGCCATACTGAGCGCCCGCACCTTTCCCGGGCTTGTAAACGTCTCCAACAGCTTTATTTGTTGGAGCTTTTTACTGTTGCTGGCCAGTAGCTCGGGACGGGACAGTGACGGGGACGACGACGACGACCCAAATAGGACATAACGACAACTATCACTCGGAACATAGCAGGGACTAAAGTCGGTCGACGAACAGGAAACAGCAACAGGATCAAGCTCGTCGGTCTGACGAAATTATAGTCTTTCGTTGCGGCATTGCGACAAGACCATCAAAGCAACAGCCGAACCAGGAGAAGCGTTTTGTTGCAGTGTCGCGTGTTTGTTTTGCGATAAAGTGTACGACGGCGACGACGATGATGACCACCATTGTTGCCACTGCTATTTGATCAAATGGAGACGTAATATATTCTTGCGCCTAGTACATATGTTGCGACCTTTTATGTACGACGCAGATAGCCGGCAGCCTGTACACACCATCCATATAGATCTGTTCACATCTATAGACGTCGTCGTGTTTTATTGGTGCTATTACTACATCTATCGCCACAGCTACAACTATTACGATAACTTCTGCGACCGCAATTACAGATCAAAGTCATCGTGGACTTGTCGGCTGTGGCAGCCTACCTTGATTTGTCATAGCAGTGCTGCCACCTCTGCTGTGACTGGCGCTCGAGCATCTGTCAAGGATGCAAGTGTGCAACTTTACTATCAAGTTCCTCAGTTGCTATTTCTACGATCATCACGATTATCAGCAGAAGCACTACAACGACCCGGAGAACGAAACCCGCCATTTCCGCCGTCGACTCTGAGAGTGCTCGAGGCTCTCAGAAGACTGACGACCAACTTCATCTAGGCTTTCAGGTAAGTTCGCGCGCACCGTACCTGCTCTACAACACGGTACAACACTTGCAGGATTATCAAAACGGGGGGCCGCAACAGCTCCTCTTGACCTAGATGCTTCTTCGTGTCCAACCGTGCCGTTTGCCCGTCATCTCGTCACTCCGAAGAAATCCCATAAGATCAAAGTGTATCTGTGACAGCGTAACAACATACAGAAATCGTGTCCGCTAACGAAGTTGGAATAATATCATAAAGCCTTGACACTGATTGCGGAGTGCTTGCGACACTGACAGAGGCACTACCACAAGTGCTGCTGGCCCTCTTATTTACTGCGCTTTCGGGACTTCGTGGCCAAACAGCTGGTCGCTGAAATAGTTCGGAGCAGATCTGGACTGGCTGTTCAGGACTTCGTTTAGCCGACTGGCTCTGACCAAAACGAGAATTGTGAAGCTGGTTTCAGTGCTCGGTGTCTTGTCTGTTCTAAACGTGCATTCGTTCAACCTGAAATCGACTGCGCGTCGAGTTTCAGCAGCTGGTGAAATCGGTGCTCATACAATGGCGTTGACGTAGACGAGCGGGGACATCAACGCCGAATTCGCGTACCTATATTAGGCTCGATATCAATTTATTGTTAACGTTTTGATCAAGACCTAGTATAGCCAGGCTTCTCACCCCAAACGAATAGACCCCGCAGATGAGTGCCGCCATCTTGAATCCCTTTGTTAACAGTGCAGCCCGTGTTAGTGGTGATCGTCGTAGCTGCGTGGATGTGGGCTCGTATTGGCTAGTGAGCGGTCGTCCGTTCTGCCAGTACCTACGAAGAGCCTATACTAGTATAATGTAGTCGACTGCAGCTTCGCTGGACCCGCCGCCAGGCCTGCAGTGCTCGGTCCTGCAGTGGTTACGATAGCTGGGATAGACAAGCTGTGCACGGGCCGATGAGGTGGTACTCCGAGGGCTCGCATCTGTGGGGACAGATATCCGGTGGCCGATAGCAGATAGATAGACGAACGCGTGGCGGATCATAGTGACTACGGCAGAATTTTTTCCTCTACCACTAACCATTCTAGCGCAGCGGTAAAGTCAATAAGAGAACTAACACGAAGTCGCTGCTCCTCCAGCCCCTGGCGAGTGTGAGCTCTTATGACGACTTCATAGAGAACAGAAAAAGAACAATTATAATAGCTAGTGTCGTACGCTGTCGTTTATTATCAGGTTAGGTTTCGACTACAAAACACGTTAAGCCGTTAATTAGATACTTCAACTAATGTTTACGCAGTGTGGGCAGATTTCAGCGACTGGAGCACTTTGCTCAGTGATGGAGACTGCCTGTGGAACTGATCGCAACACGTGGCGTTCTAGCGCTCCAACCCCTTTCAGCACGTGCTCTCGTTATGGCACCTGTTCACGGGAAAGGGAACCCTTTCCGTTGACAACCCTTTCCTCTGTTAGAGATTCGCTCTGCCCATTGAGACAAAACACGCATTCTAAAAACGATGAGACGAGCTCGCTCTCCATCGCTCGACTGTGGTGCCGCGCTTGCTGCGGTAGCCGTCTTCACCCTCTAATCGGATCCAGACCTACTACAAAGCGCTCCGATTTCGCTCCTCGAGAGAAACGAGCTAAAGCTCCCAGTAACCCAGCCACCGATGGGGATGAGCTTCACTCAAGACTGCGTAGTCCTTCTCATTTCTAGCCAGTGCCAAAAAAGGTTTGAAACATTCCTTCCCAGACGGCGTCCACTGGCGAACTACCAGCCCGTCGCTATCCCCCTTGTCTCATCAACTAGATCTTGTTGAAATGCGCTAAGTCAAACAGGCCTGTCGCTAGGGGGTACGTAGATAGCAAAGACGATAATAAACGCCAGCGCGACCGGTGTAATTCAACTAGTCGTAAGCGATGGTGTCGAACGGGTTTGAGATTCCGAGCCATTGTTGCATCGAAAGATATGATCGTGCTAGATCCGCCCCTAAGCCTTCCACTGAGATTGGTGTAGACTAGCAGGCGGAGGGAGCAGAGCACCGCCAGCGGTGCGTGCTGTATGTGAATTTTGGGAGCAGATTTGCTAGTCAGCAGAACCACTCACACGCGGTCGCTGCTGCCGCCGCTGCTCCTTTGGATCGACAAGCGGCTAGAACTCGTCGGTCGAAAGGGTTGGCCAACCGCGCATTACCAACCACCAGTTGGCTTCATAATGAGGCTTTGTCTGCTTAGGCGGCGGCGGCGGCGGCGGCGGAGGATAACGGGAAGATTTCCTTGTCCAGCGGTGCGAAGACGACGCACCTTCGGCATGGCTGCCGGAGAGGAAGCCCGCAGCGTTGTGGCCGTTGGCGCTGGAAAAAATGAGGTAGAACGGCGCGGCTGGTGGAGCAACGTCGCTTCGACGGAGAGATGCGCCGCTGGTGACGGCGGTGATGCGACGTCAGAAATTATGCCACGCGTATGATGCGCGCCGGGAAGTGCGGACTATTACTGCAGCTGGAAACTAGGCGGAGAAAGATAGGGAGGCGGGAAGTGACAGTCGGCTGGAAAGCGCTGCAACAGAGATTTGAAAGGGAGCAGTAGCGCGCACTTGACGTTGACCACTAGGAAAGAAGGAGCTCGTCATTGGGTGTTTGTATTACGACCGAAAAACCGCTGCAGAGGTGGAGTCAAATCTGGCCGCATAACAACCCGCGGACGTCAAGCACTCAACTACGATAACCCTCGATGGAATCGCTGTTATATGAGATACCGACGATTTAGAATAGAATATTATGCGCCACCGGGAAGCGTGCGGGCTGTGGGCTGGCCGCAGATGGGACGACAAATACCTGGGAAAGAGGTAGCGGCCAGTAAGTTCTGGCTGCCGTATTTTATATAGAACGCCAGAAGTAGATAAATAGGGAGCCACCGATGAGATATTAAAGCGGATGAAATCTTAAATCTCGGTTGTTATTAGACAAAAATAGTTTTTGTCTGTATAAATCGCGTTACTCGACAGCTTTGGAATCTTTTCCTAAGGAGGTTTATGCAGTACCTTATGGCTGCTCTTTTTCACTTCCTAATTATACTACAGCGAATCTAAAAGTGTTCTGCGATCCGAGCTTTACTTACGCGTTATCAAGACTGTCATTGGACGTACGCTCCTTCCGTTGACTAATCGCACATTTATTTGTGACGAAAATCCGTTGAAATTAATCCGAAGATCGATATCGCTACTGTTGGCTTATTCCGGTAAAGCACAGGGAGCGTTCGCCCTGAAGATGGTGACCAGTGGAGTTGCAAGTAAAACTTCATATGCTCTTCCCTGGCTACCTACTGCATTGAAGTACACCTACATCGGGATCTGATCGTATCGTATCGGTTCTATTCTGGAGCTATTTTGCTGTTCTGTTAGATAACATAGTCTAGTCGATTCAACCATTATTCAGTGAAGGCCAGCCTTCTATGCACGTATGACAACAGGTGACTGGCAAAAAGCAGGACATCGAACTATAGAGTTTCGATGTACACACGCTCACACGTGAGTTCTGCCTGACAAAGAAAGAAGGTTGCATGAATTGTCCTGAACGACTGGGGGAAAAGCTCATTGTTTCAGCTACGATGCGCGACTTCACTAGTACTAGTAGTGGTCGTCGTTGCAGTAGCAGTAGAAGAAAAAAAAGGAAGAAGAAGAAGAAGAAGAAGAAGCTGTAGCCCCTGAGCTTGCCGAACTGAAAGTATAGAGGGGTAGTGGGAGTTGAAAAAGAAGAGGAAATCCAGTCAGACATGGGGCGAGAAACCTGAAGCCCTCAACAGGAAAAATAGGAGCGACAGACTTGGATGTGGCTTCGGGGAAGTGGTCTCTCTACTTTAGGATCCAAATTCACCATTGCTGAGCAGTAATTAGACATGTCCTTTTAATCCATTAGTGAGCGCTGAAGAGCTGGTGTATTCGTAATTTCACGCAGGTGCGTATATCTCTATGCTACATAGTGCAAGTGCGTGTCTGAACAAGAGAGCCTTTATGAGTTGGGAAGGACGGACAAATTCCTTTAGTTCGAAAGAAGCAAAGACTTAGATGAGACGAGATCAGACCAGATCAGTCGGAACAAGCTGAAGGAATGAAGAAGACTAGAGCGGATTAATGAGTCGAAAATGAAAATGAAAGTGTAACGAGAAAAAGGCAGTGCAGGGCGAACCACTCGAGATACGGGGCCTACACGGCCAGCAGGAACAAGTTGACAGCTGTCTGTCCTTAGGGCTAGGCGAACAACGAACGGGAGTTAATTGAATTTTTAATATATATGTACATAAGAGTCGTTCATTTGTTATAATTCATCATCTTTGCAATACTATAGAGGTAACAACGTATAGGGAAGAACTGGTAAGCAAAATTTTATAAAGGTAGATAAGTTAAAGGGTTGAGGAAAAAATGCACAGAAGGCTCGCGGCAAACAATCTTAGCTGTGGTTGAGCGGGGACCAATTTTGGATATACAAAATAAAGACAAACCTAGATTAGCGTAAAAACCTGTTGCTAAGTTGAGAGAAAATAGCATAAATGTCGCATGTAAATTTCGCTAAGATATTTAAGGACCAGCAGAGTTTGACGATAATTAAGAGCGGTCAATTTGGATCAGCGTTGTCGGATTGCACAGAGACATCGACTTTTGTCATTGCAGAGATTTCGAATTCCAATGATGATCTATGGATCGTTATAGGACGACGCGTCCCTAGCATTAGAACTTCGTCGGCCCCCTTCAGAAGTGGCACCCCTTTCTATCACGAAGAGAAGGCATTGGTAAGCTTCGAGGTGCGTTGTGATAGCTAGGATGAGGTGTGAATCTTGCTTCACTTATCGTTTAGCCGCAGAAACAAGCCAGGGCAAGCAAGTGAAGTTAAGGTGGAGAAGGGAAGCCCTCGGGGGTGTCGAAAGCAAGCGAGGTGTCGAAGGTTACATTGCAAAAGCGGTCGGGTTTAGAGGGTTCATACATCTTCTTGTGCGTTCGCTATGACACAACACCGAGTCACAATGGTTGCAAAGCCACTTGTCATTAGCAAAGACAGGCGTAGACGGGTGGACAAAGCGAGCGAGCGAGTCGTTCGCCTAATCACCGCTTACATTTAATGGATCAGGTCGTGGAACAAGGAAAGGAATATTGCAAGAGATCGTAGAAGGGACGCAAAAGCCGACGCTAATCATACTCGGCGCAACTGAAGTGTGTCAGAAACTCACTAACGTGAGTGCAAAGCCAAAGCCGATGGAAGCCGGTGGAAACAAGAAGTAAAACTGATCTCGTAAGGTTGCTGTCAGATACGGGTACACAATATTTTCGAAACACGTTCTATTTTGTATTAGCGCAAAGTACATTTACTGACGTAACGAGTTTTCGGTATGTACAGATCACTGAAATAGTAGTAGATCCTGCAAGACGTCTAATGCACAGGCAAGGAAAATAGATGGCACGGAACTGGTTCTAGCAATGATAGAAATTCGTTTTTCCAACACGCATCCGACTTATCTTATTCGTCTCTACTCGGCGGACGAAAAAAATTGCAGGCGTCGACACGACTTAACGGTTGGTGGTATCGAAGAAAATCGAATTTTACACTGACCGAGTATGTGTTTCGGACAGAAGCTAAAGCTGTGTGTGCAGCTAGCAGTATGGTTGAGTGCGTGTTTGTATGATGTGTCTTCGGCGACGGTTCTCTGGGCACGAATCCTCCCGAGGTATTGAGGTTTGGGGTTACTGCCCAAGTCACTGGTGATGGTAACTCTGTTCCCTGGGCGCACTGCGATTTTTTGAGTCCCTCTCATTCTCTCCATTGCCACTGCTTGACTCGACCCTTGCTTGCCTGTTACCACCGAGTGGGCAGAAGCATGGAGTAAAGGACATGGACAAACGCAGTGTATGGACGGGAGGGGTGAAACTTAAACCACATCGTCTTGGGAAGCTGGCTTCTGCCAGCCATTTGCTTAAGACTTAATAAATAAAAAATCCTTTTAATACCGCGGCGACGGCGGCGGCGGCGGCGGCTCTGCGACGACGCCACCGCACAGCATAGCGTTGATGTGATCCGTCGTCTTGGTTTGAGCAAAGGACAGTCAAGCCCCTGGTAGATCCAGCGGGTTGCACTGAACGGTACCCATGGCTATCACTATACTCCACTACGCAGACTCTGCCGAGAAAGGAATAGGCAGAGATTCGGTGGACCCCTGTATTCGACTATCTATATGGATCTCGTATTTGCGTCGATATCTGCCTCTCTGGCTCTCCGATTGTGCGATACGCGGATTTTAGATGATTAAAGTTGGTGCTCATCGTAGCAGACTACCTTGTAACGACGCAACCGACGATAATCTTGAGTACAGACTGTTACACAGCACTGACAACTGTTGGGCATTTCCAGGCGGTACGAAACCGGGCCAAGTTTGCTGGCAGCGAAGCTCGAAGGTGCCGCGCGTACAAATATATTTATGCGTTCGCCCGGTCAGTCTCAGAGAGGATAAAACAAGCTGGGCGCCCGTTGTGGGTCGACTTCGAGTTGTTCTGCCATGCTGTGCCTAGACTTATAGGCTGGCCCAGTGCTCACGCGGTGCGCCCACAGGCTTGTTAGTTACCCCTCACTCTCGAAAGAATATTTACAACTTTTCCTTTTCAATCCTTAGTTGTATTCGTAGCCGTCCTAGTTGTTTGTAAATTCATTTATTTCGCTAAAATGAGAACTCGGCTCGGTCTCAGCTCGCCATAAAAGCAACGAGATCTCGCCAAGTCGGTTTATTACTTGAGTCTCATCGGCAGGGACAAAGTAATAGGAGACTGTTAATTTGAAGTAAACCAAACCCCATGAACCCTTCGATAGGGGAAGCCAATTCGATTATGTGGTGTTTTAACAAAGTCATTAAGCGCGTATTTATTGACACACCCGCCAAAAAGAAAATACGTTACAGCGGATTGTGTTTCATAAATACCATGCAACATTTACGTTCGAGTAATACGTACGACTCCCGTTTGACGTAGACAGTACGACGCGACGATCGGAAGTGTAACGTGTCCGATAGGATAGTGATCTTCCGTCTGCTTTTCAAGCTGGAATAACCAGCATTACATGCAGCATTTTGCTAGAACGATTCTTCAATCGATTTAGTGTTGATCTTCATAGCTAACTTAAGTGAACTGTATGCTTTCGATGATTCGATGCCCGAAAGGGTGGACAAAATATGAACATTACAAAAAGTAGACTCGAAGCTTCGGTAGAGCAAGATGCAGCTGCGTCTACCACAAAACTCCTCGATTAACCTGGTCAACCGCCAAAAATAGCGGTTGTGGGTTGCAAGATTGGGCTTTCATGACTTCATCACAACGACCGTAGTGTGTCATTTTAAATGATGCACCACGGGCCATTTCCATAGTTTGCGGAAAAGTATCATTTAAAAGACGGGTCAATGCTTATATAAACAGAAATATATATGTTACCAATCGTACGCTCTATTAGGTTAATTAAATGCCGTTTGGTTCGCGTTCGGGATTGAAAGATAAGGTGACAAGGTCAGCCATAGTATCTATTATATCCTACTTCGTCTATCGAATAATCCAGTATAGGCGAGGAATGAGGTATCGTCAAGATTACACGCCCTTTCCTATGAAGGTAACAGTGATTTCTTTTCACATCTATAAGATACGTGTGCTATTGAATACGATGATGAATTTTAGTCCCAAGCCCGCTATCCATAGAAGCACATATAGGATACACCACATATTTTTGCACGCGCATACATACGATATGTTACGTGATGTAACGGAAGGAGGCAAAGGGCAAGCTTGTTGTATTCTTCTCTTTCTTTCAGCGAGCGCCTGCGGCTTCATCATCATTGGAATTTTCATAATCATTTATTGCACCTTCCGACCCTAATTGTGTTACTACGACTACACGACTATAACTGCGGATGCCGACGACGCATTATGTACAGCTACGGAGCTCGTCCGGTCCTAGGGATAATGGTTGGACATGGGGTTATCTGGCGATACGGACATGCGGTTGGTCTATGGAATGGCGAAAAGGGGAGTGGCCGACAGCAGCTGGCAAACGACGACGTACGGGGTCGGCGATGTTAGCGGTCCTACGTCGTACGTAACGTTGCTGCTGTTGTGATGCTGATGCTACTGCTGCCACGTTACTGCTGACGTTCAGGCAGTCCATCGCTGGCATCCCCGTCGCGCTAATGCTAGCGCATACTTTGCAGATCTCGCGCAAAGTCCATGCGTAGAGCAAACCCTTCGGGCATCATCCGATGCGGCTCGACATACCGTGAGAACTAATGTATGGTGTAACACACTGCCTTCGAATACGCTACTTCTGCTGCTGTAGCTTGTCCGTTGCCGCCATTACTGAAGCTACGCAACGTACGTCTTTTGAGCCTCATGGCATCTTTACGCCAACTCTCTGCGACGTCATCAGCTTCAGTGAGCGAACGACTACGTAACGTTTAGGAAGACAACGACCATTGCTGGTTATACTCATTTTGGCCATTTCATTCAGAAGCAGCAATAACAAGCAGTTGCGCCTCAGGTCAACGTTGCCACTTTTGCTGGCAATCTTCGGCGAAGCTTTTTGTAGAGCTTGCCAGTTATATTGCAGAAACAGGACACCACGTGTTCGTCCATCGGATAATTATATAGGTTGATATAGCATCCCGACGAACAGTGCCTGGATGATACTGTTGGCGTTTTTCCTGTTGGGAGGGGAACCGTAAAACTATCGTATGGAAGGGAAAGGCTACTTTGACTATATGTACACGATCGGGCAGCCGCTGTAGATTCGTAAGCTATTACTGCTGTTGCGATACGCACTTATGGCACCAATGACAACGTTGGGAGAACATATTCCTCGCGGGCAAGTGATTCTCAGTAATGATCCTTCGATGGATTCCCCCGTGCTATGATGGGGGGTTAGCTATGAGATCCTTGGATCGCGTGGCACTAAGCTCAATGGCAGTACTTGTGCAACGACGATGCGATTTGCAGATTCGCACGTACTGTTTGCATAGCTACGGAAAATCACAATAGATAGCTTTGGTAGCCTTAGACGGAACAGCCGATAGAGCAAAAGGTAAATCAGCCAGTTAACCGGTACCCGTCGAAGATAAAGAGGGAGTAATAATGGATAGCGGGTATATATATCATATGATGGCTTAATTTAGTAGTCAAGACAATTAACAAAAGAAGAAACGATTTTCATAGCTGAGGACGACCACTTAGACGTATTATAATGTCGTTAACGAATAACTTGTGCCATCGTAACGATCAATGCCAGTGGTCTGTCTTAACGATAACTTACAATGAATGAATGAAACATTACTTTCTTGCTTTGAATTATAGCTCGTCGACAAACGCCCTGTTGTCCACTCACATTGATCAGAATTTCGTTGCCGAAGTCGCGCACAGGAGTTGACCTCAGCGTTTATTTTTCATTTAGCATCACGATAACGGACCTATTAACAGACAAACGTAGGGTACAGGCCTTTTCTAATATATATAATAAAATACAATATCTAATATATATATATATTTATAGTAACACTAGTCATACCGGTCACTGACCGTCTGACGTCTTAGGATCAACTATACATCTTACAACACGCTTGCAAGAATCGCTTTTGAACCCACCCCTCTCATTGCATGGTGCTTATTCAGTTCCGCTCGCAGAACTACCAATATTACTACTAGTGCCACTTACACCTGAAATCTCTGCCTGTTTGGCTGCTGCCTACCGTTGCTTTGTTTCACGTGATCGATGGCTGTGTAAATAGTTTCACAACTCCGTTCGCCATGACCGCCCAATTTTTTGCGACAACAACAACAGCAGGAGTACTGATGTTGTTGTTGTTATTGTGCGCAATGTGCATCGTGCCAGCGCTACCGCGGCCGACGCCGAAGCCGCCGCTAGCTACGCCTCTCACTCCATCCGGCGCATATTAGATCATCCTTTGGTCACACACACATCACTATGGCGCGCACTCTTGCGCCCTTAAACTCCTTCCTTCATCAGCTCACCTACATCTCCCACGCCCTGTAAGACCCCCACACGGTAGGGCATATTCATCCTTCTTTTTCTTCTACGTACCGGGTGAGTCGATTTTAAAAACAACTAGAAAGGTGCAATTTGGAGACTGCAATAGAACAAGAAGCATTCCGTATAGACATACTTCGACTAACTTACCTCTGTCCAAGACTTCTAGTTAGCATTATGGCATGTTGTTGTTGTAACTAGCTAGGAACGAAATTGCAGAAATCAAACTGCCTGCTGATTGATACGACGTCCTTGCGATGGTGCAATGGTAACTTCTTGGCCCGCTAAACTTAAAAACGTATGGTGTTCGAGGTTCGAATCCTTCGAATTATTTCGTGTTGAGAATCAGCTGTCTGAACTAATGCATACCGGCTTAAAAACCGGACGTAGAACACGAAAAATGCTTTTTATTCTTTCGCTGTAGAAGCATGCGATGGCGTCAACTAATGAGGCCTGATGCAGATGTGGTCTAGGCTCGAGTCCACGCGTAAACGTTCATTGAGATAGTAATCCTTTCTTCGAGGCGGTACCTCTAGAGTGCTCATATTAAGCCCCCTAACCTGTCATGAAATTACGTTTACTAGAGGCACTAAAGCCTACCGTTGGTTCCACAGCTGAGAGTCAGCTATAGGGAGTAGTTTCTTTGGCCAGTATAATACACGTATGCGTACCGTGTACATACATTCTTGTTTTTTCTTAAACAATTGTTCTCGTCCTATGTCACATATTCACGTAATATGTACGCGTTGAGGTAGCAAGAACCGTACGTAATGATTTAAAATCTATCAGAAAAAGCCTATCACCCTGTATGATGGGAAGGCGCCAGGCGGCCTTCTTTGTGTGCACAAGTCGAAGGCAGAGCGGGTTACTTTGGCTCATTCCCCTGAATAGGGTGGAGGCCGAGGGTAGCTGAACAAAAAAAAAAGGTGTCTGTGGTGACTTCACTCGTTGAAGTTGAATATCCCTTTCATCCTTTAATGCGGTGTGGAACATTTAGAAGACATTTATTTTACATTGACAGCTTGCAGCTTGGTAATCGGAGCGGCTGCAGATACATCTATGGAAATGCCAATGGTGGGAGAAAAAAAGGCGAGAGTTCTAGCAGCAGCGGCCATCTTAGGTAATACACAACAATTGCAAGTTGTGAGGGTGGTGGCCACGCCGTCGGCAGCAGAACGGGGTGAACGCGGTCTTGCCCTACGTGCAAGGCTTATGGCATTCTGGGAAGGCTTAAAGGATGACGCGTCGCTGTAAGCTTTCAATGCGGCGTAATGTTTTTGTCTGGGTGGCATTTACTACCAGCCGAATGGTGCAACAAAAATCAGCTAGCACACGAAGAAATAGATAGTTCTGTAGATGTTGGGAACATCAATATTGCGGGTATATCCCCACCCGTTTTTGATTCGCGGCGAATCGGTGGGCCAACGACAACACTGTTCTCAAAAATAAATTGCAACTTTAGGATAGTACATGGCGAGATGCATCAATGAGAAAGACTCGGTATATGCCATATATGCCGAAACGTCCTAAGGAAGTATTGTACTGTTTCAATGTTATGGTGATGGTGGTAGGCCAATAGGAAAATGACCTAATACGATTCCACGAATAGATCACAAGATAAAGTTGCATAAAAAATCCCTGGTGATTCATTTTGGCGACGTGATACTTCCAGCGTATGCAAACACATCTATTTCGGTTTGTGGGTTTGCTCAAACAAACAATAAGCTTAGAAGAAGGTGCGCTAGAACAAACAAGTAGCTTGAATGAAGTCTCACGTAGACAAACTCTGAACCTTCGCACATATCATGCTTAGATTTACTGGTTCCACTCAAGGCTACCTATACCATATTTGTCAATTTCCTGAATTCGCTAGAAATCACCGACTAGGCTACATTTATTCCGCATCGTCGGACGACAGACCGTTCCATGAACCGATACAGCATGTCCAGCCACCGAAACAGATCGATATGATTGCTTTTTTCTAAAGCTTGTTTCTGACTGAAAAGAACTACAATACACCTGCCTAGGTACATACATTGGCTTTCACACATTTGATGAGTGATTATCGCTTTCATTGGACTCCAGCTAATTACCGAACAAAGGCGGTTATCGGTAGGCTAACAAATGAGAGTGATATGGCAGAAGTAGGCGGGTGATCGGTAAGCGCGTCGAATGTGCACCTAACCTCGGTCGGCATCATTCAGACTGCCAACGAGACGACAAGAGGGTGAGAAACGAATGAACCCTGAGGCTCGACCTTATTGCATCGCTCTTACCGTTGTCATCCGCTGTTATCGGCCTTAGTTCGTCAAGTGCGAGCCGCCATGCTGCTCGCTGCGTTCCGCTGCCACTAGACTGTATCCCCCCTGGGGTGACTGCCGAAGGGGGATTGCATAGGTTGGCAATGCTGCCGCTGCCGCTGTCGCTGCCAGTGTTGCTAGACTGGGCACACGCGGCCGACTACGACGCTGTTGAGCATAATAGGAATCGAGAGTGGGTGTTGGTGATGGCGCCTGGGGATAACGTACAGCAGTAGTATGTAGGAGTATAACCCAGTCAGAGCTTGTTGTCACCGTCATCGTAGTCGAAGTAATCGTAGAGGCATAGTAGGGGTAGTAGACGCTTGCCGCTCGTTGCCTTATGCTCGTTGCTCTCCAATCCATCCGTTTGCATCTATTTCGCTGTCTTTCACTCACCCTCAGAAATTGTTGCAGTGGCAGCAGTCATACTTCGTATAGCACTAAAATCACGATTTGCACCAGCTCAAAGTCTTCTTCTTTCCTTCAATGTCATTGGCGTTTTTTCCGAATCGCTCCCTCGGTCGACCTGTTGGTTTGCCTACACAACTCGACTTGAACGAGACTGATGTCACAAGCCCACCAGCAGCCCCGCCGAACTCTGTACGGCCGTCGGCTGAAGCCGAAGCTGCCGTACTCAGCTACCTCCAGTTAGAACAGCGGTCCACCCGTCTACTTGTCTACCCGTTGACCGGCCAGCCGATGAATCGAATGGGGTACCGAGGGGTGAAACCGGACGGGGGGGGGGGGGAAGGGGGAGCATCGAGCAATGCATCGCCGCAAGGAAGCACGATGAGGAGCAGCTAGCCAACGTCGAAAAAGAGCTATTCGCTATCCTTAGCTGCAAGTCTCGCTAGCAAGCCGGTGTTGGACTATGTGTAGTGCTAGTAGAGGTCGTAGGAAAAGCCTTCAGGGGAACGAAGTCTTCAACAAGACGAAGAAGAAGAAAACGGAGAAGAAAGCAGACAGACAAGTGAAGAGAAGCAAAAGGCGAAAGAAAGGAACAGAGGAAGGATGTAAGCGGCGAGTAGTAGTGCTGCTGATGGTCGAGGTGGCAGTAGGGCAGTGCAGGACTACTAGGACCACTACGAGTGGGAGTGGGTGGTCGCTCGGTTGGCCAGCGGCCGCTCTTTGGGTTTGGGCCCGCAGCCGGGGGGCGCTATGGGAGGCACGAAATCAGACCCATCGTAAAGGAATAGCGTCAGTGGCATTAGCCTCGCTAGTAGACAGACTGCTTCGTTACCCCTGGCCGCTCACTTCCTCCCCTGGACCGTCCCTAGTCTTCCCGTTTCCCCAAGCATTGAACGAGCAGCGCGATCCAGCCCTGCCAGCCTTCCTAAGCTAAGCATTGTACTCTGCCAGCTTGCGGCATGTCTATGGTCGCGCTGATGACGCTCGTTGTACTTTCGGCTTGGCCATGGACAACAAGGTCTAGACAGACGAGGCGACTTCGCTGGCCGAAATTATAGAAAGCGAGGGAGGGCGGAGAGAGCGCACAGAGAAAAGAGATAGATAGAGATAGAATGAGCGCGCTGCCCGTAGTCGGCACAGGGAAGCGTTTGGTTTAGCCACCGTCGGCTGGCGGGCCAAGGAGAAGCTGGCGGACCGAGTGGCTGGCCACCCAGTGGACAGACCAGCCCAGTCCAGCCCAGTCGGGTGGCTACAACAAAAAGAGGTTCGCGAAAGGGAGGCAGACCAAGGCGATCAAGAAGCGGCTAGGGAACGCTAGCAAACGCAGAGACGCCGCCGTCGGTGCCCGAAGAGGGAAGAGAGCGAAAGCGAAATAAAGAGAAGTATAAAGGGAACATGATAGAGCAGTGGAGAGTGTGTGTGGGAGGGTATAGGGATGGAGTAGGGATACACAGGGACGTAGCTGAAAACGGATGGGAAAGGAGGAAGAGGCGGTGAGTCACCAGGCGATGCGGTGCATCGCGGACGAAGCTCGAGCGTCAGTTACCAGCGCTATATAGACAACACAAAGAGAAAGAGAGAGAGCACTCTTTCTTTCCTCGTCCATAGTGAAGCAGAGCGGGGCGCGATGGGATGCGTCTGGCTCTTTTCTATACTCTCGTCTCCTAGATGGCAAAACAGGACAACACAGGATAGCTGTAGCCATGGCCACAGCAGCCGTATTTTTTCCTCCTTGCTGTCCTTTTTCTTCCTGCATTCTAGCGTCCTGGTTTTGGTCGCTAAGGTTGCGACTGCTGTTTGACCCGTGCTCGTTCTGTCCCCCCCTCCTAGCTCTTACTTTCTTGCGCGAGCAAAGAGGGTCGTAGCAGTGGCGGCTCGAACCGCCTCTGTCTACAGCCTCCTGCTTCTCCTCTTTCGTCGTTCTTCTACACCCTCCCCCCACCCGCACCCCCGCAAACGGCTACGAAGCTGTTGTGGATCGATATGTGGCGATGCGGCCTCGATGCTCCTCGTGGCTCGGATAAACCGGCAAGTGCTATGGCCACGATCACGGCTACTACCGATGCGGCGGCTCACCGTACCATTCCTCTATAAAGTTTCTCTTGCTTCGGGTGTCCTTTCTTTGTCGGCCTACAGTGGCTCACTTATCCTAGCCAGTACGGAGCTTCCTTTCCGCCGAAAGACTCGCCGCTGCTACCCCACCGGCTTTGCCCTTTAGTAGCCACCACTAGAGCTAACAGCCGGCGCAGAGCCAAAATCTAACGCTGACAACATAGCCCTGTTGGGGCAGGCGGAGGAAGAAAGAGAGAATGGCGCGTAAGGATGGCAATGGTGGCATCACTAG
This sequence comes from Varroa destructor, assembly GCF_002443255.2. Lineage (NCBI taxonomy): Eukaryota > Metazoa > Arthropoda > Arachnida > Mesostigmata > Varroidae > Varroa > Varroa destructor. The sequence goes on along the minus strand of NW_019211455.1, from coordinate 28,218,627 downwards.
GGTAGTGCAATAGGGAACGAGGGCAAAAGGGAGCAGGCACTGCGACCTCCATTGCCCTACTGGTGAGAGAAGATGGGAGGAGACACGAAAGGAGCGAGAAGACCTCGAGGCATTTGCAGACAGGAAATAAAGCGGCGTCCGTTCCTGCGGCTTACTATTGCTGAACGCCTACTACAACAACTACCGCTGCTACGAAGCTTAACGCTGCCTGCCTATCGTGCGATGGATGCCGGTTCTGCGTCGTGTCGTCGTCGTCGGTATCAACGGTGCAAAGAAGCACAGGAATGGCGCGGGAGGGAATGATCCAAAACAAGAGCAGCATCTATGAGGCTATCTGCCACTCGCCTATACCCATACAGACGCGCGCATACTCGCATCCACTGTTGAGATGCGTCGGTACGGCAACCGCAGTGCGGTACACAGTATCACCATTACCAACAACAACCAGCACGGGGTTGTGGAACGTGGGGAGAAAAGAAGCAGCAGAAGCCCAGGTCTGTGCTCGTTGGATATTTGTCTACAGCTATCGTTCTTCAATGATGGAAAATACCCCAATTTGTAAAGGGGATCCAGCAGAAGGAAAGCATTATCTATGGAAATGGAGTTTTACTAAGCGGTTTTGGGGAATTATTCGATACAAAGTAGTAATAACCTTGACATGATAGGAATAGTACAGGTAAAATACTTGACAGGCAAAATAACATGATGCAGAAAATGCGATGAAGGAATAAAGCGCAGTGAAGTGACTGGAACATGGCACCAATACAAGTGAGTGCTTAGTGAGTATTTGGGATAAGGTGAAACATTTTATATAATCTCCTAAGTGCACAAAACGTCAGTGATGGGGAAGGTTAGTTTGCCCAAGATGAATTTGCCGTTTCGCAATGACCCTAATAAACGGACGCAAAATTGGGTTATCGGACTAAAAGCCACTTTCTATTATAGAATACTCGATAATATAATAAAATGTCAAACGAAAAAAGGCCACGCAGATAAAAACCGTTTAGTGATTGATACGTCAACGAAAAGCTATTGTTTTTTTATGTAAGCAAATCATCGTCTCACTCTACGTGCTTCGAAATAATGAGCGATTGACGAGGCTTGCTCCACAGGAAAAACAGTCTAAGACGAATTTTCGCTATCCATTACATGTGGTAATAATTCCTTCACTCGATGTATATACATATATATACGTGCCTATCTGCCTGAAACACGTATTAGCTATAGAAAGATTGTATAGTATTACAACAACCGGGAAAATGTAAAAATCCGCTATATCAAAATGATACGTATGGCTATATTGCGGGGGAAGACAAGCTAGAAACCCTTTAACTGTATCAACATGATTTGGTCGTATCAAGACGGACAAGTCTTCTCTCTTCGGAACAATCGAGTTATCAGCCAAAATACATCATAATTTACTATATATTGATATATAGCCAAGTACAATGACCTTTGGGCGTCATAGTTATTTAAGCAGTTAGTTCATTTAGTTAAATTTAATTATAAATTAAAAGGCCGTCAAGTGTTGCCCCATTCATCGCGGCATTTGTCGATGCGTTTCAGCATCACCAGCATAACAAGACGCAGGACAAAGCAATGATGAGCACAAAGATGGCACATTATTACCATTCGACTTCGTAAACGTGCCTGCATCAAAGTAATTATGAATTTGTCGACCATTTATCGTATTGAGCTGAGTGTCCTGGCAGGACATTGGTCGCTTCTACTGTTTCGGATCGTTTCCAATTGCGTTGTATCCGCGATTTTCCGCCTTGAAACCAATGGATTGTATCACGATAAACTACGTTGTTTTTCTACCCTAGACAGCAGAAGCCTGATTCTTTTATGTTACCTGATTGTTAAATTAAGCCACAATCGTGGCTGGGAAATTATCTCGTTATCTGGGCGTAGCTTGCCAACAGTTCACCGGTGCCATGACGCCGATTTACCTATATAAAGTTGGTGACCGAATTAGCGGCAAGCAGCGACCCACATACGCTTTCACTGCTGAATAGTTTTTACTGCTACGGTTCTTCGGGCAATGTAATCGAAATGTTGGCTACGGCCATATACCATTGGCTACCTAAGGCTAATACAAAAGGCACAAACATAAAGTGGTGTGAACGTGCTCAGTTTTATTTGCGACACTGTCTTGGCGGCTGATGGCGGGCTTTCAGCACGAAACGTCAACTTTCGAATAGAAACAACGTCATATGATCAGAGATATTTTACTAAAGCTGAAATACGTAGGCAACTTGAAGTGCTACGGTGCAGTGCAATCGGCGTTCGGACTGACCCGCCGATCACTCTGCCCATACGCAACCAACGTCCTGATCGTGTTTCATAACAACGTTCGCCACTGCACCTCGCAGCGATCGTACAGGGCTCCACAAACTTCCTTTGAATCACTTGGCTAGATGATCAGACGGACGAAGGAACCAACGGGACAGTCAACTTAGCTAACTGATACAATGATGCCCTTATGGTTACGGCTAGAGTAGTTATTTGACATAGTTGGCTATCGGCTGCCCGATAAAACGGAATTTTTTCCTCGCTGACCATCAATTGTTGTGCTGCTAATTCGAGTTCATAGATCTGCTCTCGATAATAACACAAAATAATAAGCAAGCTCCTTGTCAAATTCGTGCTTGTGTCTGCGTCTATGTGTTGTCTTAATTGCTCGCATTATATTATAGTAGCATCGCGCGTCTTCGGTTAGAACAGGAAACATGGAGCACGTGAAATTTCTGTGCACTATACGGCTGACAGGCACAGGAGAGCCTGTGAGCGTCAGCTCACACCCGCAACATCATCACCAACGGCAACAAAGCCGATCATCCCCCTCCCCAGAGACGTTTTTCGCGTATGGCCACATTAACTCCCAAGTATCGCCATTAGTTAGTAAAAAATACATCTGTTGCTGTGATTGCGTCGATGTCTGGTGTGACTACTTGTATGATCCCCGCAAAACGAAAATAAACTGGTATAAATTACCCACTCGCCTTACTGTTTCTCGAATAGAAGTGCTGCAGAACTGGCATCCGCAGCCGGCCTCCAGTTTCTAACTGTCGTCTCGCTAGACCGCGACTAAAGGATGACATTGTACATTCCGAGCTGGTCTTCACCAGCTACGTCACCCAGTCAACATATAGTCGAACATATAACAACAGCAATGACGAGCGCAGATCAAACGACAGCCAAATTTCCTGTTACGAGCATCCATCCATCCACTTCTATAGGGCATAGCTGCATCCTGTGTACAGCCTACCCATATACACCAAGCCCCAGTTCTAAGTGGTCATGGTAACCTTGTGGTAGCGCTCTTAGTTTATTATAGTTTGTTACAGAGTGTGGTTTTTGTAATAGCTGATCTGCAGCCGGAATGGTGATAGCGTCATCAGTAGCAACAAACGGCTTCAGAACATTCACCATTATGTGGTTGCTACTGCTGCCACTGGTCCGGAATACGTCAGCCCATCTCTATCTATACCTACCCGCCATTTTCCCATCCTTTAAGCCACCTACTGCAACTAACGCCAACGCGTCCGACTGGCGCATTAGCTCCGCCGCTATTCAGCCAGGAAATTCATAGCACAACAGCAGGGACGAACGAACAAAGCCGATGAAGTGTTTTACTCCTAACACAGTGCTGCAGCGTTCGGCCCACGTGCAGGTGTTTGGTTTAGATGTACCTATATTTCTGCTCGGTAGGTTATCTCAATTTGTTGTCGCGCCAGCAACACTTCGTGCGGTGCCATCGTCAGTCACCCCGTTCATAGCGATTCGTAAAACCGCTAGCCTTCCTGGCCAGAGTTAGCTGAGATTTTGGCAATCTCACAGGACGATTCGTAGCAGTTCCGTCAACGCCATCTCCTGCTGATGCTGCGGCCAGAAGTCCAGCTTTCTGCCGGTATCAGACAGACCGCGTTTCTCTACCCGTTGAATCCTCGGGGGCCCCGTCGCGTCAGCCAGCTTTGCCGTTTGCCACTCACTATGGCTGGTACCATTACCGCGCTGTGGCACTGCTTGGTTAGCTTAACCAACGACTGGCGTTCACTTCATGAAGCTCTGCTGTAACTCCTGCGTTAACAGCAGTGGAGCAGTCGTTACGTGTTCTCCTACTCTACAGCTCGTTCCTGACGCCTATCAACCTTTAGCCGAGCGGCCAAGCGAGTCAAGAAATGTGTCGTCGTAGCAGCTCTGCTAGTAGTTGCTGGAGAGGTATTAGAGAATCGAATGCCGGTAACCAACGTGGCACCGGGCGACGAAGCGGCCAACGAAGCGGACCAACAGACGACGAAGGATTGAACGGCGAGCGATGGACGACGCCCCAACCCGTCCGTTCTTCACATTTGTATAATACGTCCTGTAGTAACAGAGAAGAGTCAACAGCAGCAGCGGCTTTGGCCGACGAGCTGTTGCGGCAGAAAGCGTTACTAACTCCGCGTAATCCAACGTAATCCAGCAAACCCCGTCACAGCACAGCAACGGGGACGAAACGCTAGTTTAACTAAGTCTAAAACCTAAAGGGAGGCGAAAAATAGGGTCCTAACGAATGAGTAAGCCAGATATTAAGGCACACTCTGAGAGACTGTTAGAGAATGACAGAGCGACGAGCAGCAGAGCCAGAGTGAAAGTATAGTTATGTAGGAGGAAGAACAAGAAGCGGCTTTTGAAGAACGATAAACGCAGAGGACTAGCAAGAATCGATGCAGTAACGGAGTGCTGACAAATGGACCATGTTAGTTGGCGCCCAGACGACTGCACGTTGTCGACGTCGGCGGACACATGGGCGGTTAGCTGGCGGTGCAGCATGAGATGAGGCGACGAGCGATCAGACACCAGGGCTCAGGGACCGAACGAAAAAGAAACAGTAACAACGACAAAAAAAAAACTGCTTGATAAAGGGATAAATGCCGAATGTCTGTCCACGGGCACCCGCTCAGCCATCATATCACGGAATAGTAGTTGTTGAAACTCTACATGTGGGATAAGTGGGAACGAAGCAGTTGGATCGACAGTGAATTAAATCAGGTTGGTTGTTTACTCGCCAAATCCCGTAAGCGCCTGCCGCTGAGGCTGATACCGCCAGCGTATCTGATAACTACATCAGGATTTGTACCATAACGTCGATGCATTGAAACATGTTTTGCTCATTCCAATACAAATGTCTATGAGCAATCTTTAAGGGCTATATAGACAAACACGTTTGTTACGCGTCCGTGTTTCATCACAAGAATGCATGTTGCGTCCATCAATCCCTGTGTGTAACGCTGTTACCTGACAGTACTAAGCGGTTCTACGTGCAGGTCTAAACAAATATGAAAGATGTAATAACGCACGTACACAGAAAAATTCTGTAAGCAACAATTATCACATAGTAACAAATCATGGACAGACCTTTCGCCATCCCCCAGGCCAAGAAAGAAAATGTTTTTATATTTCAAATCATACTCAGTGAACAATACGAGATATAGCAAAGCGATCAATTAAATAAAACTGAATATTTATAATAAAAAAAATCATGTTTATTCATATCACTCAAACACGAATCACCGCTATTTTGACAATGCTCAGTTAACTGAATCAAGTTAATGAACTTATTTTGTATCTGTAGTTTCCATCCACGAGCCTCCGTCGATTATCGTAGCACACGCTAGCAAAAGTAGAAGACTGTTTAAACAAATTAAGAAGACGCCAAGCAAAATATGTAACCAGTACATCAAAGCAAAAGACAACGAGTAACCAGGATTTATACTAACAAACCAGGTTACCAAGCTCAGAGCAGCATCAAACAGATCTATACTAACGTATACAGACGCGGCCGGTCAAACGAGCGCTTTTGGACAAGTAAACGACTCGTGTAAACTTCAAAATGAAAGTGGGTAGGTGGACGTACCGAGCAAACGGGATCATCTGCTAACCAGCAGCAACAGCAGCATTTGCCTTATAGCAGGTACCGAAACGACACAGGACGCTGCTCAGGCCCAACAGCTGATCCAGCAAGATGACTGGCTATCACAGTAAGCGTCTACACCACTAACCTATACCATAGCCAACTGTATACCTGGCTGCCGTTGCCATCATCGTATGGCAGGCCTTTTTGCGGGCCTTAATCTCGGGCCGCGAAACAGGCCGCTGGCACCATCTCCTCTCGTAGCACAGAAAATGCAAAATAGACCCGCTCTGTCACTGTTGCCATTGCCTCGGCTGTTTACCGCTGTGGCCACGCGAACACGATAGCTTGCAACAATACCCAAACTGCCGGCGGCTCCATGCGTATGTCTGTCGTGTAGTAGAAGTCTCCATAATCACTTACACAGGTGTCGCGATGTCACAGCAGCCGACGCTTAGGTCGTTTTTCGTGTTTTACGTCCAGCGCTAGGCATTATTTCAGACGGCTGACTCGAAAACAACACGAAAAACAGTGCATCTACCTACACCCGAACCTGAAACCTAAATCACCACGTGTTTCTGAGTTTAAAGCAGGTCAACACGTTACCCACCGCGCTATAAACGTTTACGTTAAGTTAATGATACGGACACGTGACGGAACTGTGACGTTAAATGCCTATGTCATCACTTACTACCGAGTCATCTGGGACCTCGATGAGGAATAGGGCATAACGCTAGGTCCTTACGGAAAAAAACAGCGACTGAACATTACGATAATTATCAGAATAGTAATGATTATTACTGTCAACGTAATACTGGTCAAAATAGGTATGAGCGTTGAAGGAAGAAACGCGGACCTTTTTGGCAATCACATAATAAGGCTACTGCTTTTGCGCTCTCACACAGATGTTTATACAGACCATGGAAAAACTGACCGCAAACGAAATACATACATTACTCAGTGCTGTATATATACAGGGTTTTGAACTAAAGAATATTTCAGGAATTTTCAACATGACTAAGATATTTGCAAGAAATATGAGTTGTACGAATAGCCATTGCTTTACTTTTCGCAGACCTCTTTCTCGCTTTTTGCTATCGAGCTAAAAGGGCTGACCGAGTAAGTATTGCCCCTGCCGTTATCATCTTCTGTGCAGCGTCGGTCGTTGACTCTACCTTCGTCTATTCGATGGTTCTTCCTGGCATCGCGTTCATCCAAGAGCACCATCTCTCGAGCTTGCCAAGTGTTGAACGAACCAACGGCTTAGCTATTGCGGTTGCGTTACGTAAGAAGAGAAACAGCGGCGGCTTATCAGTGACGGCCTTATCTTGTGCTGCTGCCGCCGCCGCCGCCGCCGCTAGGGGGCCCCTAAACTAGCAAAACGATCGTCGTCGACTAGGTTTGGCCATCGCATCGAATTCAACAGCTAGTTATTGTTGTCTATTAACAGGCGCCCATATTCATGTATAGTTTTATGCGAGACAAGTCTAATTTCACTTCCGTTCCGTTACAATAGAATACATATTTTACTAATACTAATTACTAGTATCAAAAAAGGAAGAGGTCTCGCTCGTTATATGCCCACCTGCCCCACTTGCACACAGATCGGTTGAGCGGGTGAATGGCCTGAGCATCTTAATATTGGCAAGACAATGTCCTATTATCAGCAACGGATACCAAGAGCTGAGAGCGAGCGTTGTCATTCATTTGGAGCAAAACTATTCAAGTCGTTGCTACGCACGCCTCACACAACCCTCGCCCGCCTATAGTGGTCGCTTCATCAAGGCAGGTCAATAGGTAATTTAAAGTTTGCAGTCGATTTACCCCTCCCCCTGGGGGGGGGTCAGCGAGAATGTGGGTCTGCACGGCAGTACTAGGACAGCAAGCGTTCAACGTGACGACGAACAACGTGTATCAGGTCCTCAGGCTGAAAGCCAGCTAAGGCCTATCATCGGGCCGCTTAGCTTGACGCGTTGTCACGACCACGACCTGCATCAGCGCTACCTTTCACCACCACTGGCAGCTTTTTTGATCGAATAGGTTTGCCTGCTTACGCAAATGCCTCTTTTGAGAAGGGTACGATTTGCCTTACGCGGTAGGTTCGAAGTTGATTAGTGAACGTATTCGACTTTACTACAGTGCAAAGGCAACAACGGCGAGCCTAACGATGCATGTACGAAAGTGAAGAATATGTCAAACGGACATCGTAAAAAGGCTTTTTGTACTTTAGACCTAAACAACCTTACGATAGGTATGAATTGTACTGTTCGGCATGCGCGAACGGGAAATCGATACGATAGAGATAGGACGAAGCCGGTAGCAAGGGAGAGAGAGGAAGCAAGGGCAATCAACGTGAACGCATAATGTCCACTTGAATCAGTGGCTGCAGCAGAAGTAGCGGTAGTGAACTTACATTATCGATCACTCTGGAATGAATTAGCGTCACTGCCGCACGAATGAAAATTGCGATAATACTTATCTATCTCAGGCCAATACAGACCTTCTAAGGCAACGAGATACGTTAGATAGCAGTGACAGCAAATGACCGATATACTTCTATATAGGACCATTTACGGACGTCAACGTAAGCAATGGGAGTCAATATGTGGACGCCAATGACTATTCATCCTATGTGAATGTGAGAAACCAGCTGTGGCGGAAACAACAAATTCGAGCTTTAAGTTAAGCAGTCAAGATTCGTATATTGCTACTTACAATGGTGGTTAAATTTGCTCTTTGAACTATAAACGCCACATCAATTGATGATCAATCCCTAATAGCAGTAAACGCCTAGTGATAACACAATCCGCATTGCTCACTACAAAATCTGGGCTCAACGTGTTTGTGCCGGATGAACTGCTGTAAGATGGGATGGAAGTTCTTGCTATTGGGTTCAGAAATTATTACAGTATGTCTTTTAAGAGTCAGATTGTCACATGCCCAGGCAAAGCCTGTTAGCAGAAAGATAAACGGTTTTTACAATGCAGAGAGTAGCGGGAGCCGGCGGCGAACGTTGACTTCGACTCGCGAAGAACCATCTCAGCAGACATAAGACGATTCGTGTCAAGGGCGCGCATGCCCTGATTCTTAAGCTCTAGATTACCTTCCGCCGTATAATGATACAGGCTGATGGGTGAATGCACCACAGAAGGGTAAGTAATCTATCGCTGGATTTAGATGACCTGGTGCTTCTTTTGGGACTGTTTCCGTACCGTTATGGTGCGCTACGAAGACTAGCGCATATTCTTACCAATCCGATTAGCCTTGACGTAGTCTCGTCTGAATCGACAACGATTTTTAAGTTGACCGACAGTAGTATCAGTTAATTTTCGTTTTCTTCGGGATACGAAAGGGCTGTACGACCAACGACGCGCGGGTACCGCCCTCTTCTGCAGACCTATTTCTTGATGTTACTCGAGCATCCGATTGAACGTAGCGACTCATAGCGTTTCCCTCCGCTTCTAGCGATGCACTTCAATATTTTTTGCTATTCAGATTGAGAATGCTGTCGTCGTCGTCGTCGAATTTCTGCAACGCCCGCGCAGCAGTCACCCGTCAGTGCTACTGCTGCGCAGACTAATAGCACCACCATAACGTCGCTAATCACCCTGACCAACCCACTTTGTACGGCAAACGAGCCACCTATGGGGGTAACCGAATCCTCTTTTGCAATTAGCGATGCACTGCCACTTGCATACATAGTAACGATACCAGCTCGATCACAACCATTATCAAAACCAGCAGATGAGATAATGGCCGATGAAACTACCAATCGGTACCTTGTGGCACGCTCATCTGTCTGGTCGAAGACTGCCAAAAAGGACGACTGTTCTTAACTAGCAGACCACGTTCGTATCAACTGACGTCGGGAAAAATAATATGCTCAGCTTCTAACCGACCTATAGTCGGCCTTCGCTTTTGCAGCCACGTTTGCATCTCAGCAATGGTCCAGAGTGGCGAACTGCTGCTAGCAACATAACCAGCATAGTCTTAAATGTCTCGATCGGTCACTGCTATGACGATAATTTGCTCACAAACGAAATGAAGAATGTGGATGAGTGGAAATCAACGTTCGGCTCGTTGAACTTCGCTGTCGACGATTCCTTTGATTTTTGCTATGGCCGAGATATGCGCAGCAGCATTAGAGAAACACCAGCATTCATGCTTTCATACGTGATCGTATACGGGACAAAGGTTCAGACACACTCGCTCGCGCACGCGCACATGCATCCATGGTACCAGCACGCAAAGCTATAAATACATGTATCCAGCAGCTCGCTTACGTACGCGACGCAAAGGCCGCTACGGGATAACCCAAAAACGATGGATGACAATGCTTGTTGCGAGTGACGTGGAACTCGAGTAACAAAAAAGAACAACAATAGCAATAGCAACAGGCCAACCGTGAGATCTTGGACCGACTTCCTTTCGTGCGCCGCCGTACGACGACTATCGGTTGTTGTCCAGCCGCTGCTTTAACGATCCGCTTCTCGTGAGACGGACGGGGGGTCTTCGCCTGTGGCGCACTGAAAAATGGCGCAAGCGTCGCTACTGGCGCCAAAGTCTTTTTATTTCGTTCGTTTCGTCGAGGCGGTTATGGTCGATAGCGTTGAGCCGATCGATCGGTAGACCAGCCGGTTCGGTCAGAGCCATCACCGTCGTCGGGCTGATCCATCAGCTTTGCAAGAGGAGCCAAAGTCTAGAATATGTTTATGCCGCGTTCAACTTGTCCCGGCCGTCTGTGCCGGCCGCCACTGTGGCTGTGATATTACTGAGGATAAGACCTCACCCTTTGGGTCATGGCCTGACCCAGTAGCGCAGATACCGCTGCCATCATCAGCATCACAAGCAGCAGCTACGCAAGCTTAGACTACGGCCACTGTCGCTCAGACAACACTACCGGATCGTACATTGAAAAGTTTCCGCTACTTTGTGCCTTCGGACATAATGACCATCTTGGTCTATAGCCTTCTCGTCGTCACGGCTCGGCTGTATATCTTGCGGTGTTTGCGTGTGCGTCAATCTGGGAGCGTATTCACTTGTTGTTAGCTTTTGGCCCTTTTCCTATCTATTCTGTCTTTATGCGTAGATGTATGGAGGTAAGGACGCAATATTTTGATGACGTTGATCGGGGTGATGGCGTCCTATGCAACTTCTCGCTACGAGCTGAGCTGGCTGTTCATAAGGGTCACTTGACATCGAAGCTACGTTACCACCTTTGAAGTACGATGGATCAGCTAAGAAAAAAAAGGAAGCATTATTGCTTGCTTGACGTGATTGAGCATGACTAGCTAACAAAGAAACGAGCCGTCGAACCACTGCTGTTAGATATGGTCCATGCACCATTTTGGCTGGACACTTCTCGCCGGATAACTGGGCAATTTTTTTCGTTGACTATGATTATCGATCATCGACAGCGGCCATATTTCGTGGTGGACTGAGCTGTGAGTGAGATCAGGAGATAGCTTCAATTCGCTCACTGAAATTACGCCACGTGACGACTGATTTTCCGCATCCGTTGAATCTCAGAATCACATTATGAGACGCCAAAACCGATAGTATAAGTAGCAACATCAACGCACACAAGCAGCAGGCTTAAGCGTTACGGCCATTCATATAGCACCATAACTGGGTTTCAGTGGAAACGTTGGTTTCTAGAGTGTAAATCCCTAACCAAGCAATGCTCGATTTGCCAGGAATTAACACCAGCATTCTATCAAACTTTCAAACAGCTTTCAAGTAGAAAAACGCGATGGGCAAAAGACGTAACAGTATCATTCATATGCCCTAGTCAAGGAACCGAACAGACTAATGGTTCGACGGCAACGTGTTTTCATCGTTACACCGTTGACTAACCGCTACCGAAAGAAGATAAAAATCCGTAACGTCCGTAACAACGGCTGAAGTACTTCTATACGGCAGCAGCAGTTATAACAGCCAAGCTAACAACAACAGTTAATACTTTTTTGTCCGAAGGCAGAATCACGATTCAGTTCTCAATAGTAAGTTTTAATATTTGTCCCCTATCTTTTCAACAAACCACAGCAAGGCATTATTAAACACTACGATTTTCTTGATAACGAAGCCGGTAGAGTTTCGTACTTAATCTTCATCGTCTGATGATCTGTCTTCCCACCAAACCTGCTGACACGTTTTTCTACCACTTACATATACTCAACACCTAGCTGGATTATCTACGAGCAAAAAATGTTCTCGTATCTACGAATTATCGTGACTAGCAATGCTGGTATTTATGAGCGTATGTATGCAAAAGCCATCATAATACGATATATTCATCTGTGGCCATTTTGATCCAACAGATGCTGCACCAACGAGAAAGTGTCATCGTATTAGAGAGCTCCGTGGTTCCTTTTTCTCGTTCCATCGGAAAGCGTCGCTTTCAAAAGTGCCAAGTCCACGCTCATTACCACCTGTAATTCTATTACGATACAATAGTCGTGCTAACAGAACGCGCGATGTGGACGGACTCTTCCTTAAAGTCGTACTCGTCTAAGCGTTTAACAAAACCGGCGATCACAATACTAGCTCCCTAGCTCGTTCCCATCAAGACGACCTTTGTATTGATTGTTGCTTTGTTGTTGCCTGTTTGCGATTGACCGCTTGTGCGACGTTCAACAAGCCGACAAAGTCAACGTTCAACGTGTGGTGCCTAGCAAACATACGACAGGCCGGCTCGGACAAACACGCAGGCCGCTATAATTACTGTTAACGTTGCTGTCGCAGGGAGCAAGGCGCGTATAGTATTACTCTTAGCAAGATAGCTATTAGGCTCTATAGGGAACGAGCGAACGAAACAGACTGTTTAATCTGATCGTCGTTGTCTGTCTGGTGTAGTTTGTCGATTCCAGTGTTTCGGCGGCAGCAGCAGCGGGGGTGGTCGGGACGATATTCACGGGATAAGATAGCTTGCTTCGGCAGACCCGCAGCAGCTCTACCTGGATAGGTAGAGGCCGGTAGCGGGGATGCCCGGCCGGCCCGCGAGTTAACTGACTGACAGCCACGCCATCCATCTACCATCCTTATACTACTACTACTATCACTGCTATAGTAATAAGTTAAGATAAGCACAGCATCAGACCGCGTCACAGGCGCCACAGCAGCAGCACGAGCCCGAATGGCAGCACACCTAACGAACAGCTCACAACGCGACGCCCAATGCTAGCGACGGCACTAGAAGCTATGGTTGAAGCTAGTGGGAGCTACGGCACTGACTAACTCGTTGTTGTCATGAAGGTAACACGAACGTTAGCGTTACTGCCGGTGTGCCTGGCCGGCCGGCCTTTGGTGCCTGTTATCCATAGTCTGGTGCGATCGGAAAGAGTAATGGCTAGGATGTTTCGAACTAGCTCGCGAATCACAAATCCCACTAACGTGACCCTGCAATGGGACGACAACGACACCAGTAACAGAGTAATATTAAGCATTACCGACCTGTGACTGTACGCGTTCGTCGTTGACAGATAATTAAAGCAGTGGGCGAAAGGGTTCGGATGAAGCTGTGCTCTTGCCTAACGCTCGTTTAAGCGAAATGAACTTCGTAACATACGAGGGAGTTTGGCGCGACTAGAAGTTTTTGGCCTGGCCATTCGTCCTAAACTGTCAACGGGTTTAGTGCGTCGCGTAGGCGCTTCGTTTAGTAAAAAAAAGCATTTGCTTAACCAGTTGATTATTTATTGGCGTTTTTTCGATGCATCGTGTCGTTCACTCGCCCGTTGATTAGACTTGATCGCCAGTAGCAGGCTCTTTTGCTGACTCGTACGCATGGCTGACCGCCGGAGGCCAAAGAACAGCGTCGTCCGCCAAACGTAAAAAACTGTAACTGGCCGAAAGGCAGCCTGCCTGCGCAAGTTGACATGACGGTATGCTCTAAATACGCTTATCACAATCAGCTTGCATATAAATCTTTCTTTCGCAAATTTTCTCATGAGTGGATTTTTATCCGTCAGAATTCTGCTCTTTAGGTATGCACGTATAGCATCGGCGCCAGTGCTGGTACGTTCTACGTAAACGCTTACTTATCGCAATGTAAATTCTACTGCGCGATAGCAGTTTGTGAACAGCAAGACGCAAATTGGGGCACTTTGCTTTCCGGTTTATCCTCTGCGTACCATTATCATCTATTATAATAACTAAATTCTTCGATGAACGTTCACGTTTGCAAGTCTGTTAAACACCGTCTGTATGTGTGTGTCTTTAGCTTCGCCATTCGCTTGCTGACATAACGGTGTATCCTCATTTTCCTTCTTCCTTGCGTAGCCATCTTCTAAAACTAATCCGAACGGGGCAGACAGGGCTTGCGTCTTGTGGGTCACGTAGATGCCAACCAACGGCAGATGACAAGGTGTTTGAGCTCCGCTGCTCGTTGAGCGAAGTGTTTCATGAGAAGTCCTCTCTGCATCCTCACCACAAACACACACCCATACGTATAAATGTATAAAGACGGATGGACGAGCAGGATAGGAAGCAATGATATTTCTATAGATAAACATATATTTAGACATGATCGTGTTAGATAAGAATGGCAGTTTCTTTTTTGCGGTGCGAAGTAAAACGCATTTAGCAACATCGACGGCGCTCGTCCTGCTTTTTCGTAACCGAAGTGCGTGAGTCCGTCCCTCTATATCTGTGTGTGCGCGTAATGCTATGTTCCTATTCGTTTGTCATACGTTATTGAGTTTGAAGAATAGGTTTTTCCCTCTCTTAACCAGTGGCGTCCAGTACTTCCACCAGTGGCCGTTATCCATGTAAAGCTATAACAGGGCATGAATACAAGGTGTGCTAAAAGCGCTAGGAAATTGATACCAGACGGGAATCTTTTCATCGACGAACACGCTCCTATTGTAGACTGACTAATGGAAGATTAGAATAGAAAATACACCATGTTTATGCTAGTTTTTGCGAAATCTTGCTATTCTTTCAGCTTATTCGGTGTTTTTAGCACACCAGCCTAGACATCTTGCCGATGCTGCCGCCGTGGCATTCGTATGTTCCGTGTCAGCTGCCTCCCTTAGCGCCTGTTGAAAGTTTACACCACGTATAAACCCAATTAGTTGGCCCCGGCTGGAATGTCACAGAAGATGAGAACGCTGACAGCCGTTTGTTCCGCGCAGCGACAACAGGGTAGTGGGAAAAAGACATTTGGATTTTGCCTGTTTTGGTCAATAACTGATTTATTCCGTTCTCATTGCGTTATTACAGGTAAGCCAAGGAAAGGGGAAAAATACATTTTAGTTCAACGGCTACAGCGACTGGCGCTCGTTTGACTGCAATGATCGCTGCGTCGAGGAAATCGTCGTTAGCTAACGCCATCTAGTTGCCCGTTGCAGACATTTATCCATTCTACGCTCCCTATATGTCTAGCGGTTGTCAGATGAACGGAGAAAACTTAACGGGCCCAGCGTTAGCAAGTCGACGAATCACTAAGTGAGCAGCCAGAATAATGCAATGTGTCTATCAGATCATCCGTTTTTGTCAGATGCTGCCAGTCTGTCGAACTCGCTTCTCCAAGTTGGCTAACAATGAGCGCCCGTCTTTGTGTCCCCGTTGACCCAATACCTTCTTCCCAGTTTGCTTTTCCATTGTGCATAGATGCGGTCACAAGTAGACAGTTTGGGCTGCATCTATTATATTAGATGGGTCTGGATTTTAATTGTATATCCATAGACATACAAACACACGTCGAGGATCGGTGGGATAGTACCCGTTCACGGCAATTGTACTCGGCATCGCCCACGAGAACGCTTCTCTTGCGATCTTTCCAGCGTGATTATTTTTGCTTGCTGCTCCTCTTATGACGGTTACGATGGTCATCGTTGCGTTATCGTGATTATAGATAAGACGAAATAATTTGGCCAAAAATATTTGTAGTAGCATTGGCTATATATTATATTATCTATTATAAATTTAATATAGAGAGAAAACACGTTACGAAAAGCCATTATCGAACGTTACCGTTATGCAGGCGGCTAGAGATTTGCTACTCGTACACTTTATTATATTGGAAACTGATAACGGCAATAATCACTAAACATACATACAAGCATTACATATGTCTAAAGGTTGGAATTGACGAAACTGGTATCCCCGCTATCGTTACTGGGGTTTATCCAGCTGTTCCACTAGACTCACGAGACGACGGTGAAAACTGTCGATATGACGTCGTTGTTGATGCTGTCAGATAGGGGAAAAACCGGATTTCTCGGCCTGAAATTCCTGTCGTCCAATCGCAGACGTTGCCATTGCAACCACAACATCGACAACAGCCAGTAGAATCGAACGGTTCAACGACTTGTTATAGCTCACTACCAGCTGAGAATAGTGCGATGATGATGATGATGTTGATTTCGTTTCGTTGCGTTTAAGACAACAACAACAACAACAACAACTTTACCAGACATTCGTCGCTGTCGTCACTGCTGCATCAACAACAACAACAACAACAACCGTTGCTGGAACTGGTATAGCTGGCTAACAGCAGGACCCGTCATCATCATTCCATCAATTGGTTAAAGTTCTTCGTCCAAGTATAGCTAGAAAAGTGTCTATCTGAACAAACAGTTCCGTTATACTGCAAACATACTATTTGACCTGGCCGGCCTACAACAATGGCACTCGCGTCCGTAACCACAGATGCAGTAGACTAGAGCGACATCAGTGGTAGCAACAGCGACGACAGTCATAATCGAAGTACAATGAGCTGATCCTAGCGTCGCGGTAACGATCAATGTTGATGAAAGCCACCTGTGCCAGGCAACAGACACTAAATAACGATCAAATCATTTCCGCAACGTGTTTTTTCGTTGTATTCCGTAACCGAAGCAGAAACATCACCAAAACGATTGATTTGTTCACTAGCGCCATCTTTATTGGCAAAGTCATTTCGTTGGCGAGCTTTTCTTCTTTTTTTTTTTTTTTTTCCGATAGGATGCGGCGCAGTGCGATGCAGCCATAGAGCAGTGATATTTTTCGACATGTTACTCGTTGCTCAGTCGTCTTGCGTGCTTTTTTTCCCCCTTTTCCGTTGTGTCACCGTGTTTCGTTGTGTCCTTCTATCTTATGTTTCCTTAGTCGCAGACCGCTTCTTCGTCACCCACTTCTAGCCTCCATTCTTCGTGTTTTTGTTATTGCTGCTGCCGCCATTGCTTTGTGTAAACAAAGCATAGGTTCATTTCCGGAACGAAAAAAACAAGACGTATAGAAGAACGTAACGTACGAAGAAGAAGAACGTAAGAACTGCGGCCCGACCATTTGACTCCGCTACCGTTAGCGTTCGTTCCGTTAGTTCCGTGGCAACTGGGGCAGCCGCATCGGTTCGGCCCAAACGCTGTGCCCCAGTGCGAAGGAATCGGATAAACCTGTTATTTTGTTGACGTTTATCCATTATAGAAAACGCAGTGCATAGAAAATCCGGTGACGCACTATGACGGTCACCGTTGACGTCTGTGTACCTGCTCTAGACCGCTACTTGTATAGTTACTATAGTCTCTACATCGTTGCCAGGCAACGCGACCAGAATGTGGGTCATATAAACGATTGTCGGCTGGTAACATTTTTTGGATTGGATGAGATTGTACCACAAGCTAAGGGCTATTACTATTATCATTGTTATCTAGCAGAAACGCAACAAGTATTTTTTCTTTCCGCCACTTCGTGTAATTTTGGCATTTTTTTCCTTGATGTTGAATGTTGTTACACATGGCCATTGTGATTAATGCTACAATCAAAGTTTCGCGGCAATTACGTGTCTGCTCTTAGACACGGTGAAATGTGTAAAATCTCTAAGCAGCTTTCCCTGTCTGTTTGCGTGTCAGTCAGTAAGTCAGTCGTCAGATAAAAAAGGGTCATCCTAAGTTGTTTTTGCCTGCGTGCGCAGAGTTCGTCTGTCATCATTCATCAATGTAAATTCTACTCATAAGCATGTGTCACACACAGCTCCGGTAGCTTCACTCGGAGCGAAGAAAGAAAAAGTTGCACATGAATTATTGTTTATATCGGAAAGCTTCCAATGTAGTTATAGTATCAAGCCGTCATCAAACTGTAAACGCACCTCGGATGCCCGTCTTTCTCTCATTATGCGTAATGCGAGCCAATATCCTACATAATTCCTACCATAATTTTCACCTGCGGTAGTTACGAGTGACTTCTACAACTTCAAACGTTGCTATCGGTGATGACTAACATGGAATCTATTTTCCACAGAAAAACACCACTCAAAAGAAACAATATATATAAAACTTGGCAGCTACTGGTGTGCCGAAATAATTGCCAGCCAGGGCAGCGTAACGTCGCCGCCATATTAATCAGATACCCGTTAGTCTACATTGATGTCGCTCGTGCGGTTGCTGCTGGCGATGACGATGGCCATGGCAAACGGATGTCGCCCATTTTTTCCCTGTATCCACTATCACTACTGTGATTACTACCAGCAGTAGTGGTAGCTGCAGTACAACGACCAATGCTGTGGCTTCTGCGTAACCAGCGATCCGTTGGCTTTTCTCTGATTTTCATCATCGTCACTTTATTGTTACTGCCAGCGGTTGCCGTCATTCGAATTTTTGTTGAGTCGATGCAGTTGGTTCTGTTGTGTGTGCTCGCGTGTGACCACATCTGGTCAGCAATCTGATGGGCTTCCATTTACTTTTCGCCCGTTGAGACGAGCAAAACCGTCCGAAAATGGATAGCTGGCGGCGACCCAAATTCCGCATGCCGTAACACCACCAACGACGTGCGCCTCAAACGAGGCCGAACTCTCTATCAATGGCGTTTTAACAGCGATATAATACAATATGATGATACACGAAGCTTTTGCGCGATGCGCCAAATTCCGCGGTGAATTAAGGACGACCGCAAATTTTTTAGAAGAGGGTTACGTAAATTGATAGTTCTGATGCAGGGCCAAAGCTGCTGCCTACTCCAATGTGATATGGAATATAGTATTAAAAGCGGAATTTATCCGCTAGGCTCTTTGGCCTTTGGGTACTTTCGCCAAACTGGGTTATACTTGTTTATTGGTTCGAACCCGGGCGTAGACAGAGTTCGTCTCATGTTGGCAGCCAGCTGTCCAATGGAATGGCTAGCGGCCGTAAAATTCGAAATATAGAGGGTTACGCTTGTTTGCGTTCTGTCCCTTTAACCGTTTCTTATTTAAACGAGCTAGGGGCCCATTACGCAGCAGCCTGGCTTACGTTGTTGGTAGCAATAACAACGAAAGCGGTAAGAACAGACAAATATATTAGTAACGTGATTTACGTGTGAGCCGAACCTCGCCTACCGCCGCCATGTTTTTACAACGATAAGGTGTAACGAAAATTGGTGCAGACCTTGTGCATCAGACTTTTCCATACGTTTTTTCCGTTACTCTGCTTGTCTTCGTGGTCGACGCAAGCATCATTATTATCATTAAAACCGTTGTTGTTGTAGATGTAAGCGGCGTATGTTCTCGGCCACTTCCTCTAAGGGCCGTGCTCTTTCTTCAGGAGTCAAGCCTACGTTGCGGGTTGTTATTTGCCTATCTTAAGGCCGCAACAACCACATTAGTAGTCGCCGGCACGACAACGACAATAACGTCAGCCGCAAGATGTCGCCGGCAGTAGAAGTAAGTGAAGAAGATACAGCAACAAAATCGGTACCCGGGCGGCCACAACAACGACTAAGGCGCAAACCAACCACCTGGACTCGGCCGCGTTCGACTTACGTTCTAACTCAAGTCGTCTACAATCAAACGCTATCGCACTGTTGCTATCTGCCGTCGCTACTGTCAATCAGCAAGGGCCAAAAGGGCCACATTACCTCTGCAGTAGCTATCACAGACATAGCGACGCACTAACAAGCGCACACAAACAAAAATAGAGACGAACGAAGAACACTATTACCCTACTTTGGCCCTCTGATACGTTAAGCATTCGCCGGTTCTCGTTTGTCGCACTCCGTTAGCTGGATCCATTGGTCCGTGATGGTTTAGTCCGACAGCGACCTGGGTCCTCTCACGGTTTCGGCCGAGCCTGCCATAGGACGCTAACAAGCATTGACTGCTACTGTGGTCATACTATTTGCAACACCAACAGCAGTTTTCCTGGGTAGATATACAGAATACTTCCCCGCGACACTCTTTCGCTACGGGTAGCGGCGAACGAAGCGAGAAACGGGACAACCGGGACTCGAGGCAGCAACGCAGGAAACTTAGTAGCCGCAAAAATAGCATCAGTATCAGTAACTAAAGCATGATGAGCGAATCAGCTATGTATAATAAAACTGAAGATAACAGAAACACCGCTCGGAATAACGAATACGGCTTTTACCGTGAATTAATCCGCTTCTGTATGGTGGAGTATGGGTAAAGGTTGCAAACCATGGGAAACAGCTTGCTCTAGCATCTGACCAACGATGCTTAGCGGCTTTCGATCATATCCGCGATGCAGAAGAACTTGTCCTTGCAAAAAATTTACGACGGACAACGCTTAGAATAGCGCACGAGCCAACGTAGCGAACGTTGGGATTGGCAATAGATACAACAGCTTTCGACTTATGCTAGCACAAGCGAACGGTATTGATACCCCCAGTACTTTGATTTAACGATTTGCCCCCCAATAGACAGTTGCACGACGAAAAATATAGAAGCTTCTTCCGATGAAAAGCCCAAAAGTACAATGTCCGCTAACCAGCTGCCAGAAAGACCTGTTACAAAGCTTAACTTATATACGGAAGCATCTATATTTTAGTATGTATGCTTCTTTTGGCACGCGTTTGTTTGTCTGAACGTGCGTACAATGCAGGAAACAAACCACGTTATGGTGGCTCCATTTATTTATAAACGAATCTTCATCACTTAGGTAGTCAGTCAACCAGTCAATTATGTAACAACTACGGCAAGGAAGAACAGGAAAGTGACAAATCAATTAAAAGCAAAGCTAAGCAAGGCAAAATCAATATTTGGAAACTCTTGCTCCTGGATCCGTTTTGAAAGGCGCGGGTTCGAAAGTCTCTATGATGGCTGCTGCTGGACCATCAACTGGCTTGCCCCTCGCAGAGGGTGGAAGTCTGTATTCGATCAGATATGGCAGATCACAAGAAGGAACTCAGAGTGGGTAGCACAAGCAGCCGGGAGAGGGAGAACCCGAATCGATACGCCAATTTACCAAGAGCCGATCTACGCTGCTCTGTCTATCTGCTACGAGTCGAAGTTCGCCGATTTAATGGCTATTTGGAAAGGGACAAATTGGAATCTATTGTAAAAGGGCTGCTATATAACATGGGCCCACATCTAATAAGATTAGGAGCATGTCTAAAGAAGCTATGAAAAAAGCAGCAAAAGCACACACTACGTTCATTTGTTCAGAAGCGTTATCGTTAACTCTGTTGAACAGGGCAACGAGGATGGCAACGAACTCGCTGGTCACTGTTGCCTGCAGCATAATGAGGGCTCTATACGGTACTACGCTAGGGCCCTGTGATAGCTGTGTGATCGACTATCAGGTATTCTGTTCGGCAGAGGGCGCCAAATAGACAACTATCACCTATACAACCCTTGCTGTTTGAATAAGACGCCTTTTACCCGTCAAAGTGACCGGGTAGCCAATTCACTTGCTGCCGTGGCAATGGTGGCGTCTAGACGGTGTGCGAAGCCGACATAGTGAGCGCTTGTGACCAGCGTCTTTTTGATGTCCGTGGTGTTTGTCAGCACTGTTCGCTACGGTCGCCTAACTTGTGCTATCCCAAGTCGAAAGGGACCTCCTCCGTGGAGGCGTGTGGCCTTGTTTGCCGGTCCTCTTTCGGTCGCTGGCCGTGGTGGTGTTGGTAGTGGTGCTTCCGCATGAACGAACGGCAGAGATATGTAGGCCCCGCCCCGGCCAGGCCCCAAAGGGTTCCGCCGCCACTCGGGCACGAACGTTGCTGTGCACGGTCGGCGCGGCTAACGCAGGCCAAGACGAGCCGGCTGGCGGCGAGGGAAGGCCGAAGGAAAGGGCATCACCGGCCGAGGAGGGGCCTACGACGAAGGCCTGCTGCGGCCACCGTCGCTACCACCGCCACTGGTGTCGTCGTCGCGGCCGTCAACGCAACTCGGCGGCGGCGGCGGCGGCGGCGGCAGCAGAAAAACCCAGATTGAAGACGAGATAGTTAGGATGCGGCTGAAAGCGCCACGGTCCGCATAGGCCGAGTCCGGACCGAGAACAGCGCAACGAAAGTTCTGAACGAGCAGCTGGACAAGTGAAATGAGAGACGGATAAGATTCGAGAGAGAAGGCTGACGCAAAAAGAGAGCTAAAACTCATATCAGTCCACGCATTATCCGTCCTAGTGGGTCCTTTCCATTCACAGCCTTTGTCTGGAAGAATGCAGGAACGATTACGGAATTCACCATTAGTGAACGGGAGCGACGTATTAAACCATGTAGTACAGATCGTACAAACACCAAAAGATGGTATTTGGAAGGGCGTGCAACAACAGAGCCCAAGGCACGGAAGGAAACGCTTCGCCTTCTCGTCGGACTCCCTTAAGAGAATCAAAAACGCTGTTTCTTAGTGGAGCCCGATGACCACATATTGCGTGGACTAGCGACACGCTAAAGATGATTAATAAGGCAAACAATTAACGGTTATTTAACTATTGTGCTTCTTGCTGCTGTTCTTGCCGACTTAGCAGAACTGTTTTCTACTGCATTCGTGTCGATAAGAACAATTGCACGATGGACAAAAAACGATAGCTCCGTACCTGCCAAGTACTTTCAAAGGTAACCTAAAAGCTAAGGTAGTAACCTTAACGACCCGTAAAACGCAAAAGAAAAGTGTAAGGGTTAGCGATTGTTACCTACTATACATGCATAAATATCCCTATACGATTCAGCGCGGCGCAGTTACCTCGAGGCGGCGTGACACAGAAGCGGCGTCGGTATTTGAGAACGCGCCGTGGACAAAAAAAGCTGAACGTATTGAATGTGTGTTGTTACGTATTAATGATAGGGGCGGTGGAGTGATTACGAAGATAGGGTCATCAGCATAATTAGCAGCAGCACGTTGAGAGGGAGGGGTGCGTTTACCTTTCTTTTCTATTATATTTTACGTTTAAACTGACTGCTAAGCCAGCTTGCGTGCGTAATACTGCAACTCGAGTGTCCCTGACTCACTTGACGGCACGACGCCAGTGGCAGCAGTGACGAGTTTTTGCTGCGAATATCTCCGCTGGCAGCCCAGGCACGCCTGTTTTCTCACCGTGCGTACCTGTCAGTGTCCTTGCATCGGGGGTAGACGGTCACTTCTGAGGTGCGTAGAGCGAGAGTACCAGCAGGAGAGCTAAATGTTGTGCTAACCGTATCGGCTAGTTGCGTACGATGTTAGTAATAGCGGATAGAGCCGTCGCGCACGGTAGAAAACAATGAAAGCAGCGTCACAGTTAGCTAGACAGGATAACAACAGACGAAAAGGCGAAAAAAGGCCAATAGAAGATAACGCGAGCCAATGCATAGTGTACGCGCGATGGCTTACTCACACCATCAGAGTGGATTAAGCACTGCTATAGGGGCTGTGTAGTATAGAAACAAGGTAAAAACAGCACATAACCTTTCTGTGTGTGTGTGTGTGTGTGTGCGTGCGTGGTGAGCCGAGAGCCGCTTTGACCTTTGGTGAAGAGATCATTGAAAAAGAAAGACCGCCGTGGCGCAACACTGCGTAACGGTTACGTGATCACGGCCAGCGGTTTGGAAAACAATCGACAGCAATGGATGTTGCTGCTGCTGTCGATAGTGATCCTGATAATGATGATGATGCTATGGATCCTGTCGCGATGATCCTATCCCATATGAATCCCGTATGGTCGAGCGGGGCTAAAACAGCTCTCAGCATGGCCGAATGGCTATACACACACACCCACACACACAGATGATATACTAATATACCCTAGATTAGCATAACACCGCCGACTACTGGAGAGCGTGAAAATATAGCGTCGAAGGGCGGCATACCAGGCGTTTTGTCGGGGTAGGGATGAGAAAACTTAGGAAGTGATCTCAATCGTCGACCCAGATGCAAGATATACATTGTCATAGCTAGACAAAACATGCTGGGAATCTGTACACATTTGCTAGTTGGAACTAAGAACTGGTTACTTCGCTTACATTAGGAGACAGACGAACGATTGCATAAGGTGAGTTCTAGAAATTTACCGAATAAACGTACTTTCAATTAGTTTAATCCTACTCGATCACATCTACGGAGACGTACGTCGATACGAATGCTTCCTGTTGTGTGGCTAGATACCGTTACGAACGTACGTTGCTTTATGGGGACGTGACGGCCGCAAATGTGTGCTTTTGTTCTAAA
Source organism: Varroa destructor (assembly GCF_002443255.2). NCBI lineage: Eukaryota > Metazoa > Arthropoda > Arachnida > Mesostigmata > Varroidae > Varroa > Varroa destructor. Next base: position 28,194,397 of record NW_019211455.1, on the reverse strand, counting down.
TAGTTAGAGCCTAATGTTGAAGGACGGACATCTACTAAAAACGTTCAGAATTTACCGTTTCGTTACGAAGTTCTAGATAAACTACCTGCCTTACTATATGCTTCAGTCGACGCCAATGCATGGAGCTACGGCTGTGAATAAATAGTGGCACATTTTACGTAAGCCTGTTTATTTTGTGACGGATTATCCTGGGGACGGTTAACTTGACGCCTAACCTGATACTTAGGCATATATTTTATGGAGTCACTAGTTGTGGTGCATTCAAGTTCCGTTATTATCCTGCTGCTATGATATTTCAAGTCTACATTGGAATTGCTGTAGCTGAAAATACCGGCGCAGGTATACCCTGACCTTAGCATATGGTACAGTAGATTTTCATAGGTTCTATTCTCCATAGAAATATGCTGCCGACTAGCTCAAACCGGTACGATCGCTGGCACCAACGCAACGAGTGACGCACCTGTTTCCATCTTTCACCAAAACTATTCCGCAATTTTCTCTTCCTTCCCTTTCGTTACAATATTTCTGTATCTTTTACGATCTTATAACCGTGTGCCATACGCTCAACAGCGCAGCGCACCAGCAGCCTGCAGCAGCGCTCGAAAAGTCGCCGCGCCTTGAGGGGGGCGTAGGCGTGCTTTCGGTGGGAGGTAAGATATCCCGCACACTTTACATCTTTCCGCATTCCGATGCTTTTTGCAGCCGATCTGCTATCAGGCTGATATATCGCGATACTATTTTCGCCGGATGCAATCGCAACGCTGGTGCTGTGACTCTCTATCGGAGTTTTATCCTTGCTGCTCCTTAAACACCCTATATCGACAGAACATGGACCCACTCATGCATGTATCTCTGTCTAGCAATGTCTACTGCTCTACTGTTCGTAGACTGATGTCAGCTCCTTCATAGCCTACCCAATTCGAGCTTCTCACCCGGGCTGAACGGGTACAACCCCAGCTCCGAGGCTGAGAGAGGCCGCAACCAAGAGCGGGTTAAGAAGAGTTGGGGATGATTGCTGCTATTGCCGCTGCTGCTTCTCGTTGTGCTCGTGTAAAGGAAGCCGAGCCCCATATGTGCCGTATGTGCTGGAATGGGGAAGTAAAGGATCGAGTTTAGGCCAAGGACGTTCGTCGCTTGTCGCTTCTCGTATCGGCTCTTTCGAGACGATACACTCTCCGCTATTTATCTGCTCGTAATGGTGCTGATTCAACCTGATAGGGTTGATTGCTGGCTGCTTAAGGGTTGGCGCCGGCCGGGAGTGGCCTGTTAGCGAATGCCTAAATTCTGTGGCCTCGTCGGTTGTTGAGTGTCGAATTGACGAAGTTACTTTAAGATAGAGGAGGCGAAAAAGAAAGGAAGATAACGTACGAAGGTATTTCTCCAAACGCGAAAGAGATATCTGTTTAGCCGTTCGAGTATGCGTGTCATAGAGCCGTGTTCGTGTGTGTACAGCCTTGTCGACTTATGCGCCTTTGTGTGTGTGTGAGTGTGTATGTGTACCATTTAACACACTATACGACAGCAAGGAGACCGAGGCAGCCGCGCCCTAGAAGAACAGGCGCGCATGGTGATGTCGGCAGAAGTTATTTTAGCTCCGTTACGGTCCTGCATCGATGTAGTGCTGGTGATCAAGTGAATAGGCTAGAAGAAGTTGAAAAAGGGTTGAAACAGACCTGGTAACAAAGCCAGCAGCGCTATCCAAATAGTTGCTCTGTGAATATCCTGGCGCTTCGTAGACTGCTCCGCTCGATGGACGAATGGATGGATCAGGGAACAGCCTCGTAGATTCTGCCATCAATGGCTGTCTGATGCTCGACGACAGGTGGGGAACGAGTTTTTAGTGCTGTTGATCTTGATGCGTTATCTTTACCTGATGTACTGTTTGCGTGTATATGTTTCGAAGGATGTCTGGGCGTCCGTGTGCGTTTGTATATACAGCCAGCGGGAAAGCTATCACAAAAGAAAGGTAGAGGAAAGAACGGGTAGAAAGGGCCCAGACGATCGAATTCTCCAGGTTCTACACTACGAACGAGCGGGATCGACGCGAGAGAAGCATCAGCGACAGGTGGTTGGCCTGATTGAACTATTACAACTTTACGCTCATTGTAGTATTATAGGCAACAACCAAACAGGCCGAGTTAACATCAATATAAAGCGATTTAAGAAGTAGGTCATCGTGAAATGGGGTCTAGAGAAGCAAATTGAGAGAAGAGACATTTCCTTGATGTTTAGTACGACTGTAAATGTTTATATAAACATGTGTCTGTTTTTCTGAAGATATAAAATGGCTACCAAAAATAAGAGGACCGTTTGTCAATAATGTATTGTATATAAATTCAATAGAAGCTCAAAATATGCATATTATTTATATTTAAACTATTCATTGGTGAACATTTCAACTATCCGTAGATTTAATGAAGAAATATTCCGTAATTTTGACGGAACAGAATATAGAATTAATTAAGAAAATAAGAATAATAATAATAATGAGAGAGAGAGAGAGAGAGAGAGAGAGAGAGAGAGAGAGAATGAACGAATCTACAACAACAAGCCAATACGATGCGAGACACTATGCATAGCTCTAACAGTTTACGAAGTATCCTCATGCCTGACGCATTTTTGGATCATTTAGTCTTAATTTTAATACGTCGGTAGCTCGTGAGCTCTTTTCGCTTGATATTCGTTTCTAAAAACCCACACAGGTTCTCTCAATGAGTTTCGTATCCCGTTCAACACTTTACGGCAAATAACGGCTAGACAATAATCAGCTGTGAGCTACCTTATGTGAGCCTAATACATGTACATAACGATGGAAAAGAGGATATATTTAGTATCATTTTCTGAGACTACATGAAGGGCAGGTGGAAATAGATATGATCACGACATCTTTGTAGGCATATATTTTTGTCTAGAATGTGACTGGCTGTTCATAACAGTTAAAAAAAAAGACACTCGGCAAGGGAGGAGGCCTTTGAGGCCAGGCGCCGCGATCGGACAAACGTTTGAACTGAGGTTGCTGTTGGTGTTGCCAGTTTTCGTTTCAAGGTTTTCGACCCCGTCCCAGATCTATCCCCGCCCAGCTGGGCAACTCGCCGATACTCTTGGCGAGTTCTATTTGCGAGTGGATAAGCTGGGATGCGGGGGTGTATGGCCTTGTCCTGTTCTTCCTTCTTATCCGATTAACTGAGTAAAAAGCACAGAAGAGAATAGACGCCGAAACAATGTAGGAACCCAGCCAGGAAGCAAGCATGCATGCATGCACGCCGCGCTGACCTAAATCCACCACTAGGACGAAACGCTGAAACGGAGTTCGAATTATCCGCCTCCTACGCAACCTCAGAACCATAGCCAGCTTTATCGTATTTCTCGACCGATTTGGCCCCCTTAGAGGCATAGCAACATACACTGCCATGCATGGTCGTCGTCGTCGTGTTTGTTGGCGGCAACGGCGCGTTTATTGGTCACCAGCCATCATCAGGACAGAGATATCTAATATTGCTACTCTACTGTTCGATGCCAGACATCGGCAATGACGCTTTGACACTGACATCGGCCGCCTACCCACGCATTAAGGGCTACTGGACGAGCAGTCTCGGGCGAAAACTCCGTCGATAGCCTGCGAGGGCAATGAGTGCAACGGGGGCGAACAGTAAGAAGTAATGAGTCTGACAGACATGAATGGCCTTCGGAAGAGTCGACTAGCTACGACAACAATAACAAAGCGAAATCATTCGGAATAATATGTGCGGGCCACCGTCGTACCAACAACCACAGCAGACATGCCGGTCGTAGCATGAATGACTGACACAGTCAGCGTCAATGGAAAACGCAGAGTCGTCCGTGCATCGACGCATTGGCTGGCGACCAGCGGCCTGGAAAGCATCAGCCCTGTCTATAGACAGTGCGGCCATACCAACCTCATCTGTGCAAACGCTTCCAAGAAAATTAGTGCAGTGCAGGCCAAACGAAAAGTAAAAACCAAACAGGAGAAGCATTCTGCTTTGCCGGCTAGCTAGTCATGGTCGTAGAACTGAATTGCTCAGAGTTGAACACTGCGCATGGCTAGATAATACTAGCAATTGATAAGCAGCCAGCAGTGGCGACGGCGGCGGCCGCAGCAGCAGCAACGAATCGTAGGGGTATACGCTACAGAGGTTGTATTGAAGAAACTTTTGGATGAGCGAATCGGATGCTGTCTATATCGCTTGCTTCGTTGACTGCTTCGTTCGTCCATGCTTACTGGTGGAAGTGGGTAGGCTAGATAACCCTGAATAGTGATCCTCGATCCTTGAAAGGAGAGCGTTGCTATTGGCGCTTTTGGTGGAGCTGACAAGGAGGCGAAAAAGAAAAAGCGGGGGTGGTACGAGTATAGTCACGGCTGCGGCTGGGAAGCGGCGGCGGAGTAGCAGTAGCGGTAGAGTCGTGGTGGAGAGAAGAACAACTCAAATAATTTAAAATTAAGGGTTATTTTATGGCCCCAAGGGTGTGTCGCGCGGGACTACTCTTGCGTGCTACTCCTTCGGCCGCGATGGGGTGGGGTGGGTGGCTCTTTTTCCGCTGGCGCTGGGTGGGGTGTCCAACATGGCATAGCCAGCAGCATTGTTAGGCCGTCCGGTTGAGTCAGTAAGGCGCTCAGTGGCCTATTTACCCGCTAGCTAGACACTCGTTCCGTAAAGGCTAGAGCACAGCGTACACCCCCTCGGCTATACTCTCAGCAGCGGTAGTTTGGCGATTTTGGCGGCATGTGCCTAAAAGTCTACTACAAACCTATCGAGGAAGAAGAACTGATCGAATCGGCTGGCGCACACGCACACACTAACTATATACAACAGGCACATGGTTTTAGTAGTAACATAAATGGTATTGTAGTGCGCAATATACCCCGATATTGCGCGCCACCATTCTGCTACCGCTGCCTGATCCAATATCTTATGGCTTTTCTCTCCTTGGCTCGAAGAGTAGATTGGGTATGTCGAAAGAAGGAGCAAGCTGTACAGATACGCTAGTCCTCCTTTAGAGAAGTGTTCTGTACCTGCAGAACAGGAAGAAGAAAGGCGAACTCGCCACCGGTACCTACTTCCTTCTCCCCGGACCCCATGATTTTCCTGCAGCCCCTATGACGCTCCACCCGGAGCGCGTCCTGGCGTTTGGCGGTGAGGAACGCCGTGACGACTTGCGGATCAGCGATCAACGTTTGTGTTTTGCAAGCCATGCTTTAGTTATGCAACGCCATGAGGAGAGCTACCAATGGCCGTATAAACACTGTGCAACCAAGATAAGTCCTGAAATGGTAACTGGGTCTGGAATCACTTATCGAATTTTTTGACGTATCTCCCGGGAACTACGCTCGACACACGATATACACAACAGTTAATTAATCAAAAAGTTAAAAATTTATATGAAAACAGTGCATGGCACGTTTTTCGAGCAGAGAAGTAGACGCAGTTAACTGTGCTTATGTATTAACCAATTATCGTGGTAAAATAAGTTCGTCCCATAACATGCGCTTCGATTGCCACGATTCCTCGCATAGCTGAAACCGGGAGAACAAAATAAGCAGGTCGAGTTAACACCAGCGTTAGTTGGTCCGATCATTGTAATCCATTGATCTACTAGCATGGTATAACCAAAAAGTGGGCAATCATTCACGATCCAGTATCCTCAATAGCTTGATACACTCCACCCCCGCTACACTTAAAAGCATAGCTACCCTTTCTGCAATAGTATCAAATGGTGTTTTTAGTGGACGAGCCATAACCTTCAAACGATGATGGTAATGATTTCCGACGATTATTCATCTGAGCACCACCTCGACTACTAGAGTGACCTCAACGAGTAGTTATTATCTTACCAACGCTGCCAATAATCAAGCATATGCTCTAAACGTATTTTGACTCGCGCTAATATCGCGCACGCGGACCTTGATTGCATCTTGGAACACCACCTGCGGTGGAGACATCCACCCTTGCCTACATGTAACCTTAATATATGCACGCACATGCTCCAGGTGACATGGATAAACAAATATTCATGCGGCATACAACTACACAACTATAAACACATTCGCAGGCAAAATATACACAAATTACTCTCCGTCGTAAGAAGAAACGCGACTAGGCTGAATGTCAAGGACAATTTTCGCACAAGATTGAATAAGGATTCTTGTTGCACATTAAATTCACTGAAGTATAAGTGCTTTACAGGCATCGTAGAATGAAGAAGTTGATGTATGCTTACTTCAGTTCAATTCAGGGTCTAGGTTGGGACTTGCATTGGATTTTGCAGCTTCTCACCATCAAAATAGTTCTATGATGAAAGTGAGGGCCACCAGTCTTCGAGATAAGCAAATCTTACCATTAGGTTTAGTGAGCTGGTTACTCGTGTCTTCTGCTCTCTTCACTTACCGATGGTAGAAGCGCGGAAAGTATCTTTATACCATCATTGCTCCGGCTGAGTGTCATCTATGAGCAATGAACGCTGCAGTGACAGCTACGAACCTGGGGAGAACTCAAGAGATTCTGTGATACCTGCAGCATCTTTTCCCTGCTTTTCGGTCGATACTCGAAGCTCGATACCCCTCACTTTCTACCTACACCTATCTCTAGTCGAGGAAAACCGGCGGAGCGGCAGTCATATAACTAGCTCAACGTTATCACAGTCTACATTGGTCAATACGGTGGCCAATCGTTCCATTGCTATAGGAAGTTTGAAAGAAGAGAAGGGACCGTTGGCATCATCATAGAACATAGACTCACAGAAAGGTTCGCCAAGGGGTGCTTGAAGCGGACCAGGCCAGTTAGAAATAGCGCCAGGACATCGCCTATTGCATCACCTACCGTGATAGTCGATAGTGACTGATGCATGGTCTGCATCAATATAGTTTACCCCAAGTCCGCCGAAGTAGCAGCACGAGCAGTCAGATAAAAGAGGTGCGCTTACATGTCGTTCTGCAAATCCTATCCGAACGGGGGAGAGGGGGTAGCGGCGCGATGGTCTTTAGACGCAAGTTTGTCTTCTTCTCGATTTATATATATATATATATATAATGTTGTCTCTTGCGACAACGATGTGTAGAAGTGTCATTTCACGATGATATCATATATATAACTAGGCATGCATACATTCATAGAGCAGATATCCATCTGACGGGAGCAGTCCTCGTTCCCGGCATTTTGCTACTACTGCTGGGCTTTTCGATAGATAACTGAGTCTCCCAATAGCCCCGTCAGTGAACTCAAGTAGGTATCAATGTGTGCGCTCATACCGCGATTGACTACCAGTTTGGCTCATCAGGCGTCAGCGGCAGTAGAAGCAACATTTGAAATGCGCGCGCAACACAGACGCACTGCTGCTTCTGCCTCCAACGAAATAATCAACTGCTCTCGAGAGAACAAAAGGCCACATACGCATGCTAGCATTACTAGCTCTAGACGGACAGGATATCCAATTGATGACAGAGAGAAAGGGCGGGCAGTGCAGGAGAGACGAAGCCACTCACCGACGGCGGGCTACGAAAGACCGATTGCCGCCGCCGCCGCCGCTGCCGCCGCCGCCGCCGCCGCCGCCGCCGCCACTGGCGAGAACGAGACGAACGGTAGTTGAAAAAACGACTCTCTATCGTTCGAAGGCGAAGAGGAGAAACGACAAGGAGGACTCGAAAAAAAATCTTTTAAACTGCGAGACCAACTTGAGTCGTGCGATCGGCTGGCGCACGCAGCCGCCCGAGCGGCGTCGCTGGTGCTACTCGGTGGTGCGGCCGCACAGATCGATGCATATGGTTTGGCAAACCACTGCCTCTATGCAAGCGCGCGAGTTTGTCGCCATTCTCCACTTGCATCGAGCAAAATAATGAATCGGCTAAATTTCCAGCCAGCGTGATCGCGGAGCTGCCGATTGCTGGGTGCCTACCCACCCGCTTATGTTATGCAACCGAGAGTTTGCGACACCACGCAGTGCGGGGGTGTTGGCTGTTGGCTGTTGGCTAGCAACTGATTGTGTCGTTTTCGTCCTCTATCTCTCGTAGTCGCCCTCGGTATCCAGTGCTGTTACAGTAGTTCATAGCAGCCGTCGTAGTGGTAGTTATTGTAGGCGGCAGTAGGTGTTTTCGCAGAGAGCAAAGTTGCCAGGAACTATCGCTGATCCTGCTGCTGGGGAATGCGCGTAAAAGTAGACGAAGTACCGGTAGGTTCCTGCAGCAGTTGTCGCTGTTGCCGCCGAGATACTTCCTGAATACTAATACAGATATATGACACCGCCATCTATCTCTTAATGTGCACAGGCAAGAGAGATTCGTTTGCACCCGCTCTAGATGACTGCGCAGTGCGGCCGTCGTCGTCGTCGATATAGGAACATTGGCAAGCCCGCATTCGCACACAAACTATCGACGATGTATTCGAGTGTGCACATGCACACAGATATGCAGTCGCACCAAAGGGACGACGAGCATAACATTTAGCTAGCTACATATATATACATATGGATAGAACATACAGCTCCATGCCTCGTACGCTGACAGTATACTCACAAGAAAATGTCAACAGACAGGAACTGGTGTAGGGTGTGCGGCGCCGATCAACATTGCACTGACTCCTAGTCTACACGCTTCGTCGTCAAATTAACCCTTAACGAAATGACGAACGAAAATAGGTCTACGGTGGTACACAGAGAGGATCTGCTAATCGGGAAGAGTCTCAGAGACGAAGCAGAAATGATAAGGCCAGATCAGAAAACCATCCCTACGTTCTCCAAAAATTGTGTCTCCTTGTTCTCCAGGTGAAAAGATAAACCCAAAGGTAGCGAATACATTGGTGTTAAGGAGCTGGCTGAACTGATGACATTTTCGGATATTTTGCGCCAAGTATGTTAGACCTTTAAGCGATTTGAAAAACGAAGACCTTTGCTACGCTTTGGGGAGAAAGAAGATCATGCATATCGTAATGGAAGACGGCAGAAAATAATTTATTAGTAGTGCTGAATGCTCTGCGGGCTAATCGCGAGCAACCTCAGTGCGGACTTATGGGTTGATTCATTCGTACCCTATTTATTTGAGGCAGGGAATAACTTAAAAAATATTTAAAGGTTCTGGCGCAGTGTGACTATTTTTTGTCAACAAGTGATAGTCTTCTTTCGACGGTGGGTGCTACCGATATTGGCGGTGAAACTGGGTTCCCTCAGATGTGCTGTTATCCTATTAATCGAAATTCATATTTTGTTTGGACTATTTCAAGGGAAGAGCTTTTGCTTTGGGCGAGCTCTGCTCGGGACTGAAATTCGTGTGCGATGCTCTCGTTTCGATGATGTATGATATATTTGTATAAGCTCTATGACAAGATGCCGGACTAGATGGACTTCGAGTATGTTCGCTTGAAATAGCTGTGTGATTGGTCGAAAGGCCATGCGATTTTGGTAAATCTAGCCTGTTGCACCACGGGGGTCCAGCCACTTTGGCGTTGCTTGGTGCGAAAGTTCACGAGTGGTTTGATGATCTCATGCTTATCTAAGTTGGCTGTTATCAACTCGGCTGGGCAGAACAACGGCCAAACTGTATGGAGCAGACTAAAAGGGAGGAGTCCATTTTGATCATTATTTAATATCAGCCTACCAGAACGGGCGGTACGTTAAAAAGGAAAGACCTTGATTCCAATTGATCCGTCCGATAGTTACATAAACCATTAACTACTTATTGACCCTCGATAGCGTCGAATGTAATTTACACTGCCATATCAACAATTAACACTCAAACTATTTATTTGAACTGTTTTTCTACAGTCGCAGTGACATACGAGAGTCCAGTGGCCCTAGCCTTTGGTGGCGTATACAACGAGCGATATTTGTACACTCGTATGTCTCAAAGTGCTCACACGTGGGCTTCGCTATCAACACTTATGGGAAGTATTCATCTTCCTGCTGGCGTTCGGTAACAGTACCTTCTTCGAACGCGCCTGGGACGACGTAGACCATACAAATTCGCTTCGTCGCAGGGCTCACACAAACCTGTCCGCCAGCCTGAGTCGAGCAGCCTTCAAGTTGAAGTGTTCAGGCAGATCCTGTAGGCAAAGCGGTTCTAAACGAAGGCTTGAATGGCTGAAATGAAGCCGAGAATGCCTGGGTGAACACCCTATTCGCTGCGCTTCAGTGAGTGCGCGACAACTTCAGTTCACCGCTTTCGAGTTCACAGTGATAGGGATGAAGACTTGCCGTCATGTCTGTCGATAGCTGAACTCCTTAATGTCAAATGACATTCAACAAGGGCCAAATGCCAAGGGATGGCACGGGCCTTTAATGTCCCCGAGAAACACAAACTTCAACTCCTCAAACAAACGTCTCGATGTGTACACACCTACGTTAATTCACTTACGCGACCTGGTGCAGCAGGTGCGGTAGGAATATGGCCCACACAGTTACTTCCAGCATCCAACAGTCTTTAATAAGTGGTAGCATCGGATTGCTAATATTTTTCGTCTTCTATAATAGTCTTCGCTACGTTAACTGCGTATACGTCTTCACGCGTCGTTGTACAGGGTGCACCCTGTTGCGGAGACACAACCGCCGGACCGGTTTGCATCATTAGACATACGCGAACATGTGAAGGCTAGGCCGAACTGGGCAAAAGACATGCGCCTGTACCGACTCTCCCACGCTGTGTATTAGATAACCCTGGAGCCTCCGAAAAAAAGAGGTGTTTGATTAGGTCTGCTTGCATAGGAGCCACAGCAGCTAACTGGCCGCGTTCAGCAGCGAATGAAGACGTTGTAGCTCCTTATTTCTTGGTCCGACTGCGTCTCTCAGTGCGGGTGGGTATTCCGTGAAGTGGACTAAACACTTTATTTGACTTCGGGCCAGCAGAGTCTAGTGCGCAACAGGGTGCTCTTAGCGAGCAGGGGGCGGGGGGGGTCAGGTCCGAGCTTAGGCAACACGAGGCTCGAAGTTCGCAGAAGGTAAAACCTGAAGTATCCAAGGATGCCACAAGCTGACTAGGCCGGCCATTGTAGAGTCTGCCACGAGTCTCCTCAAGCTCTTGAGTGACGGATCACTAGAATTGACTGCCTGCGAAAAGTGACGTTCCCTCATTCAGACCATTCCGAATAGCGCAAACGGCTGTCGTCGATGAGCGCGACGATAGCATCGCGATCGGTGCACCAAATGCAGAAAGATAAATCCTTTGAGATCGAATTCTTATGTAACCCATTCCTCAGCGGGTGGCCGCTTAGACCCTTAACTCGTACAAGTCCTGGCTAATTGATAAGGTGGTCCTTTCTTTTTTTGTAAAATACCTTCGTCTAGTCACTGTTTCGCGGACTTTGGTTGGCCGATCGGGACGATATGTACCGGCAGAGCTTTAGAATCTAACTGTATAATACCGACCTAAGATAGATACAGTATTTGTGAAGTTACCGTGAAAATCGCCTTTTCATATTTGCCATTTTTTAAATCCACTTTTTAGCGAGCACTATCTCCCCTTTTCCTTCCATTCCCAGAATAATGAACAGCCATGAAACGGAGCAAACGACTGTCTCATCTTGGCCGTTTAGATTTGATTATAGCTAGCGTGTATCAAACACCTCATCCAATGCTGTTATCAATAGTAGCTGTAACTACAATGGCACATTGAACATATCTCCGTTCTTATTTTTCTCGGTGTTATCGCTCCTCTCACGAACTAGGACGTACTCCGGTCATCCATCCTTCATCTGTCCCTCAATCTATAGCTGAAGTGCTTTCCCAAGTGTAAGCATACATACGAACATCCTTCACACATGCACATATCATGCGGGAAGCGAAGCACTGATGGCGCCAGCACTCCCGTGTTTGAACTGGTCCTCGCACTAATATTGCATTGAGTGTGTCCCGAATGCTCACCCTTGCTGGCCAACTAACTTTCCGCTTCCATTGGCTATGGCGACCATTATTACGCGACTGGATTTACTTGGAGCGCACCTCCTCTGCTGCCGCTATTCCTGCCGTTGTTTCTGCTCCTAGCGCTGATCTGGAGACAGCCAATGTTGAGCCTGCCTGTCTACCCTCGCGCTATAATAAGAACTGCTCCAGCGCCGCTCCACTCTGTAGCCAAGAGATAAAGATAAAATAGCGAGAGGAAAAGAGTTTCATCGGAGGAGACGGGAAGGGGAGGGTGGGCGAGTGAAAAAACATCACATCTTATACAGCTCCTGTCCAGAACGAATCCATCGATCATTTACGTAAATAATTTTATCGCAACCTCAAGTAACGAGCGTCCAGCGAAGAAGTGTGCGCGATCGGCTGTTGGCCAGCGGGTACGCGGTCAGTCGAGCACTTGTACTAGCAGCTACATCGCGCCAGCGTCGCGTAGATCTTTGACTATTATAGTACGCCAGCTCCAACACGGACAAGCAAGCCGGCTAGTAACTAACAATTCAAGTATATGCTGCGAGCTTCGCTCAAGCGGCCAGTGGTGGAAAAATGCTATGGAGTCCGAGCTGAGATCTGAGACTGCCGAACTCACTGCAATGTGTTCGTAGTTCTGCAAAGAGACTATAACGTTACGAACGGAGGAGACAAACTATGGGGAACATCATCATAACCCCCTAGACGATTCGAGTTGATAGCTGACTGTACATGTGACTAGTAGCACCGAGCCACACATCCCCGCGCACTCCCGGGGGGAGGGGGGTCGCAGAGAGCTTCATCAGAACGCCAAAAAAAGCAGCAGAAAAACGTTTATGAACAATGCTTACCTAACTTCGTCGTCTGACGAAGGTATTTTGATAATATTTCTGTCACCTAGCAGTTTGCCCTCGTTAGCTTACCCGCTTAACAGGGTCCGCATGTTATACTAAGTATAAGGTTGAGGTACAGAACTGACTCGGGGGCGTAGGGGAGGCGCGAGCAGAGCTTAGCTGATAGTCGCTACCGCTGCTGCTATAGTATTTCATAGCCTTCTACTTCTATGTAGTTATACTGCAAGTGGTGGTGTGACGCTGACAATAGCTGCCTGTTGAGGCTGCTATTTTTCCAGTCAGTATGCATTGTTAGTCGAAGGCGTGGTAGGGCCGATGGCGGAGATTATCTTCGTGGGCAGACCGGCTAAACCTAACCTAGTCTGGCCAGCCTGGCAGCTTCTAGGGGCTGCCAGAGGCCTCGATGAGCTGATACCAACAAGGTAACCGACGCTCTATGAAACAGGGACCATCGGCCAGAGGGACGAACAGTGTCGGAAAGGGCTTCCCCGTTTCCTCGCCCCAGTAGACGACCGTAGATAGCCTGCATTGGATCAACGAGAGGGAAAGGGCCGACTTAGTGATAGATTATGGATGAATGAATAGATGAATGAATGAGTGAATTGGATGGATGGACATAGCCATGCCTTTAGTTCGCCCTCTTGTTGCACTCGTTGGCTTTACTATTCTGGCGTTGCTGATGATGTTACGGCACGACGATGCCGCTCATGGCGACTTCTATGGACTAGGGTCGCCGTCGATACTGTAAAGATTGTTGATGCCCACGCTGACCCGCGGTTGTAAGCTCAGCGGCGGCAACCACTGAGAAGGGAGAGGTATCTTCCTAGAGGCAGGGGCTAGGGTTAAGAAGGGGAGCAAAAAGAGGCTAGCCAACTGAAGAGGAAAGAGGCAGTCGGGGCGGCAAAAAAGAACCTCGTCGGCAAGAAAGGGCATCGAGATATTATATCAGGCAAGGTAGCATAGGTAAGAGAAAAAAAAAGAGGACAAAACGCGATGTGCGCTGGAGGACTGGCTGGCGTCATCTCGCAATCCAGCAGGGTCGATTGCATGATGCAGACGAGCAGTGCCTCTCCATGTGCAGTTTTACATGCGTACATGTAGGCAAGGTATACCTTCGGTGTGTAGCTACATAACTTGAATGTACATAGAGTATGCACATATACAGTATAAGAACAAATATAAACTAATTAGATAGACTGACTGGGCCTAAGCACGGTCTTTTCGACCGGCCCCTTCGCACTACACCAGCAACATAATACATAGACCAGCTGGCTCGGATCCTAGTGACAGCGATTGTAGCATCTATATATAATATCTATAATATAATGCCAATACCGCTCCCGAAAGCCGCGTTGGGTGTTGGACAGTATAGCATAGCTGCTTGGCAACTCACAGTGGACGGATACGAGGTGGTGAGCAAAAAAGTACTATGGACGAGAAATAGAATGGAATTCTCTGTGTAGGGACACATCTCCAGGACATCGATGGAAGACCCGACAGGACGATGGTTGCAGGCATGAGGAAAAGGCGAGAGACCGAAAGAAAAATATGAAGCTTGTCCACTCGACGATGATGTATCGTCACTCAGCGTCATTCATTGGCAGATTCGCCTCTTGCTAGTATGGGGAATGCGGCATTCGCTCTGGGAGACGACGCAGGAGTCAGTACTGGCGGCTGACGCAGCCATGATTTCCCTGATTTCACCCCACTCCGTCAGCCGTGATAATGAATCTGCCGAAGTCGCCCAGGGGAAAAAGAAGGCTACGCGATTATTTCACTCCTAGCTACAACGACGACGGTCACGAGGATGATTCGGGTGATGCTGGCGATGATGAAGCTTGTATGCTTCGTGTTAACACGATTTGTTATCCTTCACGTTCATTTGTATGCTGTGAGATTCATGTATAGAATACTCGATTTTATTGGTAAACTACAGCTTTGTCCAGTGACACATATATATATACTCGCATGGGTACATACACCATCAGCTACAATTTGTTGTGGATGTATTCTGTTGTCGTTTCTGTAACTATTGACGGCATAAACGTACAGATAAAATCAACGTTTCGACTGTTACGTCTGGCGCCGCTATTATGAATTGCTTTAGACAATGCGGCCTAAGCGTCCTGCAACAGTTCATCGCATGCGTCTTCGCTATAAAGGCAACTAGCACGTTACCATGCATTACGTTGCTACATAATGTACGACGGCAACAATCAATAACACCCTCTCTCGACGATGCGTGCGTTTGCCTATTGGCTGGATCGCTCTTTCTTGTCCACTTCGGTCCTGTTCGTCACCGCCTTCCGTAAAGCCAGCCTTCCAGCCGGCAACGTAACGTTTCAGACGCCGCCTGATGATTCGCGTGAGCGCCGTGCCGTGCGCCACAGTTCCAGGCGCCAAGGCGAGCTAGCCAATCAGACTTCGGCGAATGGACCAGTAACGCGGTTCCAGGCGGTCGCTCAGACGGTCATGGCTTCATTTTTTTTAATAGCAGTTACGGCAGCCTCAACAGCTGCTCCAGAGCAGCAGCGCCTGGACCACAATAGATAATGTTTCTGCGGTGATATAGTGTTTGTATTGCCCCTCTTTCAATCTGCGGCTGAGCTCCCCAGCTTCATAATGTACCTTGCAATAAATATTAGCTCTTCACAACGACGACTTCATGTTGCATCGAGTGGGCCCACCCAAATAACAACCAGCACAGCAGCAAGCATAAGCACTCACTCTCTCACCTCGAATAAACATTAAACACGCTAGCTAGAGCCGTTCGCTCTTGTAACCCTTTCCTGGAGTCATGCCGTTACACTGCTGTGTGGCTGAGTCCCCTAGTAATACAGCCGCCTAAACAGTCATCATGGTAACTATCTAGCTCTGTCCGACTATAATAGCTGAGTACTCGCGTACTCCAACAACAATGCACACCTCGTATCACGATTGCATCTCACATAAAAGCTGTTCCGCGGCCGCGTTCAACAGGATCAACATCAAGCGGCTCTCGTCCCTCCTCTGAAATGTGGGCCGGCCCACTGCCAAAGCACCGTTAAGCTGATGACGCTGCTACTTGTTAGTATGGCGATGTGTGGACGCCAGCGTATTTTGTTGTCGATGCGTTGATATATGTGTGTGTGTGTCGGTGTGCGTCCGCCCTCAAGCACACTGTGTGCCCCTCTCCTTTCGGTGCAGCACTAGAGACAAACAAGGGCGGATGGCCAGCGAATGCCGACGTCGATCGCTGCTGACTCTGATGTCCCTAGCCATAGCGGTGTATGAGGAGTAAAAGGTTAACCGCTCCGGGCCAAATGAGCGATAATTTTTTTGTTCGACAGCTCTAGTAGCCATTGTACTGCAACTAGTAAGAGACTCTACATGGGGGATATAGACTAGACAGGCCCCATGGCTATGGCGACCTCACCATACGCCTTCGTAGAGCAATAAACGGCTGTTCCATTACGTGCGAGTAGATGGCAACCGTTTTACGCTTCGGATATTTTACATTACAAAATGCAATTTCGAAACGCGAACAGGCGCACGGTGTCGTTTATAAGGTTTATTCCGCTACATCTTCAGCTTTAGAAATGCTTTTTTTCTCTACTTTTTGTTTACTTGACCACCGAGCTAGCTAAAGCGAATCGCAGAAGCATAGCAAAAGCTACGTATCATTCGTTGTTGACTATACGAACAACTTAGGCAAACTATCGTGTAGATAAAGATCGTTTTTTCCCCCTCGTGCTACAGCGCGCTAGTTAGTATAAGCAGCGCGGCTACTGGGCCTGTGATGGCTAAAGCAAAGGGCAGCTCTTACTCTTTGGCCGTCGTTCCTACTGCCAGAATTACCGCGGCAGTCGCAGTGAGATTGGCGCTCAGCGCTTTACAAAATTTAATTTACGTTACAAAAGCCCCTATGCCGTTCCCTTCAGGTTAGTGGTGCAGTTGTTTTGATCAAGTCGTCGATGCGACCCTCGTGCTGGTCGCGGTGCCTAGTAACCTCCTGCGATGCTGATCCTGTGTTGCCCTGCGCTCACGTCCAACGCGGGTTCAACAACCCGCGTGACGGTGGCCCCGGCATCATCAGCGATTGTAGCAGTCATTGAAATCTTAATGTCAACATTGCAGCCGGCCACGATTACGGCGACAATGATGACAGCGTTTGCGCTGCTCGTGACGATTCTGATGATGATGCTGCTGCTTCAGGCCCGAACTGGACTAATGTCACACGTACAAATTGAAAACAGTTGTAAGTACTAAGACAGTTGCTAGCGACCATCAGCTCTCGCAGATTAATACTTAATACAGGTAGAAAGTAGAAAAGCTGCTGTTGTTTTCTGATGGAAAATCGCCATATCGAATACAGTTACTTGTAATATCGCTGACAAGTTACAACGCCGACTCAACCGCGTAACAGTTCAGACCAGCACATAGAAAGATAGATGGAGGGCGTCCCATAATCGTATTGCTGGTAGGACTTCTATCCGTGTGGTAGCCATATCATACATACTCATGTGGTTGTGTAAGTGCCACTGGCGGCAAAGGCCGTAGCTATTTTGAGCCGATAGAATTATTCGAACCCTAAATAGGACCAGCGCACTCACCGTGTAGTTAAAGCACGTTTAAGCTTACACTAGTAAATTCACCTGACAATTTAATACGAAATAGCATTTACTATACTAGGTTAAGGACAATACAAATATTGCAATCGTAACTAGTTCTTGGTGTTAGGGGCAGTAACCGCTCTGATTGGGCTGCTTGTTTGTCGATACCGTATGGTACGTTGTTTATGAAAATATTATAGGTTGTGTAAAGAAGCGACATGACAAGCCCCGACGCAGGGGCCCGATCTCAATTGGGTATTAATCGTTAGCGATAGGCGCAATTAATCTTGGTGTAGCTGAGTGCAGTGTCTTGAGTGCGTTGAGTTGGGGCAAGCAAGTTTCAGATATAGGGGTGCGCCTTATTGGCCAGCAGGAATCACGTCAGAAGTTCTGTTTCGCCAATAAAGCTCTCCACAGGCCATGCACCCTGCCGCCAAGCACCAGTGACGTTCGTCATCCGAAATGTGCCCAACAGTGATCTTATTTCTGTTTTACGCCTGCTACCAGGATGATTACGATCGGCCCTGAAGGTCGGAGTAAGGGGCGAAAATTGCCTTTATTCAGTTTTTTGTTTCAGTACCTGCACTGAACAATCCAGAGACGTACTGCGTAGCAATACAGGAAGTAATCCCTTAGGTGAAGATGTTATTCCTCCTCTATCATAAAATTACCTGTATGCGCATATATTGGTCAGTTAGTAAATGACTAGTACAAATTATATGTTTCCGGAGCTTCTGACCACCTATGACGTGTGCGTATGCAGTATGTTTGCAACAGCATCTCTTATTACCAATAGTATAGGACGGTAATGTAGGCCTGTTTGCGTCAGGGCACATCTCATTTCGGTTGATGCTGTAGCGGCTGTATGCTCGAATGTAACGCTACAGATGCTGCGAATTTTCTTTCTGTCCTGAAAATGTAACAGTAAAATCATTAAATGAAAAACAAGCGCAGAGATGGAATACTATCAAACACATTGTAACGCTTCATTATCCGCAGCGCGTCCGATGTCGTCGTGACGCATAGTTCCATCAGACGGCTCGCTCCCACTGCAAAACGAATTCTGTCTATCGTTCCACGTTCAAACCTAGACCGTGTCGCCAAGATCAGCAAGACCCACCAAGCTACTCCGAAAACAGTCCCCTGATACCTGTTAGCTATTAACGGGTTGTTTGTTTCTGACACAAAATTACTTCATGCTGTAGTTCCGATCAATCAGCCCGTGCTCATTAAGAGTCAAATTTTAATTCCATATATTTGCATTTCTCTCTGTAAGCTGTCAGCTAGTTTATTCTTACCACTTAACAATCGCCTGTGCTCTCTTCTGATATAGAAATCAGTTTGAATGAGTGATTCTAGTGATTCGAGAAAGCTGAAAGCACTTGCTCCATTCTTGTACGCCTGCAACGGGTGCACATTTTGCTAGATTGTTCCTTTCAATTTTTCTCTTTGGTTAACACTCACACAGGTTCGGACATAGGAAACTCGTTCAGAGTTATCCTCTTAAGCGGCCAGCGTCGATTCGACACGATGGGTGGGAAAGGAGCATGGACAAACAGTGGTAAAACGACTACAAGGATACCACTCCTTAGTTCGCTTTTTTCTTATACCTTCATTATCTGCTTTATGGTAGCAAGCCGGCCAGGTCTGTTGGTCGGCTATTCAGTAAAAAAGAGCGAGTCCTTCTCGTAGCGCTGAGCATTGCGGCAATTTCCTTCCCACCAGCTCGAAACCTCAATGGAGTAGCAGTCAGTATTCCCATATTGTCCTTATTTATCCATTCTTGTATAGTAGTGATAGGAGGACTTCTCTCTGGCCTACATATAAGCGTCCTCGTCCCCTCAAACTTCTCTAAATCGCAGCGCACTACTAATGTCTGGGCTTTACCCCATCATCCCGCTGACTAGTGAAATGGACCTGTGTTGACCAACACACCACCGTCAAGCTGACCACTGGGCCTAGTGATACCATCGGCGCCGGAAACGACTCCCAAATACGTTTTTACTATAAGAGCTTGAGTCTGAAACACAACTGAAGGAGAAAGGTGTATTGCGAGTTTGCACCCCCAGGCCCTTGAACCCCTTTCATGGAAGGGGGAACCTGGTCGGTTGGAATCAGTATAGCCCGGTGACTGTCAAACTACCTTCTCAAGTGCACCACGCTATTTAAACCTGTAACCCCAACGTATGCTGCTGGCTAAAAAATAATGTGTCCCACTGACAGTAACTTGTTGTAGAAAATTGTCCATGAAGCTAGATAATTATGTCGCGCGTGCGTGTTTGCAATAACATAACTAGTTGATAGTCTTTTCGGGGTGTTTAATGGCTCTCCCATTGCTATTAATATGAGTATAGTTGAAACTGTGTTACCTGATATCGTGGTTGACCGGTCGACTTCACGCTAATCTTCACGCTAACTTAGGGTAACATTTGAAGAAAAATATCTACAAATTAGAAATGTAATATTTAGTAATTTTTTCTTGTTTTTTTTTTACTAGGAAAGGTGTCTTAAAGAGCATTCGCTCCCGAAAGTCATATTCGAATCCATGTAGTTGATACTAGCATTTCTCCATTCCGTTCCATTTTCTTAAATTAGTCACCATGACGATTTTACAATTTTCACTATATGTCACTCGTCATATGTGTAGGCAGCCATAGCACTGAGTAAGAGAATTAACTGTTTTCCTTCTAACGTTGTACTTCTCTAGCTGTAACAGTTGAACGGTGATGTATCTGCACCCCATCTAATTGGGCTACCTAGCCTAAGAAAAAATCTAGACCATAACCAGCCGGTACCTGTCTTACTGGCTCTGCATCAGTTCAAGCCAAGCCTAACTCGCGAATCCCCGTCGTAGGAGCGGCCACCCCACTTATCGAGTCCTCTGAACAATCCCAGACTCCATGCGAAGAACGGTTACCACGACAACTGGCTATACACTTTCCTTATTTATAACCGAACAGTTCACCGGCATAACTAAGGTGCCAGCATCGTTGCTGACTACTAACCAGTCAGCTAGCTGGCCAGCCGCTCATTTTGGTCTTACCCTATCCAACTATTCTAAACCGCTGTCTCCACTAGATAGACCTGATAGTGCGATTTGCGCGCCGCGGTTGGTGGTGGTAGGTTTGTAGCTAGACCACGATTAGTCGATTCGGACCATCCGCGTCGGCTACTCAATGAGCAACTTGCCCAGTTTCAGCCCACCCTGTATGCTCTTGCTAGGCACCTCTTTCGAGCTGAACCAAGCTCAGAGATTGGCGGCACCGGTTAGCGGGTGTACCTTCACGATGGAGGAGCGCCACTGTCTCCCACAGTCAATAGTTAGCTCGGCAGCCCCGAAAACAACGCGGCAACAAACCACGACAATGATTGGGCTTGTGCTTTCGCGGGTCCTGGCTCACTTCCTGGTCTCGGAGAATGCCCAGTGGCTGTTCCCATCGCAGTTGGTGGCCTGGCATGAGATTTGGACATGGCAGGAGATCGGCTTCGGTGGAAGGTCCTAAAAGAAACTGTCCACCTAAACAAAACTCGGGATGTGCGGTATCTTTCACTGTTTGTATTCTACCAGAGGAACAACTGATGGGCACGAGGCCACCGATGTTGGACAGTTGGGATAATGTCAAATACGGCTCCCAGAGGGTTACCAACCAAAACACGACTCTTGCCTCCGCATGGTCTCCGGTTTCCGCTTTCACACACCTACTCGCGCGATGGAGCTATGAAAAAAGGTAGCGAGCGTGGGCCATACGATTTGCTCAGGACTGTACTAGCAGTAGTAACAGACGCACTATAGAGCGGGCTGCATGGGCTAGTCCTTTCGAGCTACATAGTAGTGGCCAGCCAGCGAAACCTTTCGATCCGAACCGAGTCATTTAGTAGCAGCAGTAGAGAAATGGCGTTACGTTAGATAGGGTAAAATTGCAATGAAATGCTGATGTGGGCGATCTATTTACCTGAGGAGATAACCGCTATTAGTTATTTTAGTGGTAGTAAATCGCTGAGCAAAGTACCACGCTGCGTTGATAGCGATGAACGATTAAGGGGCATACTCTTGCCACGTGTGCCATACGTAGAAAACAACATATTTAAACGATCTTCAATACCGACCCGGTATACTCAAACGAACATCTACCAGTGTAAGTACATGTGTACACTTTGCCACTCTATATAACTGAACGTTAAAATTATAATTGCCGACCGCAAAAGAAAGTTCATCGGTGAACGTATTGGATCTCTTTTCCTCTCCACCCGTATGCATTGGCAGAACATTTCTTTGGAAGAACAAAGCTCTCTCCAATATTAATTTTCGGCCATTTTTGCAGCCGAGGAAGAAGCTAGCGCCTTCAATTTGTTCAGAAGCGAGGCCCAATTGAGAGCAAGACTTTCCCTCATTAAGGCAGGATTCGAGGGTAGTTTGAGTTTTCGCCGGTTAGGTCAAAACAGGAAGGTCAATTGATCCCCGAGCGAGTTACGTAAAGAACTCAGATTACTCGGTGGTGCCGCATTCATTTCGTAGAAGACTCCAAAGCATTACGATAACGGGCAGACGATCAATCCGACGAGAGTTTTTTCTTCAGAGAATTTCTCATAAAAATCCAATCGTGTCCCAATCAACTTCAATACAATTAACCAATTCAGCTTACATTCGATGGCAATGAGCACCAGTATTTAGTGTCATAAAAGCGACGCTTCGCACTGGATGGCCTCCTCGAGCTGATGGAAACGTTCCGAAGGCATCATTCTGTATTGAATCAATGTCCGCGGACGGCAAACTTTGGCCTGTTGTGTGCATGAACGCGAGTCATATGCACGGTTTTCGTTCGTATCTACTACGTCAGTATTCATATGCGTCGCCAACCGGTCGATCGCGCAGTTGTACGGCTATACAGTATGTTTGATCCGCACCTGAAGACAACCTAACTAGGTTTAGGGAAGCCAACAATAAACAAACCTTCCGAACCTTCTTAGATCTATCCGAAGCGATCTTGTTCATTCGCTTTTACTCTGCGTTGCTTTTTTACTCATGCCTCTGTCACATCAACCAATCCGTTTTCACCGCAATCGTTCATCAGATCTTGTAGGCAACAAGCCGAGAATCTTCCCAAGGCGGCATTTTCCTTTAGAAATGTTTTCGACGACCGGGGACGAACCCTACTCAAGGTTCAGCCGTTCGTTTGCACAGAATCAGTGGGATCGTAGACGGTTCAGGCCAATCAATGAGACTGGCCACCGTTGTCTCAGGCTAGTTACATAAAAGCGAAGCACTGCAATAAAATCCCTGCGCTCTTAACAAGTCAGCTCAATATGCTTCATTGCGACCGAATAAATTGAGCGGGGAGGAAACGAGGTTATCCACCTGTACATCGGAAGGCAGCAAAGAGCGTGCATAACACAGCAGATTTCCAGCACCTTTCGGATAGCTCCCAATATGAAATTGTGTGAGCCGCAGTGATTCCGTCTCGGTCTAGGAACGTCCTAGGTTATTCTGAATGCTAACGCAGTGCAATTGCATGCGCGACAGCTTTGCTTGAAGTAGAGGCATCCGTCGTTTGGATGGTTCGAAGCAGAAATCTATATAGGGTATCATCTGAAAATGTAATGCGAACTCGGAGTAGCGAAAGCTTATCAGTCGCACGACGTCTCCGGACTTACGGTCTGCTTTCTTGAGTAAAGAACAGGTGAAACAGATACGTTAATGACGGATATATATTTGATGATATAGGTTAGCGCCGATGCCGAAAGGGGCTATTTAAAATTTCATCTAAATGATTAGATGTATATGTATATATACCGGATAGTGAGCTCCAACGATCCAGAACTGCAGTCGATCCCAGCATGTTTTATTGGCTCAAGTAC
The DNA here is from genome assembly GCF_002443255.2 of Varroa destructor. NCBI lineage: Eukaryota > Metazoa > Arthropoda > Arachnida > Mesostigmata > Varroidae > Varroa > Varroa destructor. Next base: position 28,171,233 of record NW_019211455.1, on the reverse strand, counting down.
ATAATGTCTTCAAATAATAATCTCAGCTGGATTTTTTTCCAGCTCGCTATTCGTTTTCTATGTCTACCTTCGTAATTCACGAAAAAATAAATAAAAACCAATAGCGAACCGTCAGCGTTAGCCAAAAGATGTTGCATGGCTCGAAGATCCTTATAGCTATGCATGACTTCGATAAAGCGTTGATCAGCCGATAACCACGTGGAAAATCGCTTCCTTAACTTTTCGCTGCTCGTAGAGTCTCGCTGTGGCCGCAAAATCATCAAGAAGACCACTGAAGTCGCTTTCGTTATGTTATGAACGGAAAATGATTTTTCTATCAGGTTGCAATGGTAATTATGGAGTTGAGGTTATCTTCGCGATTGCCGATAGGCCAATATGGCTTCGTAGTTCAATAATATAGAACGTTCTTAAAAAATGCAAAAGGTACTGGGCGATAAAAATTGAGAACGACTCACTGTTTAAAACCGGATTCACCGTAGAGTTACTGCCGGTGTATTCCTGTCGCTAACTCCGAATAATCATGGGTATTTCTAGAAGAGCAAAATCGGCCGTTCTGCTATTAATAAAATCAACCTTCATTCCACCTACCGCCCGGGATATCTCATCGAAGTACGCGCATTGAAGCTGATATTAGGGATAGATGTTTGCCACCATCAAACGGACCACATATCTTGCAAATGATAATTTTTTCTTATAATCCGTTAAAGCACTTATGGGTTAAAGACACCGAAGTCATTTGGCACAAATCCAACAAAACCTAACCACTGCTTCAACGTATCGCTAATGTTACAATTAGGATAAATCTATGTACACATAGAGAAGGGTGCGTCTGTGCCCGCATGTAGGTCCCATACTACAGAGTAAACTTTTTCGTGATGGCTTACTTATTAGGCTTATAAGAAAAAAGCCATTGTATTAATACGCGTAAAAGGCACTACGCCCCCTCACAAGTGGTTAAATCTTCTAGACATTCTAGCGACTAGAATGAATTTTTCAAAGGTAGTTGAGTGCTTCCGTTCCATGTAAGTTGAAAAATTAGTTAAAAGCGTCGTCCTCCAACCGAAATTATAGCGGTATTTGTAATGCATATATGTATTATGTCAGTGTGACGTAATGAGGTAAACCATTGGCTCGGGTTCACCTTACATTACGGCACATAGTGCACACATGAAGACTGCCTCCATGCGAATGGCTTCACTCAAGGCCTGTTGTATTAGGGATAAGAAGAATTCATTCGATTGATGAGTTGTTTAGGTCACTCTTTCGTTACCTCGCCTACTGCACCATCGTCTTCGGCGTCCTTCTCTGTATCCTGTTATATAATCCAGACTATACATGCAGGCGTTACATTATGGACCCCGACATAGAACAGGAGTTTCTAGTGCATATAGTGCACATAACAGAAAGGCTATTTTTTAGATAGCTCTCTGCATCTCGATGTACACAGATGCTGGCGCTGTCGGCCTATGTCTGCCGTAATGAGGTACGTAACTAGCTCACCCAACTTGAAGATTCATACATCTGTCGGTGGTTTCGACCCTTTCTTCAACCACCCAGCCGTGGACCTGCGCGCAGTCGAGCAGATCCACCCACTCAAAAGTCGATCCTCGACTGTGTATGTTTCTGGCAAACTTTCGTGCACTGAGAAACCAGTTAATGTTGCCAAAGTGTTTTTTTTTTCTTTAATGGCATAGTTATGGCGGCCAATACACCATGACCGACGCCGTGTTTTTGACGGGTCGCCGGCAATGCGAGTATAGGCTGTGCTAACCGCAAGAATATGCTGATCGTCAAAGACTTTTCACGACGAGACAACAATTATAAACGAAGGGGGGGCCGAAAAAAAAGCTGAAAAGTATTTCCGGAGGACTCTAATTAATTATGAATATGTTCCGCAGTGTAGAAATGCACGTTACTTTCGGCATTTGTTACACATCGCTCATGGCCAGTTCCTATCTGGAACAGCATCGAAATGGTTCGGTTCGATGGCGGTCTGGGCATTAGATTTCAAAGAAACCGACATAACATTGCTTGATCTCCAGATGCAGGTTTTATACGAAACAAAATGAAATGTTTACTTCTCGTAAAACAGGACCTTCCTTTCAGGTTCATAGCGTAGTTCTCTTTGACAGCTCACCAAATTGTCTCTTCAAGTCTTTTCAAGTAGGTCGGCCGGATACGTTCGTAAATGTCTGAAACAAATCGAGGGTTTGCAGACACAAAATGCCCCAATGTAACATAACGATTCCCGTCCATGCACAGCAACTCGAATAATCCTAAATTTTATTCCTTGATTTTCGACAAACACTTAAACGTAAACATTCGTTGTCGTTGCCAAGCGATAAAAACAACCACGTACATGCATGTCGTGCAGAAGGTGTACAAGCGACATTTCAACATGGCCGAATAGTACCCCCAATTCTGCGATAAATCACTATATATATATATATATATTGTAGAATTATTGGATGCGTCTCTTCATTGCTTTCTGTGAGTAGCTATATTATGCGCCCATTTCGCCTACCTTTTCTATAGTTGTGTTTATCACTCAGTTCACCCCGACCGCAAACGCGCCTTTGAAAGAGAAAAGTCCGATAGTACTGCTGACAATAACAACAATTGCAGACCCGAGTCGGAGGCCGTACGAAAAAGCAGTACATCGAATCGAAGCTCAATTCGTGGAGTTTGTAGAAGAGCGCTATGCCGCGCTGTATACGTGTGCATTACAGCGGTTGAGGTCCACTGCTTGAACTGAAGCTTCCGACAGTTGAATTATTGGCATCACAGGCTGTTTGTGTGGGTGGTGTTATTTGGGGGTCTGGCTAAAAAACCGACTAGTGGCGGTAGAGTTAGAAATGTAGATATTAGAAACATGGGGCGGGGGGTTGCTGATTGTATAACTTTGTGTAACTCTTTGCGGTACCGCCAGCTTGAAGGAGGAGCTATACCTGATCGGTGGATAGGTAAATAGGTTTCTAGGTGGGTTTGATCTGAATAAAAACAGGTCCCACGTTGCGAGGCTTGCGCCTGCAAAATTTTCGTGGCGTATTTTACTCGACAAGGATACAGAAGACGAAAATTAGAGAGTACAAGTGGAGAATCGGAAGACGTGAAAGAATATTAGTTCAGGTTGGGCTGGATTGAGAGGTGGATACCGAGCTTTGATGCCGACTAAAACAACTCGTCAAGATAATCGCTGTTAAATACTAGCAACAAAATATAATTTGTACTTACGCTATCCCGGTCAGGACATTGAATACTCTGACGTTTACTTTTTTTGGCCAAACTCATTGATTTGACAAACTGCATTATGCGTGGCGTACGTTTGAAGGGAAGTACCACCTTTGCTTGCGCACAATAGCGAGTTTTACCAAAGGACAGCTAATTTAAGGAGTAACTCCTGAAATATCGTCTTCCAAATGCATTAGACCTTTTCCTTGAGTAAGCTATCTCATTACATTCGCTACCAAGTCACAACACACTCCACTATTGTCCTAAGGCTTAGGAAATTTCCATTCATATTGCATATTTATTAAACACCATTTATGTTGCACGAACACGACATTTATCATTATAAGACCAAATACGTATGAGTCATTCAGCTTGCTCATGTTTTCAAGATATCCCTTCGTTTTCCGCCGATTCCCGCGCATATTCTTCATAGTCTCTAAATTGCGTCGCCCATTCATAGGTGCGTCCAACGACAACGAGAACTTGTCGCTGTTGGACTCTTCCCATCAAAAACAAGTAGTGTCTCTATATTTTTGCGCTTTTGCTGCAGTCGTCGTCACTGCCGTCAAACTGACGAGACGGGTTTCCAGACAGATTCCCTTGGCATTTGCCATCCAACGCAGCTCCGCTGGTCTCCCATTGGCCACTTCCTACTCGCCGGCTGCCCCCTGATTTTCGCCATGTTTTACACAGTACGTTGTTTTAGAATAACACGAAGACTACCGGGCGAGCTTTTGTCCGCTTCTGCGCTCGATAAATGCAAATTGTGCTTCTCCCTTTGCTTCCCCTTTGCATGCTTGGTCGCTAACGTTGCTTCCTGTTCTACCAAGCAAGATGGACGCAGATTCGCCAGGGCGAGCCTTGCCAATCGTCCGTCTACTCATCATATACCCCTCTACCCCTCGAAGTTCGTTCGCTCAAATGACGCATTTTTTCCACTCATTCTCCAGGATAGGCTATGAATCGCCGCTGTCCCCCGCAGGCAGCTATGTCACTACTATAACCATGCTGAAATCTTCCTTCTTGGCCAGTCTGCACTTCACCCGTGCCTGCTATTCGTTCGTTGTCCTTTATGGCCTTAGCGTAGAGAGCGCCAGCGGCAGCAGTCGCATACAGATAGTTCGCCACATACAAGCAAACGGCGAGACAAAGAGTGTCACCATCGCTTTACGCGGTGGTCTTCCAAGTGCGAGGTCCGCGCGGGTCTGCTTGGTCAACAGCAATAGAATGGTAGCAGGGATGCGAGCGATGTATGAGGAAACCACTTTCGGGAAAGAAGGGGAGAAGAGTCTAGAGGGCCTAAGCATATGAGCGATAATGGGAGTGGCCTACAGGCGACTTAGGTTAACTTATGAATAATTTGTTTTTTTTTTTTTAATTGAATTAATTAAGCAACGGGTAACGACGTTGTAGTTAGATGTGTAGGGTCCGTTCTGGACAGTGAACAGAATTTATGCCGTTATAAGTTCGTCGCTATGGCGGTAACGGTAATACAGTGTGCCCAGCAATGGAGGGAGAGAAAGAAAAAGAGAGCAAGTTCGATTGATTGCTTAAGTTCTTTGTTTAAGGCCCCAGTGGTCGAACTTTAGGGGCAATCCTACCGCTTCCGTTGCCACTGTGGTATCTGAGACACCCTCAATCTGTTCTGTCCTAGCAACAATCTCATATCTCCCGCTTTGCCTCGTTAACCGCGGGGTGATAGATACATTCATATCCGCTTGAGCAACAACGCGGTCTGCAAACACATTAATTTAAGCACTTGAGGACGCTAGATAAAACTGAAACGTTTTTACGATTCTTTTTTCAGCCGTCCTGTCTTGCCCTAGGAAAAGTGTAAATATAATTTTAGGTCTGAAAAATAACAAAAGCTATTCTCTGGTTTGTACTTTCATATAATTATGTTACTCACTAAATATGAAGCGTGCGATATGCCCCAACGGGCATCTATTTGTCTTATACAGACAATTTACCCTCGCTGTATTTGGTTAAACATTGCGATACTCAATATATAGCAATAGATGGAAAACACTCAGCAGAATGCAATAGCATTTCCTCTTTCCCTTAACATTTTAAATGTTTGCCTATTAAAAATGTAACCGATCATTTCGTCTTTTTTTTTTCTCCCAGGCAGCTGCCACACGAAGCATCGCTCCGTCCATCAAAAGACGCTCAACATATTTCACCCATGTGTACTTGATCATCACTGAGCCTGATTTGAGGTTTAAGTGTGTTTAGTGTTATTTCTTAGCGTTATTGCTATTTTTAATAATGGTTATAGCGGCGTTATTAGCTAAACCCGTAGTGGTCATAGTATGAGAAATTGTTTATGTGAGCACGTTTATCTACGACTGGTGTGTTATGCACACACACGGCCTAGTGTAGTGTCCATATGTTGCTGTGGAGAGTCACGTCCAAGGCGCGGTCGCGAAGACTAAAAAACTTCGAAGCTTGAATGAACCTGAAGCTTTCAGTCTTAACCGACGCCACCGCCGCGCTAGCACAACCGTCACCGATTCGATATCACAGCCTTTATTTAGCCTTGGCCTAGACCTTCTGCCAGTGACCACATCCTTCGCCGATAGTCACCTGCGTTAGGTGTACCCCATTCCGCGCCTTAAGATTGTTATGTGAGTCGTCTCCTATTACGACGGACGAGATCGCGCAGTGCACATGCTTAAGATATTCTTTATAGTCTCTTTTTTTCGGAACCATCACAAGTTTCCCCTCTTCTTCGCCACCTTTTACCGCTGTGCACCCTTTTTTCGGAATGAACTGCAGAACTTGCTACAGTATGTGTGTCTATGTATGCACTTTGTCGTTCTGATCGTAGTTCCCAATGCTTCGAAATGACGAAATTTCGGGCCTGCAAGTCCTTCTGTTTCTTGACTGTCCCTTCCCGTCTAGATTCGCCAACTTATTCTCGCTCGCTTTCGTACGCACATGCATGTAGACTATGATGACGATCTCTGTATAGATATATAGACCCATATACATATATATGTGTATGTGTGTGTCTTAGACGGCCAGTGATCGGCCAGCCGACAGCGGTTCGTAATGCATCGGCAGTGTCCGGTACTTCGACGGCGTTCAACTGGTCAGAAGAAAATGAAACAAGAAGGAGCGGGCAGAAGTGTCCAGCTGTTCAAGGCATCGCCACTACTCTTATTGCTGTCGATCCTTCCGCTGATGCTAATGTTTCTCTGTACTGTTACAGCCGTCACTACCATGGACGCAAAACCTACTCCGGTTAGTATCGCAAAGAAGTCCAAGGTCGCAGATCCCCCTTTCTAGGTCACCTAAACACACACAGACACACATCATCATCACCGTCGTCGTAATGGTCAGAATCTCCACTTGCTAGGCCTTGAGTAGTTGAAACTGAACCATACTCAGTCAGTACTAATAGCGCGGTCGACGACGCAGCGTTAATACGAGAAGCGGCAAAGACTGTCGTTTATATAAAGTCGAAAAAGAGTTTGACATGGCCTGCGCCGCAGGTCCGGCAACGGCCACAGCGGCTGACTTGATTTCTAGTTGGCGGTAGACATCCTAAACGCCGGCCTATGCGAGCTGGTTAGCCGGCGCGAATCCATCGATTGGTTCGCTGGATCGTCACTGATCCGGTGAGCATCAGGGTCTTGGCGTTCCCAGGACATAGTGAATGGGCTAGCCTGCTTGGATAAGCTAGGCCGCTGGACTGTTTGTTGCTTGATGTTCTTGCAGGACTGAAGTATGGCCTTTGGGCGATCAGGGATAGAGTCTGTGCTAGTCGAGGGGATCCAGGCCACCTTGGTCCGGTGAAAGTTTAGGTTTGTCTTCATGAGTTTTTCTCTGGATAGAAAGAGGATCTCTGCGTCAAAATTGGCTTAGAGGGGCCAGGTCGTTTGAGTCAGCAAGAGCCAGCCGCCTATTCGTAGTAGGCGTCGCTAGCATTCGCTGTGCAGTCTTTTTATAAATAATATAGGAATAAACGGGATCAATATGGTCTGCACTTTATACCCACGACATACGTCCTGTTAAAAGTTTTAATTGTTTATTGGAAATTAAATTATATTTAAGCCAGAAAGAAGTTTAGGGTTTTACTTAATGTGTCGTATTGCCAGGTAACGTGTAAATTATCTTTTTTTTAACTATTTTCTATGTAGCGAGGAGCTTTATACTAACAGCCGCGAAAACTGAGCTTGTGTTATTAGGTAAAGATTGTAGCCAGCGATAGTTAGTCAGCCTGTTGACCTATTCGATATATGTACAACTGCTTTATAAATAGCAATCAATGAAACTAGAGTCCTTTTTCAAGTCTAAGTGTCGAGATCAATACCATATATCTATATAAGTTTCATGATGGACACGGCCGCCTTTGGTGAAGAGAATCTGTTTTACGGTTAGCAAGGGTTACCCCAACTGTGTTTGGCACATATAGCACGTATCCATTGCACAATAGATTTCTGTTCACCTTGCCGACATTGACACTGTCCTTAGTTGTACCGCGTATCCTTACGCCTCGTGCGACCACAAAGTCAGTCACTCGCCAGTGGCCTCTTGAGCTAAACAGGCGACCCCCGTTGCCGTCTCGTGGCGATCATTCAAACAGGTATAGACAATAGTAGAGCTGCAGATAAGTGTGATGCGCGGCTCCTTAAACTAAATTTCGGTTTAACTCACTCTCTCTTGCGCTGCCTTTTGCCGTCTGTCTTGTCCCGTGCACAGTCCTCCTCATCGCCAAATGCATCAGTATGCTCTTCGTTGTCGTTTGCGTCTTCGTCTTCGTCGTCGTCGTCGTCGTCGTCGCCCATGAATCAGCCATAGCGACAAACGCTAGTGACGTCTATAGCAACCATAACGATGTATAGCAACATCAGTAGATCGTTGGCGTTTGGTTGTTCGTTATTCGCTCGGACTTTTTTCTCATCACCCTCTCACTGGGTAGGCTGACGTCTGCCCCATAGATCGGCCGCAGCAGCATCGAGGCACAGGTCTCAGATCTGTCGCATTCTTCGCTGTCTGGGCCGCGTCTGGGCCTTTGCCGCGAAAACTATAGATTGAGAAGGCAGAGAAAGATGGAGAAAATGACTCAGAGGGAACGAGTGAACCAGTAGAAACGAGAGAGCCAAGGAGACCCAGAAAAGAAATCTTAGGACGGAGGCGCTACTCAAGGACTGTTCAAGGAAGATCAGCGTAGTGGCCCTTGGGTTTAGCCCTCCTCTCTTTATCTATGTTGGATAGATCAGCGGACTAACAACAAAAAAGAAAAAAGGGTTTCGAACTTCGCTGCAGTCACGGTCGCTGCAACTGCTATTGAAATCCGTGCATCACGATCAGAAGCGGTAGAGCTATGGCGAGGAACCTTAAGAAGCGATATAACCAATGTTGGACTATGACCTCGTCTTCGTTTGTTCGAAGATACCTACTTAAGATAGAAGGGTAACGAAGGTGCAGATCAGAAGATGGTTCTGGTTCTGCTATCGATGATAATGCGTACTGCCCACTGGATCATTGGACTGATCTCGCGAATTACGCAAACACGCCGCAACCTATTCGAGTGCGTTGAAAAAAACGTTCTGATTCTTGCCGTGTTGGTGGATTATGTTTAGAAATTGTTCCCGCATCTAAAAACTAAGAACAGAATCGAGGGGTGGTTCCGATCATACAGCAAGGTTAGCTAAGGTGGATGGATACCCCGTCTAGGACGTCGAAGCTGGTTCTTCAGCTGTTAGTGCTGCTGCTACTGTCAACAAACGATGCGGCCCTGATGGGCCGTGATTGCAGGGCTAGTGCTACGCTCAAGTTTAAGGGAAAGTTACAGCATTTTCTGTAAGACTGCTTTCGATTAGACCGCGGTAACAGCAATTCAGCGAAGAACCTACTCTTTGATAGACAGAAAAGTAAGATGAGAATTTGAGATAAGTTGACATGGAATGGACCGAATTCAATAAAGCAGCAAACAACAATTGTGATGACTTTTATCAACTGTTGCTCAGTTTTAGGCTAGGGCCTGCCTCTACTGGCAATGTTGCCTCATTGAGGCTGCAAGCCTTTGACAAGCGTCATCTCGCAAAGCCTATTGGTAAAATGCTACGAGTAGACTGCCTTTAACCTTGTCTTTGTTCCCAATAAATTATCTCTATTAGAGTTTGTAGAGCGGAGTTTTCCAAGCATAATGACCATTAACAGCGGCTGTCAACAGTGATATGCTCTGTGGCTTGCCAAAAAAGACAGTCAACGGATTAGGCTTCCTCTTTGCTTAGGCGCGCGTGCAGCTACCGAATCATATTTTATTCCAGCCTTGACCTCAGCAAGCGCACCTTAAGTTCCGTTCCTGAAAATTCAAGGTGATGTTTCTGTGGCGCCAAACGCCTCATAAGCGACCATAATCCAGCCCGGCAAGTTCGTGACACTTGACGAACTCGCAGATATCATGGTCTGCATTTATTATTATAGACCAAACCAACGTCTCATTTGCAGATCGCCTCCACATGTATTACAACTGATATACGCTCAACTGACACTTCTTCAGATTTATCAGCTTGATTGAGTGAAACGTATGAAAACTGAAACCGTTTTCCGACAGCGGATCTTCCGAAGGTTGACATATACTTTTCAGCGCGTTTTTTCTTCTACTTGTTACTTCGTTTATGTTGTTTTGTCCGGTAAAAATTGCCGAACCAGTGGACTATATACAATGCCAGACATTCACCGTACTCACTCTATTTGATGCGAGTTTTTTCTGTTTTTAATTTCTGCAACGTTGTCTAATCAGTTTATGACTGATCCAAGTCGTTCCTTGTGTGATGGGTGTACATTCGTGCCTGTGCATGTGTGTGCGAAGTTGATCGGATCTGTCTGTTTTTCTCTGTCGGTACCGTATCGTAAGAACTGCAAACCTTCGATTTGTTGGGCGGGCGGGGGGGGGGGGGTGTAGGACCGTTTTTGTTCTGCTGAACGAATTCGAAACGATTTAGCCCCTGTTCCCCCAATTATATATATGTGAAGCTATGCTAAGGCAATGGCGCTCCTACAGCTGGCGCGTCGAATCGCTAAGAAATAGCGCTTTCCTGGATTGATCTGCAACTTGCAGGTGATATCTCTACAGAACAGCTGCACATTGTCATAACTGCACATTTATGTATTGGAATCATATGTGATTTATGCTAAGTGCGATACTAGATTTTTAGTAGAACATGAGTAGAATCTCATCTGACTACGGACCTGACAATCTGACTCATTGTCCAAGTGTACAACGGCCTTATACCCTTATATACAGACGAATGTACAGATCATATTACTTCCTCTCCATGCGTATATGCATATAGTTACCTTTCCCTAATCGTTTTTTACTTAGCAGCATCTTTTCTCAGCGTGATCTGGTACGTTTGACTTTACAGCTCTAGATCCGCGCGGCAGCTCGGTTGAGCATCGTAGTGAACCTGCACACATTTAATGTGTATATGTGTACTATATAGAGGTCGACAAACATAGATTGGGCTTCGGGTTCGATCTTTCTGGCGGTAGTCCTCTCCAGAGCCTGCAGCAAAGCTGCTACTCCGGACTGCTACAGATCTCAAGCAGTTCTGGATCGCTGCTGCCTGCCGCCTATCAGCCTTCCCACCACGAACTCCCAAATAAAGGGATGGGGTAGAATAGGGGGTTCAAACGGGCGAGGAGGATGCACTAAATGAGAGAGGGTGCGACCAGATCGGCTCGATAGACTCGGTTATGTAAGACGGGATTGATCCTGTGCACTTAACCAGTGATGGTTAGACCACGACACGATAAGAACGTGTGGTTGCTGTTCCTGTTAAGCACGTTTTCATTACTGTTATTCGTTTAGCCACTGTTGAGTCGTTGTCTTCGTTGTTGTGGTCAGTGCAGTATTGTTGACATTCAAACGAAATTAAGACTTCCCTTGTTTCACTATAAATTTCAAGGATATTAGCCGCGCGACCCAGGGATAGAACTTGGTCGTGATGCGTACGACGTCAACGAAGTGACAGCATCACTGTCAGAACAAAACATTGTATTGTTTAACTGTTACTTTTGTCACTTCGAGCGGATGAGTTAGTCGTGATGAGCTTCGACAGCAGTCGTCTTTTACTGTGTCACGTTCGAAACGAGAGTGAGAAAGACTCGAATAAAGGGTGTTCGTTTGCGTGAACGGCAATTTATGCCCTATTTATGTCATCTGTGTGGATTCTCCTGCGCGACATTTATATGCAAGTGGTAACCAAGTGTGCGTATCGTAATGGGATACTCCAAAAAGTGATTTAAGAAGCCACGACAAACGCAACAAACAAAATAAACATGACTGTCTTTGTCAGCTTCTACTACTTTGGATACTTTTAAATACGCTTGCGTCGTGTCGAAGTTCTGACGAAGGACGGGCACACGGAAAAAGGTTAGCCTATAGCTATGACTGGTTAGAGGCGTTGCTTACGGTGGCAAAGGGCTAAAAAGTAGAAGGCCATCGTAATGACAGACGTTGTGCCGGATCGATCCACATACGTTTAAAGAGGTGGAGTCAGCGTCGACGAAATCGACGTGCGTATGTATATACGACGTAGCGGTTGCTCCCAGTTTCTCTTTTAATGTGTTTGAGGGGCGCTCTAAAACGGCGGCTGAAGAGGACGTTTTCTCACTAAAGAAACAGTTTAGTACCTCTATACGTGTTAGAGAAAAAAACGCTTACGAAATCTAAAAATCTCTGCTCATTTGTGGACACGTATACGCTATAGGTAACTCTAATTAATAAAGATAACACTGTTGAGATCGAAATTTTGCAGCCCAGGCAGAAGGATGAAATTATTACACCAAGCTAGTCTCACTTAGATTAATTTCCTATAAATGTTTGCAAAATTTAAGTAAAATTTTCATCGTAATCTTGTAAATAATATTCTGTGAAAGTTAAATAAACTTTCGTCTAAGTCGTATCACGATGAACGGACGCAACGCACGAGTAACGATATGGAAAAACATTGATTTCACGTGACGGTCAGTGATTGAGTGAATATAATTACACAGCAGTATAAGTTAAAAATCGTCTGTAAGCCCTTAGAAACCACACAACGCAGAAGTTAAAATTTAGCAGTCTCATTCCACACTGGTTGGACATAGGCGCTTTATTCTAACGTTCTTCCGAGGCTAGCGGCACGGTAAATAATTGGTAATCGTAAATTACTGAGCTTCTAGCTGCTTTTGATTTGTCCACGAGTCTTACCATAAAAAATACTTTTTTTTATTATTTCTAAATAAGCGGTGACTGTCTAGCGACAGGCACAATGAATGGCGGGAGGGGGAGAGGATGACCACTAGCTTAATTAACTAATTAGAAAACAGGTGACCCTATGTTTTCCTTGCCTTACAAGGCTTAATATGCTACGCGATGAAATTCAGAGCTGAAACAATTTGAACATAGTCGTCAATAGCTAGCAATATAAGGAGCACGGTTGTGGTCAGGGTATTACATACTGCTTAAAGGAATCACACGAAGTTCAATAGAATTTTAATTCTCTAAATGTTATCTAATTGTCACTAACAGGTACATCTGCTTCGTTGTTGTCACTATTTCAATTTACAGAAGATAGCAGTAGCAGTTGCCAGGATGAAGGAGAGTACGGACGCTGGTGGCAACGGTGGCGGGGGCGGCCTTGGGGGCCCAACAATGCTACCTTACCGGTTGGGACTGGCGCAGTTCTTCAACTTGTCGTTTCCGACGTCCACGCTTGCCGATACCCAGCCACCGACAGCGTCGTCTACGACTGGCGATGATTTGATTTTACCCCTTCCTTCAGGCACCAAAACAGGTACGAGCAGCGTCGACACAGTCGTACGATATCTCTTCGAGCTCCAAAGTGTGTTTATTGAGGCTAAGTGGTTCACCGCGGGCCGTTGTTACCAAATACAATCGACTAATACAATATCAATACCGTATACAACGATAATTACGTCGCATGACTTCGAACCCAAACTGTTCATACTCATCATGATTGTCAACATTTCAAATGACTTCACAGTTTCCAAGTAATTTTCAACCAGACGTACGCATCATGAATAATAATTATGGTCGGCCACAGCCGCAAAGGCGTTTGTTCAAGTTTCTGTCTCAATGCTATTGGGAACTGACAGCTGACTCTCGTTGGAAAACGATCAAATGGCCAGTAGTGAGATGACAAGGTTCCTATGTGCTTACAGCAGTATTTTCCTCTGTCTCCCCTTAGATGTTTTCCTTGTCGTCGCAATGTGTTCATATTCTGCCCGGCATTTTAAGGCAAACATCGCGCTGCACCAGATGTCGCTCCCGAATAATCGACTGTTGTTCAATTTTCATTAGCTAGAACAGACTTTATGGCAATTTATAGCTTGTATACACATAAGAATGAGCAGTATACATAAGCATCTTTGAGCTTTTCTAGCTAGTTGACCTGCTTTTTTCACCTTTTTTTTTGCTCTGTCCTGTACGGTTTGGTGCAATAACTCCCTTTAATTCGGCGACCGCTCACACGTACACACATACACATACACACACTGTTGGCGTCTAAATTCTAAAGCCTTTCTTTCGAAATACGAATATCTGTGTGTGCGCATGTCTGTGGAAAGAGAACCCCCACGCGCTGAAGAGATTGGTGGCATTGTTTTTCGCTCGTCGCTCGTGTACCGTTTGTCCCTTTTTGATGCTTTCGGCCTATTCTCCGCTATCTTTCGGCATCGATCGTCTCGCGCAGCGGATTTCATGATTCAGTTCTACTTCTCTTTCTGTATCTTTCGTGTATTTTGGCCGTGGTGAGTACACGCTGTTGATGCCGTGAATCGCGTGCATCGACCTCCTGGCCACCACTAGCAAAGTCGGCCTACAATCCTTGCACAGGAAAAGCAGTTTCCTACGCGTGGTGATCGTCGCCGCGCAATGATAGCTGCAGCGCTAGTGAAGCTCTTTCTCGGTAGTGGTTGCGGCGGCAGCGGTAATCATACTCCTTTTTTTTTTTCGGGTTTTTTAGTGAGGAAGTGAGTTCTGGTGACCCAGATCCGCTACCACCCTCTCTGGGTGTGGTTCGCACCGCTGCTGGTGCGGCTATAGCGGATATATATGCGACCGAGAAACGCACCTATATCTCCTTCATCCCCCTCTGCCCCCCTTTTCTCTCTCGCTCTCTTTCTCTCTCTTTCTTCAATTCTATCATGCTTCGAATTTCTCTCTCTTCTCTGGGTCGCAAGGATTAGAGCATCGTAGAACATATGTACTCTGTTCGGTATACTGCACTGTGTGAGAGCCCGATAATTCGGTAGCGTTCAAATTAACAGTGAGACCTTTTTGCGAGCTTTGTTCACAATCCGGTATAGCGCCTGCTCTTAACAATTTTACCGTTATCTTAGAATTTCGAAGAATAAACATTTTTACGTGACAAGTACGTCAATGCTTCAAGCAATATCTTCCAGTACCGTTGCAAACTGACTACAGTGTAGAAACGATGTCATGCTTAACGAACGTGTCACGACAACCGTTCTTTGTCCCCGTAACTGTTTTCAGTTTATACACTAATGAACAATTGATTGCGTTGCGTATTTACCCGTAGGTGTGGTAGAATAGTAAGAATTTTCTAGACTTTTCCAGTCGACAGCAGTGAGCCGCTGAAGTTGACGGAATCTGGAGTTCGATAGCAGCAGCACCATCCGAGCTGTTGGGTTTAGATTCTCGTACTCTCACGCCGTTGCGCAACTGGACGGTGATGTGTCGCGCGTACAGAGAAACGCGTTCTCTTTGGCACTGAGTCTACTGAATATTGTCTGCTGACTATGCCTGTATATCGGAATCGGACTTAATCGCTGCGCATCGGGTGCCCATCGAAGAAAAAAAGGCTTCAAAAGTAGGCCAGCGGATAGCGTGTAACGAGTAAGGGCTCTGACAAAAACTGAGAGGGTGGCCGACGTAGTAGCCTGGATGCTCTCGTGTGACTCGGGTGCTCGTAGCCTGTTGTTTACTGCAAGTTGCGTAGGTGTAGGGCTGATTTTTGGATGGTGACTACCTTCTATCTGTCGATACGCGCGGCATCTATCTATGGTTTTGTTGCTGTAGCAGGGAGTGAGCATGACGGTTTACTGAACGAACGAATGGATGATCGCGATGAGTACCGATGAGCAGTGCAGAGAATGAGTGTTACGCGTTGCGGCTCGACGAGTGTGCTAGGCGCTCATCGTATGTCGTATAAAGAGCGAATATATGCAACGGATTGTACCCAAACATGTGCGGAGGCGGGTCAAACATGGGGAAGCCATGTCACTAAATAGGGACCGAATGGACGGATGAGTCGACGTGGTGCATTAAGGCAGCGAGGGACTTATTTGTACACAGCAGCAACGACAGTAATAATAAAGCAACTCGAAAGGGGGCGTTTGTGCCTAGTCTTGCACTACGAGGGATGAGGAATAATGAAGGGCTGTAGACGCCGCCTTACACCCAGTCACTGGTACATTACGCAGACACTCACATAGTTAGACACACTAACAACTACTTAGCAAAAGGAGGTTCGGTTAAAAAATAACAGCAGCAATAATTATAATTATTTGTATTATTATAGTCACCGAGAGGTGCACTAAACGCATTAAGGATAAGAGAATGATTGCTGATAATTTGTTTCTATAATTACGCGACATTAATTATATCCATTGGTGCATATCGTTGTTCCGGTAGAACCTCGTAGTAAGGGGTTATTAAGAATGGCGATGCCCAGCGCGAGCGGATACTTGACAGCGCTTGATCGATGCAATGTTTCAACAAATTGCTTACTATTTGTAGGCAATGGCACGAGTGGTAGATCAGCGAATTCGCCGACAAACGGCTCTTCGAGTGCGGCAAACGCTGCCGCTAACGGACAGAATCGAGACAAGTTGTTCCAATGTGGCGTGTGCAGTCGCTCATTTGGCTACAAGCACGTGTTGCAGAACCACGAACGGACCCATACGGGTGAGAAGCCCTTCGAGTGTAAGGAGTGCAAGAAACGATTTACCAGGGACCATCATCTCAAGACACATATGAGGTAAGATTAGGATATTTTGACATGAATCTGTTGCTATCATCATTAGCATCATATACAGTATAGTGTTCTTGCTGGATCAGAAATATGAGGCTTCATTCCAAGTAGTAAAATGTCGAGTCCACAAACGCCTCAGTGACATTCTTCTTCCTGCTTTTGACGCGTGCTACAGGTTGCATACCGGCGAAAAGCCATACCACTGTACGCACTGCGAGCGACAGTTTGTGCAGGTGGCTAATCTGCGTCGCCACCTGCGAGTGCATACAGGCGAAAAACCATACGCCTGTGAACTCTGCTCTTCGAAGTTCAGCGACTCCAATCAGCTCAAATCACACAATTTAATTCATAAAGGTACGTTGCCTCTTATAATTCATGCAGTTCAAATATTATGGCTACTAGCATTAGACTCAACTCAGTGAAAACCTTTTGTATGAATAGGGCTACCTTCAAGTAAGTACTAATATTAATTCTTCAAGTAATAAATCTTCTTTCCATAGAACACGTGCGCGACGCGAATCCAGCCAATCACTCCCCTGACCTCATATACTGAAGCAATTAGAGTAGTAGCTAAACTTGCATGATCTGTCTTTCGTTTTGTTTTCTTCACAGGAGAAAAGCCGTTTACGTGTAATCTATGTATGGGTAGATTTCGTAGGCGACATCATCTTATGCACCACAAATGCCCCAAGGACCCGAACGGTCAGGCGGTGGTATCGAGCAACGATCTCGGCTCGTCATCCCCCCCATCGCCGGACTCTCCCGTGTTGTCCTCCCTATCCCTTGTGTCGGTCGGGTCGCTCGGGGCCAAAAGTCCGCCCCCTCCGCTCACCTCCTTTGACTCAACCCACACATCGCCCACCGCCGCCCAGGTTACCAGTATGCCTCCGTTTACGCAGCTCTTGCGTGGCTCCGACATCTCGACAACCGAACTACTCCGTAAGTATCATACATATCGCCTTATAGA
The DNA here is from genome assembly GCF_002443255.2 of Varroa destructor. Classification (NCBI taxonomy): domain Eukaryota; kingdom Metazoa; phylum Arthropoda; class Arachnida; order Mesostigmata; family Varroidae; genus Varroa; species Varroa destructor. The sequence continues at coordinate 28,154,016 of NW_019211455.1, read as the reverse complement.
TGGAAAAAGACCTATGAGGCTGAAATGAAAAGTCATATTGCTAGCTTTACTCCACTTTCTAAGTGAGATTATTGGATAAATAGTTTATAGTGTACCCATAGGCACGTCAGAAAAGATCTGTCACGTTGTGCTAATCAATGCACTCTGGTTTGTTTTGCTCCTTCTGTCACGCAATTTTAGGACAATTCCAGTCACCTCTTCCGCTAACGAGTTTGACACCGCCGACGCCCAGCTCGCCAACGCTTCCCGCCCTCTTGCCAATTCCGCCCGCACACCTTCAGCTGCTCCAGGCGCAGGCTGCTCAGGCGTCCCAGGCTCGGACGCAACAGCCGCCTTCGCAACTGATGGCCAGCCTGGTCACACTTGGTACGGGCGCACTGGCTAATATTAAACTGCCAACTTCCGCCGAGAAGGTGAGCCGTCGAAAACCTAAACACACGGTGCGCATCCTATCGGCGGAACAACAACGCGAGCTGTTCGTCGCACATCGTCCACCCGACTCCGTGCAAACGGAACCCCTTGATATGAGCGCAAAGAAAGGCGGCTTCGTCCTAGGGGACGTGCTGCGGAACAACGGCGCCGACAAGTTGGGTCGCGACAACGACAAACTGCCAACGTCGACCGGTATCGACGGCGTGCTTGACCTATCCAGCTCGCGTTCGTCAAGTCTGCGCAGCGACAGTGAGCTGGATGCGGCCAGCAGCACGGCGGGGCACCCGTTCCCTGACGATGATCAGAGCTCGTTGACGCCGGACCCGCACGACAGCCATGAAGTTGAGGCCGACACTGCCGGAGATCGGGACATCGGCACGATGTACGATCGCATGCACCATCGCATCAGTCGCCACCAACACGATCCCCATCACAACGATCATGAGCATGATACAATGGTTGATGATGATGATGATGAGGACGGCGACGAGGCCATGATGGAGTCAGAAGGCTCCGAAGGCGATTTGTCGCTGCGAAAGTCGCTCACTCCTATCAATCCACTTGGTGGGGGCCGACACTCGAATCAGCCGCAGGCCGGCAAACAAGTCGAAGTTAGCTAGACGAACTGCCAGGAGTGGCAGTGCTCAATCGAGAAGCGCGCGAGCGCGTGTATGTGTGGTGTGTGGAAAAAAATGAGAAATAGAAAAATATGAATCGATCGACTTATTGTCGAATGGTGGTTGATGCATAACGAAGGAATGATAACACGATGAATACGAAAAGAAAATGGCAAATGTCGAATGAAGAGCGTACTACGTAAGGAAAGGTGGAGCGCTACATACGGCGGGCGGAGTGTGACCCACCAGCCTCCCTCGAACACCAAAAGGCTGTGCAATCAACACCCCCTTGGGGGGAACCACATTCCCATCAATGAATTAATAATAACAATAGTAATTAGTGTTATACAACAATATATTAGTTGTGAGTAGTCGCTATATATATATATATATATAAAGACGGAAAGGCAAAAACTTTAAGGAAGTGCACGTCTGCCCAGCCCGCCCTTCCGAATTTTATCTATTCTGTTTTTATTTTTTCCTCTATTTCCATCAGCACTTTCTCATCCTCATAACAACTCAGCCTTTCTTTCGCACCTTGTAGTTTCCCATAATGGTCACTGTTATTGCCATGAAACTCCTATTTCTACCTAGTTATATACCACCCCATTCTCTGCGTAGTTGACCCCATTCTCTTGGATTGACGCAAGTGCCCTTTGATGGCATCGTGCGCGCTATTGCCGCCAGCGTGAACCCACGAAAGGCGGCCTTCGATGTGCTCACTGCTTTATCGTTGCTTTGACACGATAATAATATTAATGATAACGTGTACAGACGAATGACTATACAATTCTGGAAGGTAAGAAAAATTGATAGTAGACGATAATGATTATAACACTGAAGGTAACATTGCTAATAAAAAGTATATTAATAAATGCACCCGAGAATGCGCATACAGCGAGCGTTAACATGAAGAGCGTATATATATACATATATATATATATATATATATATATATATATATAGATTTTTATTTATATATATATATATATATATATAGAATAGAATATTAAAAATATGAAAAATGGAGCCATGCGGAAATGGAGGAAGAATAATCGAAGTAAAAGAGCGACAGACAAAAAATGGTATTAATTAAAAGGGAAAGGGGCATATGAATACTAGAAATAGTAATTATAATGAAAGATGATGACCACTGTGTTGCTAGATATTGTCTATGTAGAAGTAATCAGAGAGAAGATTATTATGTTTGTATGTAGAGAGAACGAGAAAGAAAGTCTATATTAACGCGTAGCGCCGCCATCGTTTGCATTACAACCGTTTGTCTACACTTGTCGCAAATCGTCAAGCGACGGTGGACGTGCGCGCACAACCTCTACGTTGACGTGGAGTCTACGGGTATATTTTCAATGTATCTAATGAAATAACGACGAAAGACATCTACACTAACGATAACAATAGAAATACTAACCAAATATATTAACGAGATACATTACTCATAAACAAAATTTATAAACACAACAGACAAACCAATCAAAACTTATCGAAGTAGAAAGGGGAAGCAAGAGCTAATATTAAAAAAGTAAAGCTGATATAAAATAATTAATGTGAAAGACTTGTCCTATTGCCGTTTCTATGTGAATTCGTGCGTTTTTTGTTAGCGTTTGTGAAAAAATAATAAACCGTTATTATTTTGTAGTTGAGAATATTTGTCATAGCAATACCTGTAAAGCATATACATGGGAACTGGCACTTACCCACTATAAAATTGTGGTTGACCTTATTGTGCTCCTGAACTGAGTTGAATCTGAATGAGGTTAATTAGGACATAGATACGTTCGTACGAACGAACAACCAAAACCAATAAAAAGATAGAGCAGAAAATAAAAACGTCTACAGAGTTCATGAAACCAACAATTAATCAAAAGCTGTTCTATTGCTACAATTGATGGAATCGACATCAACGACAGTCCATATTGTTTATTCAAGTCTTGCTATTATTGACAGTACCTTGTCTTTTCAACAGCACCTTTCAACACCATCACAATACATGTACACGCCCACACACTCACATTCACATGCATTGATAAATCAATCAATCAATCAATCAATAAAATCAAATATTGAATCTGACACATCAAAACATGAGGCGAAAAAGAGAGAAAGAGTTATGGAGATATGGGAAGCACTGTTTTTTTAAACTAAACGCGCCCCTAAACCCTGCCTGTCGTCTCGTGCGAGTCCATAATCTTAACGTTGTTGAATGTCCAGCATAAGCCTCATTATCCAATCCGCTGTCTCCTACACATGACCAGCTCACGTAACTAGTTGATGAGCTCACCAAGCTATCATGCTGAAAATAAAATTTGTGGAACTTCTATGTTTATTGTACTGAATTGACGCTAGTTAATCGAAATTAACTAAAACAAAAGCTTACGTCTCATATGGTCGATTACAAGTATCTATTAGGGTCCTTATTTGGATGAAGTTCAAACATATCGGCATTGATGACGACGGCTATATAGCGCGACAGGTAATTCAACCAAATTAATTTTTTACTATTAAGATAAGTAAGAAAAAACGACGAAAAATAAGATGCGACAACTTACTGAAAGCTCGCGTAAAATGCCCGCATGATATCTGGACTTGTTACCACCCACCCTCTGATCTATTAGAGTTTCCTGTTAGGAGCAATCGTTTTCAAGTGTAGCGAGACGGTGGATGTCACCAGCTGCGGCCTGCGGCATCATGTCTGAGCTTTTCTGCTGCGGTGCTCCGCGGTATGTGTCCTCCCGGAGCACTGAAGGAAAAAAAGGAGTGTCGGAGGCATTTCTACTAGCACGGGCAATGCTCGTCATGTTAAGCAATGGACGCACTCTCTAGTCACCGCTTACCACTCCGTGCCCGATTAATACAACACTTGTGTCGTTATCGCTAACTGCTGGCTATATACACGTACTGCTATTATTATAACACCCTGAGCATAGATATATATACATATATATATATATATATATATATATAATGATGATAACAGCTACGGCTTGTAATATTATAAACCAATTATAATCGATTAATATTATGGTAACGATGATGGTGATTATGATAATTGCGACGGCTATTATTCTTATAAACTATTGTCGACAGAGAACGAAAGGGAACTAACAGAGGAAACTTGAATTAGACAATGGCCAACAACAAATAAGAACTCCTTGAATAAAAAAACGTGTGCTGTCAACATTTATTATGTTTATTACTACTTCTACTGCAACATCATAATGTGAGCATCACGACAACAGAAGCGGATCGATTAGCAAATCAATTCATTGGCCTAGTAACAGCTATCGATGAAGAAATTCAGGAAAGATAAGGCTGGTAACGGGAACTGCTAAATTTCTATTTACTTGATAATGTAGTATCAAGGCCGTTAACGGCGACAATGGAAAATTGTAATGGAGGCTGGCTTGGTTGCTTCATAACAGACGCAAATAATATGTAGAGAAAGGAACATTGAGAAGGACGGCATTAAGCAGTAGTATGATAAGGTATCGTATGATGACGGCTCGACTTCATGCTATGAGCGCCCATCGAATTACCACGCCAAATTAGCAAACATTATAAATATATATTCGCGATTTCCGTATATAGGAATGTGAAGATTTTCACAAGCGGATTGTTTGATACGATTGGCCGTCAATGAAAGCATAGTATAAAACGAATGGATACATGTTACTTAAACCGGGGGAGATTCGAGATTAACAAAGTTATCATTGAATAGCAACTTAAGAATAAACTAATCGAGCTCACCGTTTATATGTGAGTGACACTCTCCCACACCTTTAAAGACGATCGATACAGCTACACAGTCAATCAAACGCATTGTAGAGAAATTCTAAAGGGACAAACCCACGACTTCACAATCAGCAAATAAAAGGCGCGGGCAAAAAAGAAAGAGATTAGCTTGACGTTATCACAAGGTGAACAGCGACGTTTATTTACATATACCTGCTCGATTCAGTGAATCTAAACTGAATAAAGTTTAGTAAAGCGATATGCGGCATTGTAACTCGACGGTGACCTTCGCACCTCATTCTGTGTTTCTTTACTACGATCTGTCAATTTTCATGCGTACGAGCGGATAATAACAGGAATTAACGATAATGATATTAATAAATAATTACAATTACTAAAACCCCAAAAAATGGAAAATAAAAACAAAAAACTGTGTGTCCGCTACCCGGCGCTCTTTAACTGTCTGCCTACCGCCTGGTAGGACTTTTATGTAACAATGAGCATTATTATTACTATTATTATTATGATCTCTGTACTTTATACAACATGTTGTAAATAAAGTTATATTTTCAAAAATATACTCTATCGGGATGCTTATTTGATGTATATGATAGTTCACGGAATTTTCTGGAAATTTAGGGCTATAAAAAATTGAAGGTTCATCTGATGACCATAACAACAAGGGTCTGTGCCACCCACACAAAGCAAACAGGTTTTAACAACGAAAGGCATCAAACCCTCTGCGAACGTGAATGCGGAAGCAGAAATGTACCGTATAGCTAAAATAACTTTTAAAAAAATTACGTTCTCTAGATTGAAATAACGTCGCTTGTTAGCCGTTCAAAAATAGATATAAGCCTCCGTAACTGGTTGAGCTAAAAACCCTGAATGATTTTTCAGTGCCCATCAAAGTTGCACTAGCACGTAGCGGGTCTTATATTGAGATGTATGGGTCAGATCCATTAAGAGGTTAATACTAAATTTATTATAAATATCGAAATTTAGCAATTTACTTTATTGACGAATTCGCGGGTCAAGATTATATAGATCTGCACGTGCTTAATCAAGTTACAACTGGAGACATTAAGCCTCGAATTCGCCGGCGCTACTGTCTATTCCGGACCGCAAAATGTTATAAACGAATCCGGTGGACATCGAAATTAAGTAACTTTTTAACTAGTTGGGCCAGAGTGATTGTTGTTATACATGTTCGAGATAGTCTCATATATTTTTTAGAGCGCTCTGAACAGCCATATAGCTACTATCCGCGTTCCTGGATGTGCTTTCTCTACCGATAGCTTCTTAAGTTAAATCGATAGTGGAATACACTTGACCATCAGTTGCCCTTTTTAGGACATAAAAAACCTCGTAGGCTGATGCATTTAAAACGAGAGAATAACCAGATTGAAATCAATGTTCAGTATTATTTTGCTTAATGCAAGAAGAAGTTAGGGCATGGCAACGAGGTTTGGTGTTGTTATTAAGCGACCACATTGCGTACGCTTGATTGTCGTACCGAAGGTCTATGAACCTCCGAGACAACTCGAAATAGCATTCATTGTCTGATTCTCCGCATTGCCTTATTGCTATACAAGCAGATGCATCTCATGTCCATGAACCTACTCAACATTGCCATCGAACTCAATTTCTATTCAGGACAAAGCCAAGCTCTTATCTGGTTTCTATTTCACTAACGGTAGAGATTAAAGCATGTCTCATCTATAGCGGCCGTATGCTCTACATAGGCTTTTTGTTGATTAAAGTTCTGCAAATAGCACGTGGAATACACCACGCGCATTTCCAACTGGCCTCGAGTCAATTTAGAATAAACAATTTTTTGTTCGGGATTTTCAGTATTCGGGTTCTGTAGCACGTTTTATGTGAAATGCCAGCTTCGGCTGACTCGAAGCCTTGCTTTCACAAAAAGCTTCCTCGATTGCAGCAATGCGTTCCCGTCCTTCGGGTCTTGTCACCTGGTCGCCTTTTTACCAACCTTCAACAGTTCACAGAACGTTTGCGCCATTCACGTACTGTGTCTTCGTCTAAAGGTCCCTTGCCTAATGGGTTTACCAATCTTCAATGGATTTCTGCAACGCGGTTACCTGCTAGTAAAAGTGTAATCACTAAGTGGTGGTTTTCAACACCAAAATATGTTTTACCTACTGAACTCATTTGTTTTAAAGTAAACCGGTTTTTACCAGTATATTTCTAAAAATACGGAACCTATACCTGCAAAACTTCGCCCGCTATGACCACACAGTTGAAAATTACTTCATTTCAAAAATAACCAGATTCGTTTATAACAGCTTAGTACATAGCTTATCTTAGTGTTCCATTATTGTACAATTGCCAATCCAGTTCCGAACTAAAGCTACTCTCGGCATACTGCGAGTGGGTTAAACAAAATCAGGCATAAACGAAAAATATCCGCCTGAAGCGCCTTACACTGATCAGGATGAGAGAGGGCCATTTGGGTTGACAGACGTCATCAACAAGAATCGGTCGAGGACTAATTATAACAATAGATGACAGAGCTCTCAAATAGGAAGTTCGTTCTCGTAAGTCAGAACATAATTATTCGACTGACGGAGCGTCTTTGAGCCTCTCCATTAGAGCCGAGCTTGTTTAGAGGAACGTGTGCCGAGTAAATATCAATGGGCCACTAGTCAGAAAGTGGGCTGTGGCCAGTGCGCGAGGCTTGCCTGTTTCGCCGTTGATGTAAAACAGTGGTCGCCTTTTTATAATCACAAAAAGCTCACATACGATTGTGCTTAGAAGTGACGAAGCTACGACTCAAGCATCGTTTCCATTGTGCCTACGATCCATTCAAGGCCCACTGTGCTGAGCGGCGAAACAGCAAGCGAAGTCCAACTAACGCGACTTCGAACAAGCAGCACGCGAATCGTAGAGTCGCTGATGGAACTAATTAATGATTTAATATCGGTAGCGGTTTTTCAAAGAAGACGCATTACCGATAGTTTTCGTTCTCTTGTTAACGTCGAAGCAATGGCCGTTATAGGTGATTATCTGGATACAACCTAAGTGTGTAGCGAGAAAACGCCGGAGGACAAGAGGATTTGCTGTAATAACATCGAATATATCGAAATTTTCAGTACCAGATGAGTTGAGTTTGTGCTCGCGCAAGCGAACAACGCAGTGTAGTTCAAGGCATCTACTGCACAAGTCCGAGAGTAGAACTTAATGGTGCGCGTTCCACCATCCTGTTTGAGACTGACGAACGGTTCCAGCGAAGTATTTTCCATGACCCAACCGGCTGCAATAACAATGCAGATCGAATCCAGGAACTGCCGAAACAATGCAGAGTGAACTGCTTACGAAGCTCAAGTTCCCTGGCCTATAATTACATAGTTCAACTTTAGAACGAGCCTTTTCAGGCAAGCCAAGCCACAAAGTACCAAATTACTATTCAACAAGTCGGGGCGACTAACATAACGTGCGTACCGTGATGACGAGCGAACCAGAAAGAAGTAACCATTCGTTGATTAGACGTTGATATCTAGTTGATTTCCTTGCCTTGGTTGTAGATCAACGTCCCCTTCTGCCAGCAGGAACAAATAGTTAAGTCTGTTCATAACGCGACATACATGATGTTTGTCTGTGAAAAAATATACAAGAAAACTTTGGTGGCGGGAAAGGTGGCATCAGGTCCAAGCGTACTGTGGATAGATTATTACGGAAAGCCATTTCTCGCGCAGTGTGCCCAGCGGGATGAAACATCAAAGTCACGATCCTCAACACCACTCTGCGATACGTCCGTCATTACTGATATTGTTACTGAGAACTCGCACCAGCTTGAAAAGAAAGTCGGCCTTGGTAGGCCACCACGAAAGACAAGCTCCTTGAGAAGGGTCTCACTAGAAAGACGTCCTGACACTTTTCTGTTGTAACTGGTTCATTGTGATGCAGGCGTTGGACTTCCGCTTGGCCAAGCTTGAGCTCGCGAGCCACGCCCAGGAATGAAATTAAATGGCTTCGTCGTCAAAACACTGCAGAAACTTGTCATGGTAGAGAAATTCGTCAGAGCCATGAACAGCATTTGAATACATCTTGAAGGGCTGCTGCAAGCAAAAAGTTATTGGGTACTGCTGTTCGCATTACCCTCTTTAGTTAAAAATAGTAGTGTTCAATATCTTTGGATCCTTGCAAGAAATGCGAATACAAGACAGTCATCTTTGGCGAGCTACAAGCCAAGTATTTCTCTTCAACCAAATAATAATCTTCCGCGCTACACATCCTTCGCCTGCTTTGAGTAATACAGCGGAGTAATAACACGACACGCCATAGTGCAATTTCAGTCGATAGGAAAGACGCCGACATCAGTCCGTTTACAACCCGGTCTATTATTATTGATTGAAGCCAATCAGCATTGCCAAACAGAATCCGAGAACGCCTTTCTGAGAGCGCAATCAATGAATGCATGCTGTACCACAAATTATTTTTATAGTCCAAGAGATATTGAGAATAGCCAACAACTAACCTAACAGAAAACCCGTGCAAATAAGTGACAACGTCTATCACGTCATCACAACAAGTCTCTGTAGGTTCTTTCAATTCGAATTACGTGTCGCTCTACAGTGATGGTATCGATAGCGCCAAAAGCTTGAATGCTTAAGTCAGTTTTTCACAGTGGCCGAATACTAGGTATCTAAGTGACAAGTTGAGGAGCTACGAGCGTAAGCATTTTCTAAAAGATAAGAAATGTACAAACGCGCAGTTGCGAATCAGCGTGCACGAAATACATTGATATCCTTAATGGCGGAGTTTTCTACAAAAGTGATAGGCAAAACTGCCCAGTTGGTGACGACTGCAGTTCGTGAGTCTCGCCTAGCTGAATAGGCCTGAATTGGCTGGGTGCGGAAACATGCAAAACAACCCTTTTTTCACTAACCAGTCTAGCAGTGATTTTGGTTTTACAGGCTGTTCGAGTAGGGAGAAAACGCAGATTCTTGTAAAATACACACGATCGAAATTTTTCGGCCTGAGCCACTGCCGCGACGCTACCCAGATGCTCTTTGTGCCATAGAGGCCTGCTAACGATTCTCCAAGATGCTGGATAAACTAATGAACTTTACCTATTTCCGTTGTTCCTTTGCTATTGTGACGCACTTGACTTGCGATGGATCGTAGTGGCAACTCGCAGTCCATTTATACGTCGAAATTCCCTTTTACCAGTCATTTACTTGCTGGTCGGGACATTTACTGCGACTATCGCTATGGTTAAGGCTTCGTGAGAAAATGCAATTGCAACTAGTAATCGCTTCGTACGTTAAGGCGCACTGCTTTTTAGGAAGTATACAGTGAAAATCGATTATTGACAGATAACCGAAGATCTTCGATTTTTCATCATGATTTATTAAATTTTACTAGCAGTGATCATTCTGATCCGATAAGTACTAGCAGCATCATAACAATGATGACCCCTCACCTCCACGTGCCTAAATTAGGTTTACTATAATTATACAATTTCTAGTAGTATCATATCTTTCCCCACTTCAAGATGAGTTAAACAGGTGGACTGCTGAGGATACGACTGGTTACTTAGCAAAAACAGCAACTTGAATATAAGCCATTAAATCTCAAAGCTAAGCGACATCTCGATTAGTTTAAAGACACCCAGAAAAGAATCACTGTGATATCCATAATAATAATAGTACCCAAAAAAATCAGTGGTTCAATTATTAGCTGTTTGTATAATGTACCCATTTTTGTTATGAATTATTATTATCAAATCCTATTGTATCAATAATAATAATAAATGTTGACCGAAACTGAATTTTTCGTGTGTATTGAAAGATATACGCCAAGCTGTCGTAATCATGTTTCATGCATAAAGCATCTACGATCAACAAAAATATTCCTAAGACGGGATAAAAAACATTTGGGTTTACATAAGTTTAAGTACTCATAGATAACGACAGAGGTACGATATCTTGTCTTTGTTTGATAACTGACGACTTTTTGTTAATGTTTACTGCGCGTGTACAACAACAGTGTGTACAAACATTGACACCTAACACTAACGTACGATACCCTGCATTTATGCCCAATAATTTGTCTGCTTTATTGTGCTGTCTATTAAAAAGGCTAGTCCTCGTTCTGAAATTGAGCAGTTCCTTTAAAATAGAAGCCAAATTCTAAAATGCTGAAACTCAAGTTTAGAAGTAGCGCATAAGATACACCACACGACCCTACTGAGAAAGACAAACACGTACTATTAATTATACATAATAAACTATTCGTCTCTAAAATTACTTATATTATACTTTAGTCATATCTACTAAGGGACAGTCGACAAACTAACATAATCACATAGAGTAACAGAAATTCCTGATAGCACTGACACCGATCTTGATGCATCCGTTTGGCGGGGACGAGCCTATTTTACAGAGAAAGGTCCCACTCAACATTTCTTGAATTTCATGCCTTTTTTAAAGCCTTCTCTTGAATTAACATTTGCATGATATACAAAATAAAACAAATGAACTACCTGTTTAGTCCAATGACAAAAGGCTTTCGCACGTACGCGTTTGAATTAATAACACTTGTAACTTGGACCCAGACTTTGTTTTCAATCGAGTTACAAAGATTCACTCCATCACCAGTAGATGTTCAACGAGCCGATTCAAGAAGAAACCTTATTTTGCCTCTAGTTAATGACACTACTTCAGACGTTATGGTGACCGTCAATAGACCTTTGCCGCATGAAATGCTCTAGTAGTTGAGTTCCGAAATACATTTGTTAACAACGGAAAGCAGGTTGGGATTCTCCAGGGCAGCGGCTACGCGCTCCTTATCCTGAAGCTGTTTATTAATGGCCTTCTCTTGGTCATGCTTGCCTGGGGTAATCGAAAGGTCAATCTTATATTCTCGAGGAAGTGTGCGCAATAGCTTCACCTGGAAGCATAAAAAATAGGTTATAACCAATGAACCTGGCATTAATGCTGTGTGCATAACAATACATGCTAAATAACCTAGGTGTTATATGTGTTTCACATCGAGTTAATTTATTAGCGTTGTTTAGAAAAGATAGACATGCTGGATGTGATCGCACCTTCCTGTTTTACTTCAATAAACATTTTATGCACTAAACAAGACTACTTTTATTGCATGCTAATCGACTGATATAGTTGTAAGAACTAGAATAGATAAAGTCATATCATGCAAAGGCATGCCGCTTACTTAAAAAATACTTATAAATTTTAACATCAGGCACCCTTATCTACCTGATAGAGCAAAACGGTTACGCTATTGTTGATCCTCATGTATATCGGTTTACTAAACACAAAAAAATTCCATCAGATAAGGATTTTCCAAATTTACCCGAATGCACAGCCCAATCAGCGTGGCCATTGAGCAGTGCGGTATAGTCGGCGTGAAGTTAACCTGCACGGTCTTGGTCTGTGAGCTGACCTTTATTAACTCCTCGGCCACGACCTTCAACTGTTCCAACGTCAGAGGGTGCTCAGGGTCATTGATGTCTCGGATCAGGTCGAACACCTCACTGAAAGGCAAAAGCATAACATTAATTTACAATATGTTAGAGAAGGTAGGTGTGCACAAGATATGTGAGACAATGTAATATTACTATACGATAATGCGCGAATTTCGTGCATAGTTTAGAACATAACATGCTAATTAAAATAACCAACACATTGAGACCCATAAAAATCATCTGTTTTTTACAATAATTTGAAACATACTAACTAACAAGAAATGTGCTAGAAAATCCTAACTAGGGTAAAGCATTTACATGTATCCCTATTTATCGTGTTGCCAATAGGTCAATAACTAAACAGTGTGCCGTGTACGGGTGCGAAATGTCCAAGTCGACGTTATGTGGAAATCTATTTTCAGGCTAATATCTATAATCAGAAACTTTACTCTCATTTACCACAATACATTCAGTTCTGTTTTTAAATATATTTTTAAACAAAAATCAATGTTCCCAATCCTCTAGAACTTGAACTTTCTCAACTTACCGGGCGTCGATGGGGTCTTCAACGTTATCGTCCAGCTCGGCAGCAGTAACGGGTCTTTCTTTAACAGTATCGAACACTTGCGGTGTGGCGTTCTCTAGCTGAGAATCTCCAAAAAAGCTAAAAACCATCTTACCTCACGGCAAATCTTTATGTTTTTGCCTGTTGTGTTTTGTCTGTATTCAGGAAGAGACTCAGTTAGTTAATCGAGATGCAAATACAAGTAGCAACAAATATCAGCTGTACAGCTCCACCACAGAACGAAAATGAAAGCAGACACAAGGCAATTCTACTAGCAGACGACACGAATTCAAAGAGGAAACAATTACGCATAGTCCTACGCATCCAAGCAAGCCAGTCTTAGGTGCTCTGTGGGTACGCCCGCAGGATTCAAAAATTTACATTCTAATTCCCTAGATTGGATTGTCTAGGTTAGAAATATTAATACCCTATATCAATGTAAAACGTTCGATCATGATGAAGAGCATGATCCAGTTTACCATTCTTGCTCAATAGAAAACGATAAATACCCTTTGCAAGCTTACAGTTTATTAGTTTTAATGACTACAATCTATTAAATTTTACTCTCACCCACATATTAACTTCTTTTATATCTGTTAGCAAACAAAGTTGTCACTTCGCATAAAATAGTAATTGAAGGAATTCCACTTATATTTTTCTTGTATTACAATTTTTAGAAGTCTATAAATAAACCATTTTTAGTAACATTTCTCGTAGACTTTCTATTTTTGAGTTGCATCTTCTAAAAAAGCACAGTGTTCATTGACAAATCACGGGTAAATATGACATTAACGTGGATGGCAATTATGGTGCAGTAGTATTCGGATGCAGAAATTTGACAAAACCCAAATCAAGGAACCTGGCAGCTCTTCATGAGTTTACTTCACATCACGATGACGATGATGATGATAACCAGATAGAATGAAATTTTCAAAATAGACGGCCAGGAAGAATATAAAGATCGAGAATTTTTATTTCCAATAGCACTCACCGTACAGTGGTTTGGGCTGGTTTTAAGTCTCATTTGCTAATTCACTAGCATTGAATAATAGTGTACTTGTGCAAAGATATTGGTCGAGACTCATACAACGCATTACGTCTTTGCCCCAAATAACGTATTGGACTAGTCGCATTCGCTAAAATTAAAAACGTTAATTACTATGTACATATTCCCCCTAATGCACGTATATGTCAATCGCTTTAAGCTTCGACGGACCTATTCGTCTCACACATAGCAGCATCGAAAGCACGCGACTAGTTTTACATTCGGAAAACTCCAAAACGGCTTTTATTTTGCACCAGCTCCATTTCTCGGACCCTCTCCTTGTTTAAAGCCGCATTTAGCGATAGGCCAAGTACCTGAAATAATTCAAAGAGAGACGTTTGTATTGCCTTTTGCTGGACAAGATTGAGACGGTTCTATATTTTGTTGAATCAATGCATATTGATTGAACCCGTGAACGGCTGATTAGCAAGTAAGTTGCTATGGTAGCAGTACTACAGTACCAATGTCAACGATTATATTTTATTTGCTCAGTCTGTCGCATACCTTTCGGGTATCGCACGGATCAATCACTCCATCATCCCACAGACGAGCGCTGAAACGAAGCTTCAATATTAGACAGTTTGCTTGCAGCTTCGATACGTCAAAGATACAAGAAATGGCTTGCAATGAATTCACTTATACACAAGGTAAGACAAGTAAGTTCGTACAAAAATAAATTTGGTGGACTGTACCTAATACAAGGAGAAACTTATTGGTTAAGCGAAGAACGGCTGTCATGTGATGTGTTTACGTCCGATGAATTTCAATTTCTACCGTGATTATAAACTTCCTTTTTTCCACAAATAGAGAGTTTAATTCATGGTTAGATTTTGTGATTTCTGAAAAATTCGGAAAGGATCTCCAGGAGGTAAATCCTTGATACATTTTAAATTAAGGACCTGAAAATTAATCGAAATGGCCCGAAAAATAAATGTGCCTGGATTTTTTTTATATAGAAATTAACGGCCGTTTCAAAGAGCGAAATATCAATTGATTATTGATTGGGTCGTCATGGAAAATTCCTTGCGTGTTTTTGTACGCTTTTTTCAGTTTGATTTTTTTGACTTCTTAGAGCCTTTGATCTGCTACGACCCAAAAATAAAGTCCAATGTTTTGTTTGTAGCGCATACGAACAACACTTCAACCAGTTTACATCTACCAATATCGCTCGACGCACGGTTCTTATTAAAAAGATACTTGCTGATTAAAGAAGGAATATTCTGAAAACGATTAATAAATGGTTTAAATCCTCAATCGATGTGGCGAATAAATGTTATATCGAATAAACGTGACCGTGACTTCTAACACGTAGAAGAAAAACTGTTAAGGTGCTTGCTTCGCTTAGAAACGATTCATAAGAAGGTGGCCGGATTTCGAGAGCGTTGAACCTAGTTAGAATAATTTACTGAAAGTGTGATTTACCTCGAGTAGTATGGGCTCCCTTCGAATTCGTATTTTTCAATTATAGGTTTCTTGATAGCGGCCTCCTCTTCGGCACTCATAGCGGGCTTGCCTTCCCGTAGACGGATATCTTTCTGAACTTGGGCCAATACGCCGGCAGCCTGCAATAGAGCGTGAACGAAGCTTAAGCCATTGTTTGTTCGATTATCCTCTGCGAGTAGTTTTTCATTTATTATACAACTGTATATTTAATAGTTACGGTGGTCCGATTTCTGTAGATATTATATTTTAGCATCAAAGGTTTTTTGCATTGACTTTGATTTACACTATGCACGCTTTACACTTAAATTATGACACATACATTTGTGTCCTTACCTGTTCCCCACCCATGACGGAGATACGTGCGTTTGGCCACATATAAAGGAAGCGAGGTTCGTAGGCGCGACCACACATCCCGTAGTTACCTGCGCCGTACGATCCTCCAATGAGGACCGTTAGCTGAAGCGAAGGCGTAATACAACAGACCCTTGTAAATTCTACATTTATACTATATTAAACGAAACGAAAAGAAAAGTGTATTCAAACAGTTTTATTTATTATAAACCAATCTAATTAGCAGACACAAAAAGATGATACATTGACGGTCATTAACTATTTTGACACGCTTCACATACCTAATAACGTAAATACTTATAATAGAGACTAATCAAAAGTGAATGTTTATGGCTTTCTTAAACTTTTTACCGGTGCTCAGTTGTTCGGTTCAACTCTTACTTAAGGTTACCTTGGGAACGCGTGCGCAGGACACAGCCGTTACGAGTTTGGCTCCATGCTTGGCAATTCCTCCCGCTTCAGCATCTCGTCCCACCATAAAACCTGTAGAGCGTCTCGCTAATCTAGTTTACTTTTACATAGTTTATTATAGTTATAATCAGCAGTGTCGGATTTAACAAGCGTCAATTTCAAAATATTTTTAGTGTTTAATTATCGAAATCACAAATAATGCAGTTTTCATAAAACACAAAAGGTGTGTCAATAGCGCGCCATAGCCGCTAACCCGTAACACTGTACGGCGCCACAGACAACCTCAGCGATTCAAGTAAACATTATTCTTTACCTGTAATATTCTGCAGAAAGATAAGAGGGATACTTCGTTGCGAGCACAATTCGATGAAATGAGCTCCCTTGACCGCGCTGTCTGGGAAAAGAACACCGTTGTTAGCCAATATCCCCACCTGAAAAACAAGCTTGTGATGAAATCTACTAGCCGCACTAGAACGTCGGAGAGAATAGTATGGGGTTCCATGACCTACCCGTCCCCCACATACACATCAAACACACCATTACAGAAAATGCTTGTCAACTATATATATTTTTTTTCTTACCGTTTGTCCGTAAAGTTTAGCAAATCCAGTAACAAGTGTCTCTCCATATAGTTGTTTAAATTCGTGAAACTCGGAACCATCAAAAACGCGCGAAATCACTTCTCGAACGTCATACGTTTTCATCAAATTTGATCCTGAAAATGAAACAAACACGTAAGAAAAACGTATTATTCGAAATGTTGTACTAAACACTACGGAAGCCATCGTCGCATTATCATATAGCAAAGATAATAGAGAAATAAACCATTGCGTAATATAAATCATGAGAAAGTGTTATTCTAAAAATATCCACAAACGTGTTATTTTATAAGATATTCGTATCGACACAGGCCTAACAGCTAATTATGTCTTGGCAATATGTGTATCGATAGTGAAATGAGACTGAATATTAAAAAAAGAAACGTCGTAAACGCATCGAAAGTGCCATTCGGATAAAACCGGCAGGTTCTACATCCTGCGTTTCTCACTATGTTGATCTTGTTGTGAAACTGACAGCTTCTTATTATTATTACTATTATTAATTATATACCATGCTATTTAAGCCTATTGCCATAGCTTTATTTAAGTTACAAAGCTTTGCTTTTAATTGGTGCTTTAGGAATGGGTGTTAGGCGGTAATTAACAACATTTTCAATGCTCATCAGCTTTCTGTTATTAAGGGCAGGACTTTATTGTAAGATAAGGATTCTATAGCTGAGAAATGTGGCCTGTAAAAGCCACATTTTCGATCTAAAGAATAACCTTGCCTTGATTTTCTGAACTCGACTAGCATTCAACTACCTTTGGAAGACGAAATGAGCTCATATCTCTTAATAATAAATATCCTCGGCTGAATCGTTGTTCTTTAACTCTTTAAAAATACGAAATAGGTTTTTTACCACTTGACATGTCTTTAAAACATGAAACAAACGCGAAATCTTGTGATCTAGATAAAAAAATCAGAACAAATCATTGTCCTTGTAATGCTGCCGTAGTTCACGTTCAAGTCCTAAACTTTGGGATATGTGAGGTAATGTAGTTTCGAAAGCGAGTTTTGACACACCTAGTTTTACATTAAGATTAGCCATTTTAAGCAACGCAAGACCGAACCTAGACGCTCAGAATAGTCATTCAGGCTTCTAACGATGTACGTCACTTGGCCATAAACAAATGGAAGCAATGAGCAAAAACTGCCATGATTTTCTAAAGAACACAATGTGAATACATCGCGTCAATGCGATTGACTAAAATGACAGACCCACAATTCCGAAGAGATCGTTCACGTCGAAGACAGGCTCAGCCGCACCTCCACTGAAGTCTAAAGACTCACTGGGAGTTTGTCCAAGATCAGCAACGAGTTGACGGGTTATATGCAAGGCGTGTGTATCGTCCAAAGCATAATGATCTGTCACGCCGCTCTGTCTAAAAGTAGAACACAAAAAACGTCCTAAATGTCCTATAAATCAGACGTTCCTCTTAGGCTAGTACCTGCTATGTGATTAATTCCGATCTTTCGCGATAAGGCATGCTTGCTTCAAAAATGTTTGTCGTTATTTAGTGCTGTTACCCCATTTTCCAATTATATCGAATTGGCAAAATGCTTTTTTTTTTTCGCACTGAGATACTTTGAAGTAGAAATGCGGTAGTGACCAACTATAGAAACAAACACGATAAAGTCATTTGTTCTGTCTGTGATTGCTAAACACCTGCAATGTAAATCGGCACCTCCAAGGTCTTCCGCAGAGATGTCCTCCCCAGTGGCAGCCTTTACCAGTGGTGGACCTCCTAGAAAAATGGTTCCTTGTCGCTTCACGATGACGGCTTCGTCGCTCATCGCAGGCACATATGCACCTCCGGCTGTACAGGAACCCAGGACAACGGCTATCTGCGCAACGCCGTCAGCTGACATTGTCGACTGAAATGGCACTTTCGATTAATACACATCAGCAAGCTGTTCAAGATCATCTAGTTGCAATGTTCTTAGACCACTCTTTACAACTGAACATTGTAATGTGGTAATGCTCTTGTTTTTAGACGATTAAGTCAATATACAGTTTTATTTATATTTGTAGTTATGGCAAACCTGGCTAAAACCATGGTGCCATAAGAGACTTGACCGAAAAGAAAACATAAAGGATTCAGCATTTAAGAAGCTGACAGTTAGAATTCTAGAATCTATTACATATCCGATCACTATGATTCTGACCTGGTTATAGAATATCCTTCCAAAGTGAGTAGCATCTGGAAATACTTCAGCTTGCTTAGGCAAAAAAGCTCCTCCCGAGTCCACGAGGTAAATGCAAGGAAGGCATGACTCTCGAGCGATTTGTTGTGCTCGTAAATGTTTTTTAACTCCTTCAGGATAATACGTCCCTCCTACGTTGTACAGAGAAGATAATATCTATTTGTTAGGTTAAATTGTGAACTGGATAAGTAAAAAGAAAAGTGTCCTTATTTCAATGCACTCCGAAGTAGAATATGTCTAATATTGATTTTGTGATATAGAAAAGCTTTAAAAGTTCTCTCTAATAAACATCTGGTAATGAAGAAAGTATAAAACAAAAATTGCACTCAGTAAATGAGTTGCTAAAAGCATTCAAATTACCCTCAAGCCCAACATGAAAAAATATGGCACTTCCATCTACTCAAAATATAAATAACGTTACCTCATATATGTTCCAAATAACCTTTGCACTTAAAACTGGTATGCAAGCAACTCCCTTGAGAGGTCCGCTAGTTTATTTTCATCATTATCAACAATTTGCTGTATTGGGCACCTTTTTTTTAATTTTCCAGCAGAGTTGACAGTATAACCCTGATGTGTTGCTAAAGGACTGACGTGTGAGAGTACAATGCTATTCTAAAATATTATTCGAATCGATATCATTCCATTTCCCGCCTTAGCAGAATAAACTCGGTGGGTCAAGCGCACATTAAATTAATTCTGAGCTAAGAGAATGAGTCTCTGTGGTATCGACCTGCATTTTTGAGCATGAAACCTACAACTAAAGACGTCAATGGGCTTACAGCAATGATAGGAACGGACAACAACGGATTCGAACCCTAGGCGAACCCCACTGCTGCGCAAGCGCATATCCATCTAGCAACGTGTCCCCAAGGCCGCACCTAAGACAGGCAGAGTGAAAGCGAAGCCAAGTTGATAAGAATTCAAAGGAACAGACATCTCCCCTTAAAACTAGAGGAAAACCTTAGGAGCTATCCTTTATTATAGAGTAAAAGCAGAGGCCATAGGCTATGCGAAGTAACGCTTCTGCTGTGAAGCAAGAGTCAGATTCCAAACACAAGAAACTTGATTCGAGTAGTGCATTGCGTCACTCCAATAGCCTCGGTGACCGATAGTGTAGCGGCTAACTTTGTAGCGACCCCTCTAAGTAGTGGATATAAGAGGCGCCAAAGTAACACTGGCAAAGACTATCGGAGAGCTACGTAGAAAGGGTACTGCTGGGATAACTTTTGCAGGCCACGTGCTTTCGTGAAATGCTAAGCTTGGGGAAAACCGAAGAAGACAATGAAGTTTGACCAAAGCAAACGTACAAAAAAACAAAAACCAACCAAAAACAATACGATACGGGCCACATTTGTCACGTCGCTATCGCCTAGCATAGTAAATACCGACACGCTCTGTTGAAGCCATTGTTGTGTGACCGAGAATTACCCAAAGCCCTTTTTTACAAAATGTTGCCAGATCAGAACGAACTACTTGCGAAATAAGGTATTGCGTACAGCTACGAGCAAACGCCTTCATGATTGCAAGACGACCTGTGAAAAGGCAACTGTATCTAGTCAGCCAAGCAAGTTGTTTCATAATGCCGGTCGGCAAATAATGTCCATCAAAGTTCGCGGTTGCCCTAGCGAACGTGATGCTCTCAGACATGCTAAGACTTTATTACTTCATTAAACATGCCTGCTAAACTGATGAATAAAAGTACGCAGTTTAGAATGGGGACGTCCCCAACGCTGCAACTAGTATTATCGTAAATGATAATAATAATAACAACAGTACAAAAATAAGCACAAAAAAATTAGCGTTCAGTCTTATTCTGGTTTTACACCTTTAACGGTAGCGTCGTTAGCGACAATCATCACCTGCCTTCCCGACACTCGTCCGATTCCAGTAACGAGGCCGCCGCCCGTAATTCTGTCTTCGCCGTACATGTCCCATGCTGCAAACTGGGACAATTCGAGGAAAAATGAGCCTAAAAATGAGGACGAAATGAGAAGCCTGTGACTCATTTTTCTGAATATAGGAACCGCTCCTTTGGTTATTAATAACTTGATTTCCGTGGAAATACAAGACTGAATGAAATGTATGACATTCAAGAGTGAAATCATTTTAAGCTCCTCTTTCCTGCTTTTTCATTTTTTAAATTTGCATTGTATTTATTACAATACTGGCGTTACAAGTTCAATCAATGTCGTCTAAACCACCATCCGATCTAGCAAAGCAACATTCTAAGTCGTGTATTTCAACATGATTATTGGTACTGACCCGGATCGAGGAGCGTGTTTATCCTCTGTCTGACAAGAAGTTTTCCTTTAGACTCGTGTCTTGCACGGGCTTTAATGCCCCCGCCCTCACAGATAATGCGAACGTTATTGCGCAGCTCTGATACCAGTTTGCGCATGGCATTCTGCAATTAAAGTGAGCAACGGGACTTACTGTACCTTTCGTATTATTTTCACTTTAATATATTTGTCATTGAACTACGGAGTCTCTAAACATAGGAGATATAAGTCTGGACGCTAGGTAAGTCAGCATATTACTTGTTGATTGATATACGAATCTTCAAAAAATGAAGTGTCTTCGTGCTTTAATATAGATAGATTTGAAAACATCTTTGGATATATCAAATTTGAGCTACAAAGAGAACGATCTCAGAAACGGTGAAAACGATCCAAGAGGTCTAACGATCAGTTTGAAATAGATCTATGTCCTGAGTAGCATGGGGCCCATATGAACAGTAAAAGCAGTTTCTTTACATACTGGCTTATTTATTCCTTACATATGTACAGGCCCATTTAAAGCTACAAACGTCTCAAAAGCAGTAAGTTCCAAGAATCTTTTTTTTTTTTTTTATAACTAGAAATGCCCTTCTATTTAATGAAAACGCTTATTTGAAGCTTTTTTTTTTCAACATTTTTAATGTCTCAACTGAAATCGAGTTAGTTGAACGGTCGGTTGCTAAAGTTATAATAGCACAAGTATATCGTTGCTTGACAAATGTCAGTTTCAGTAATGTATATATATATATATATATATAAATTAATGGAGATTTCGCTTAAATATAGCGTCATTGACATGTTTAATAATATATTTCTGCGCACATTAAATGTCCTTTGAACCATATGCTCTTTGATCGCGCTCACCTGATTCTCCTCGAACTCGGCGCTGGCGCGGTTCGGATTCGAACCCACAACCTTCCACTCACTTGAAAATCCTGTAAGAGCTCGTGTCATCAGACGAGTTCGAAATATAACCTCACGAAGCGCTATCATTTTACAGTATAGCATTGTATGGTTCTCCCTTGAACCAATCAGATTATATCTCTTTGATCTAATGCAACCTGTGTCTTCTATTAACAGAGATAAATACAGCTGGATAGACACACAGACGAAACGGCGACAGAAATTGTACGGCGCCTGCGCAATGTCCAAAAGGTCCAGTGTAATCACAAGCGACATCAACAATCCGTACATAAATGTCCTGGCATTTAGATATATATCAAAAAAATATAAACATAATGTTGACAACAGAGATAACAAAATTAACAAAGTTTCCTATAAGCACATGTGCAATCAAAACCCAGTTTTATTTTTTCTCGGTGTTCAAATTTGGTGAGCTGGGTGAGTACACAACCAGCTCGGCAGACGATACCATAGGGCGATTCCCTGACAGATATGCCCAGCGCCCAGCGTAGCCAGCAAGATCATTTGTCCATTCAGCGGTACGAGGAAAGATCACGTGTTCGACACTTCACAAGAATTATTCGGTTAAAGCTGCGCTGGAAGCAACAAGAAAGCCGGGGGAGTACTTCGAGAATAAAGTAAAACTGCTAAGAACAGGCAGGCGTTTACAGTGAGAAAATGTGGCAAGATTCTCTTGTGATAGTTCTAATATCTTTGTTCACAGCATTTGTTGGAGAAGGTTCGTTTCGAGTCTAAGAAGTTCTTCATGCCAATCGGAAGGCCCTTTTTATCTTTGTCCTTCTGACTTAGTCGTTATAATTCGACACAACATAGTTTGCTAAGTTTCGAATAGTGCAGTTGAACCTCTACTTGATAGTAGATAGTGAAAGTACAGTAATTTCTATTAACAGCAATTTCTACTTCCGTACATTATGGGAGCATTATTTTAAAGGCTGAACGTACAGGCCCTTTCTACTAAAAAAATTTAGGAAAATGATACATACAAACAGTAACGTATTTCCATTAGAATAAACACAATGCACCGTTTCAACAACGTTTTAGTTACTTCTGTAGATATATTTCATGTGTGCGCAGGTGGGCGCTCATTTAGTATCTGCCTAATAACCACTTAAGCGAGAATTGCGACTAACGAGCAATTGGTACATCCTTATTATCTTCATTCGGTAACATTTAATCATAAAACCCATTATTTTGGTTCGGTAACTGAGCAATCTCTGGGTAAAGCATTTACAAGCATATCTGTGTAATGAATTGATTCAAAGGTCTGTGTTATTCATTGAAATATTTCGTTTATTTATTGTGTCATCTCACTTCGCTGTTATATTTCCTTGCTGTTTCAGGCTTAACATGGCTCATGGTTTACCGGACAGAAAAATACCAACGTCTGAAGGCCGAGGTAGAAAAACAAAGCAAAAAAAGTAAGATGTGGATATGATTTTTCTTAGTTCTAAATGTGCTTCGTCGGAACATTCTTTCGCTGATGTCGTTTTTAATACAAAGGCAAAAGTGTTTTATTGAAAGCTGTTCGTAAGTGTGATTCTGTTGTATTTTATCTCTTTGTGACGAGCTTAGAGATACAGATAGATATTGTGCGTTCTATCTGTATTCATGACATGCTGAGAGCTGTGTATATTTGCATACTCGTTTAAGCAAATTGTTCGGAAAAAAAAACTGTTTTTCGTTTAGTTGAGAAGAAAAAAGAAATCGGTGCCGGAGTGTCTGACGTAGACAAGGCCCAGAAGAAGCGTCTCGAGCGAGAGGAAGAACGTCTTCGTGTCAACAACCGTGATCTCAGCCTAGTAAAGATGAAGTCGATGTTTGCAATTGGGATTGCTTTCACCGCTCTTTTGTCATGTTTCAACTCAATGTAAGTTGGTTCAATATAAGTATAGCCTATAAATAGCAATATCAATTTTTTTTTACAGCTCTTTCTAATACTATGACGCTTGTTGGGTCTGCTCTTCTACGTAGTAAGCAATATTTCTTTTAATTACAGCGAACTTTACGATTCTTAACTCTTAATGTAAAGCAGGGTGTACAGCGAAGTTATGTTCGCGCATAGATTACGATCCCCCATTAGAAGTGGCTCATGACGTTTCAGTACCTATGAGATAGGGATGGCGTTTTATACTATCATCTGACCAGTGTCTAACGGTGTTTTTCATTGCCATTTGCTAAAGTTTCGACGGTCGGGTTGTGGCGAAACTTCCGTTTGTACCGCTCTCTTGGTTCCAGGGTTTGAGTCATCGAAATTTGGCAGGTGACGATTTCACTGACTGTTCCTTCATCTTCCTTTACATCCTTTGTACAATGTCAATTCGACAGGTAAGTCGAATTTCCTTCCTAGGCCGTATAATTTGCGGGCAGAATCTGAGTTACAAAATAATAGTTCAAGTATTACAAATTTTCTAAAAAAAAATTAAGATGCATCAAGAGCCTTTTTTCAACTATCATGCCTGATTATCTTCGACTTTTCTATAGAAATTTATCCCTGATTAGTGGTAGAATTTATCTGATCTAACATTTTGGTAGAACTACGCTTATTTTGTTTATCTTTGCGTCTCAAATCTAACAACGAAGCCAATCCGTGATTGTCGCATTGTTCAAACATTTGATTTTTCAGAACGTTCAGAAAGTCCTTGGTTTTACACCATCACGCGCGGTGTCCAAGCAAAGCGGTACAATGTTTGCGCCACCTCCTCATATGCGATAATCAATCTGATCAATTCAGTTAGAAAACCAAACAATCTGCCTTTACAAAACATCCCTTCGACCCACGAACGATCGCACTTGCTTTATCGCAGCAAAGAGAGCATTGGCCACGGAAGGTATATAGAGCGCCCGGTATATTCAAGCAGAGTGCTTACGTAGATGTAACGCGTGTCAAAGGTTCGTATCCTTGGAGTTGTTACTACAGATGTTAACAGCTCAGTATTTATTGTTACTCTGTTGAGCTAGTCTCATAGATGAAAGAAGCAAGTCATTATCACTCCCTTCTTCTTTCCCTCCTTTAGGCTACTCTATAAATGCAACGAAGGAGAGGTCTGTACAAACGATGACACGATCAATAAATGGACAATTAAAAAAAATCGATGTCGCTGTCACAGCAATATCTAAGAATCCTCTTGCAGTGTATGGAATATTACGATAGTCTGTTGTCCATCATTACGTTGATCATCGCATCCACCAACATCCAGTGAGGTGGGCGGGTGAAAGGCCTTAATCATTTGTAGAAAATGCCGGTATAAGCCAGGTACTCATCTAATATTCTTTATTAGAATTTCTGTTCTCACCCTCTGTATATCCTTAAGCTAATCATACGTTAACAGAACAAGAAGACTCTATATTTAAGCCTGCCTTTTTTTTATTCTAAATTCATAAGGAATTTAGGATATGGCTGGATTTTCTATATTACTAATGTCTTTCTTAGTGAGCGTTATGAGAAAATAGCTTTTAGTGTAAGATGCCGTTACCTTCAACGTTGAGCGGAGCTTGGTCTGCGGCAGCAACAAATTGTAAACCGCCCAATAACACGCGCACCTAAAGCGGCGATAATATTTAAGTATCTTAGATACCAATGCTAAATGCCAAGATGCGTTGGATAACAAAAAGTAAATAAAAATATATCTAAACAAACTCGACTTAAAAGTTGTGTGTTCCCTAATTTATTGATACTGCAACCTTGGTAATGTTGAATGTGTAAGATCTAGGAGTTATTTAGCACATGAGCGATTCAGAAGGGTGACATTTCAAAAACACGTAAGTGAGGATATTGTCTCGCCGATGAAGTCGCGCCGAAATATTGTTTGATGGTCTAATTCCTATTTATTACTAAAGAACAAAAGTCAAAAGTCGTACGCATGTCCAAAATATTCAGCATAATGCCTTTAACAACCTTAAAAACCTGCCGGGTCATTAGTCCGACTTAGTTTGTTACAGGGAAAATAATTCCCATAAGATGGTTATAATTTGAATATCCATCGATACATATTATATAGCTTTGATACCCTGTCAAAATTCAGCTTTAAATGCCGCTGTACGCTTATCCATGAACCTTTTGGATTCCAGGAAAACAGATAGAATAATGAACTTCGCATCACTGTAACGGATGACCAAGTTTTTTTAATTGTTTTAAATAATACTTTGTAATAATAAATGTCAGAAGTGAGTGACAAGTAATGGTGCGATGTCTTACATGCATTTAGGTTATTTTCGTAGGACACAAGTCGATCCAAATCCTTCACTGTTATGTGTTTTTTGTTCTCATTCGTTTTTGGTTCCTCGATGGCCACATTCTAGAGTGAATTAAGCTTTAAATGCACTTGTATTTATCAATCTGCCATTAAACTCGTCAAATCCACGTTGAATAAATGTCTAAGGATTATAGTATTTGAAATAAGTCCTATTTTTTATCATCTAAAAATTGAGCGATCAGTTAGAATATACTTAATTCCCGACAATGGGTCCCTATTAGAGCCCTGAAAAAAGCTGGACTGAAATCGTTAATGTCTATTGGCTACGACAAAATAGTGCTATGACAGTTACCGGAAGAGTTCCTGGGAAACCAAATCACACTTTTATTTTACAAAACGCATATATATTTAGTAAAACGTTCACAATTAAGTTTGATTGCACCTTGTAGGAATAATTATTTGACCTGAATAAGTTTCT
Organism: Varroa destructor; assembly: GCF_002443255.2. Taxonomy (NCBI): domain Eukaryota; kingdom Metazoa; phylum Arthropoda; class Arachnida; order Mesostigmata; family Varroidae; genus Varroa; species Varroa destructor. Next base: position 28,127,270 of record NW_019211455.1, on the reverse strand, counting down.
TTATTTTTATGATCAAGCAAAAAGCATTATTTAGAGTTAACAAATCGGCACTGCTTTATACTCTGAATTATTATTTCTTTTGTCTCCCTTACGGATAGCAAAGAATGACAATGAAAGTTGTATTTAATGTACCTTTACACATAATTAAAGTTAGTTGGTATTCGCGTGTGTTATTTATGCCCGTGTGTAAAAAAGTGAGTTGCTCATTCTATTATTAAATATATGAAAACACAACGGCTTGGTTATGTATTCGGTTGGATCACACCAGTGAAGAAATCCAATGCGAAACATGTTCAAGCGTTGCACACAAGACTTCGCAACTTTGAACATAAACTACGAACGACGTAATGGTCTCTTTCCTCCAGATGAAGGTTCCCTTCGCTAGGTTAATCGCTATTCAGCAGATTTAAGAAAATAACGCGCACATAAAGTACTAGTAAACTATAAAAATAGTGTATTCCCCAACACGTGGTCCCCAGGCCATCGATCATCATGATAATAAACAATAGAGATTGTATGGTTTAGACGGTATTCTTAAAACACAGTGCGATTGTTAAAACACAGCGTAAAAGTGCACGTGCGACTAAAAAAAATAACATACGAACAATTCAAGTCTCACTAAGGTATCTTGCAAACCAATAAATGTTATTCTTTTCAATGGAACCAGACACAAGAAATGACCGAATGGAAGTTAGTAAGATTATGGAATATATACGTATACGCATGGGACTTTCGCTGTTCTAGATAGCATTCGCTAAAGAGCTTGTGTGTGAATTCAACGAGTTTCTTCCGAAATGTCCGGTTTCACAACGTGCCCTTCGTAGAATCCGTCCAACCGTAAAAGTTGTTTCTTTGTGTATTCAGCTGATGGTTTAGTCCGCGTTTCATGTCTTCATTGGTAAGCGGAGCCCGCACTGCAGCGTTCCAAAACTCACCCCAACTCCTCCTCATAGTTGGAACCCTTTTGCCTTGTGCTCTTCTTCTAGCGGCCAGACGCCCGCTAATGATGCGCTTGGACAAAAACATTCATTCACTCATTCAGAAAGCGCCGGCAGAAAGAGGGAATTAAGTAGAAGTTGTGAACTTGGACCAAATTTTGTGCGATTTTACCCGCCCTTGTGAGGCATTAAGAATCTTTAAGGGAACTTTGATAACAAGGTAGGTTACCTCTAGTGCCCGCAGAGCAGATATATCATAGGCAAAAGCTCTCCAATGAGCAGCCTTTTGAACGGCGGGAACCATAGCCCTGTTTAGTTTCAACCTATTGTGTATCTCAACGACAATAGATGCACATTTCCTATGTCAACCTTTATTTTTTGTTCATAATAACTTGAAATAAATGCGTTTGATTTAAAGCTCTCTGATTTAATTTAGTGAAACTCAACGATAGAAAAGCAGCGACGACAGCCATTAGAGATGCAGTGCTCAAATTTATTGTCTCAAAACGTACTGGATCTTGTTGTCTAAATATAAGCATAGGTATGTAATGATCGCGCATATATACCGCTGAGCTTTAAAAAATTAACGTTATTATAAGGTATAAAGTCAGAAAGGAATTTATCATTTGTCTACATTCTAAGTGATTTTGTAGCTCTTTAAGTAGATGAAGCATAGGTGTCGCTCATGCCTAATGGGAAACCATTGGCGACCAAACAACATAGAGCACACACCCGGGGAGTTGTTATATCACCCAATTGTAATTCAATAAAATGTCAGAACAGACATTGGCCATGCTTAGATTTTGCTTTTATAAAAACAGAACATGAGTAGCATGAAGCAAATATTGGGGGGTTGGGTGTAACGTCCGACACAATAACGAAAAACGGTCGTTGAATTTTAATTAAAATATTAAACTCACAAGGCGAATGCACAGTGCCAGCTTAAGGTCAATTAGACATTCGATGCCCGTATTGTCTGTTTAGCAAGAGGAAACTTGTGCTATATAGAAAATTTGCTTTTAGTTTTTAAGCCAGGTGTCTCCAGGTAGCAAGCAAGTACTCGATAAGGGCTATTTTACATTAAAAAATTACCGCAAAGCCTTTTGTTTTTGCCAATATTCATACAATACAATTTGTTCCTAGATAAACGCAATAACACCTCAAAAAGTAAAATGTCGGCCTATTTATAGAGCGTTTGGCCAAATATGTAAGTTTTATTTTTTTGGATTGGATAAATATTATTCTGACATCAGTTACAGTTGCTTAGGCAGGGAAAGCTGCACCGTTCATAGATAACAATAGGTTACTACCTTATCTTTTTAAGATTATGGGGAATATACAAGGTGACGATTTAAGTTTCTTATTTTGTTGTCTTGTACTGAGCTTTAGTTTCCATCCGAGGGCCACCCTGGGTCAATTTTATAACTTACCCTTTCTCAAATCACAACAAATGGGGACACCGAATGGCTGATTTTACATCAAAAATTTACTCGGCCACGTTGATTACAAAGGAGTTTGTTATCACTATAAATGAAATATACAAGTAATATGCTTGTCTGATCCATTTAACTATGAACAACAAAGGTGCCAAATTTTTAATACATGACCGAATTTGTTAATAACGGTTTAAGCCGCTATAAGAATTCCGTCATTTTTCTCAGTAGTTTTAGCTTGTAAGAGCCTATTATAAAGGTTACAAAGCTACGGGAGAGATGTGTAACTGTCGTAAATAAGTGGAAAAAATATCACACTGGATTAATTCAGAAATAATTCTGTAACTAATTCTTAAATCGTAGTAAGTAATTCTTAAATCTGCAACGAGATATCCTGCAGTCCGTACCCACCTTCTCTCACACATTTGTAGATACAAACATAAAAGCGTCGCACCAATCGAAGTAACATTTTCCGTTTGAAACGTTTCATGCCTGATTTTTTGACAATAGATGGCTGAAACGCCACCTGAGCAGTTGCCACCGCTACAATATGCGGCTTTGCAATCCCGACTGCCGTTCGAGTCTCTTACCGATCAGGAGAGTGCACTTTTTACAGATGCCCTTAGGCCATCTGCCAATACGGCGCAAGTGACGAAGCTACTCCTATACGTACGAAATCGCATACTGCAGTTATGGTTGGAAAATCCAAAGCATCAACTGTTGCTAGACAATGCGATCAAACAACTGGAAGCGCCCTATTCACAGCAAATGGATCGCCCGATAGCTCAGAAGATGTTTGCTTATTTACAAAGACAAGGCTATATTAATTTCGGCGTGTTTGAGCGGATAAAGGTATGGTCTTTCACAAAGGGGTGCTCCCGTTCCTGCACCCGTCTAGTATAAACAATGCCATTCGAATTATGTTACTCACCTTTGTTCTATGACAGCATATCAGCTTCATATAAACTAACCATTTGTAATATTTGTTTAATAATGTTGTAGATTCGACACAATGTTAATGTCATTACACACGGTAGTTTTTTCATGCTTTTGTTGGCATGGAAAAGTTCAGTAACTTGGTACGAAAGTTCCTTGAAAGTTTTTTTATTTAGTGCACTTTGCGACATGGCTAATATATATGTAATACTGATGTTAGTGTTCACAATGATATATTTATAGGCAGTGTAGTTCTTATAGCATTATTCAGGTGCCATTGAAGTTTGCATAGAATAACGGTTAATTAGAATCTATTCGTTTTGCTATAGGTGCTTGCGCCGCCTACGAAGAAGAAGATTCTAGTTATCGGGGCTGGAATCTCAGGGATAACGGCAGCACAGCAACTGAGCTACTTTGGCTTCGAGGTGACCGTTCTCGAGGCTAGAGATCGAGTCAGTAGCAAACAATTATTTCGCAATATTCTTTAAACCTAATATATTTTGTCAATTTTTTTATTAAACGGCCAAGACTGAACTCAAAGTTTTCTCAACTTAGTGATGTAAGGTATGTGTCGCTTACTTGTTAAAAGAATGATGTAGTGAACTTAATAAGAAACTGCTTATTCATACAAACATATTCCGATGTTTATATTAATTTCTCTTAGGAGGATCCCTGTAGGTGTCTTGCATTTGGTTATAGCCTAATGGAGTGATGGCAACAGAGCTACACCAGGTTAGAATATTCACTAATTCTGAGAAATACGTTGCTTATATTTATAGGTGGGAGGCCGCATTGCCACCTATAAACGGAACAACTACATTGGAGAGCTGGGAGCTATGGTAGTCACTGGTTTATTAGGCAACCCGATCGCAGTGTTGGCAAAACAAATTCCCAATATGGATTTGCAAGACATGAAAGCCCTTTGCCAACTATTTGACCCTACCGGTAACAAGCTATCACCTGAAAAAGACATTAGGGTACGTGTAAACTTGCCAATAATAGTCGCCGAAATTTAACATTGTAGCTTTGCAACGATGTTCTTTCAAGATATAGAATCTTTAAAAAGCTGAGTGACTTACGCGTCGTGTTTTTCTATGTTCTGTGCGCTCGGCATTTGTTTGCCTTTTTTATTAGTTTGCTAGATCGTGTTGGCCTTTACCCATCATTACAATTAGTGGGGGCCGCATTCTGTTCATCCCATATTTTGTTTCATGCAGGTGTACCAGGAATTTCAACGTCTACTGGAAGCCTCGAGCTATCTGTCAAAGGAACTCGACTTTAATTACGTAAATAATCAACCGGTCGCTCTGGGACAGGCACTAGAGTGGCTAATTAAGCTTCAGGAGAAACGGGTCAAAGAGAAACAGGTAGATTACGCATAGGACGTTTGTCTATAGCAGGTGAATGATTCGGCCTCTCTTAAAATAAAATTTTTCGAATGGTTAACGTCTTTGAGTTTATTTATTCAACGCATAACGGCATCGGTATGAATCTTGCGAATCATCTTAGAAAAAAAGGAGAGAGGGAGCAATCTTGCATCAATTTATTAGATATCGTATACATATATATATATAACGCGGAAGTTGATCGTTTGTAGGTCGAACATTGGAAAAGCATGATTGAGCTTCAAGAACGAATGAAGGCCAATCAAAAGGCGATGCGCAATTTGAAAGAACATATGGCGCGTATGTTTGCAGCCCAGAAGGATCTTGGGGAAGCCAAAAGCCAAAGGACTATTAATGAGGAATTTATATTTAGGTACGTATTTAGGTAACGTGTAGCGGGCAAGCATAAAACTAAGAAATGGTTAGTGAAGCTTCTAGACGACATTCATCGCGTAGATACATCATGTAATAAATATTTATGAATACTTTAAACGTTTATAAAATTAAAAAAAATATAGGAAATGGGTTGATCCCACTCGGAACATATATCACTAAGTTTTGTTCTGTAAGAATATTATTTGAACGTGGAATATAGTAACTAGTGGCTAATAGTTAAAATCGTCCGAAAATTATAATTTAATACATAACAGTCAGCACGCATATTTCTGACTTTATTTTATTCGTCCAACTTTGCCATCGTTTGAAATATTCATGCATATATACATACATATATGTAGACCAATTGCCGAAAGACAATGATTCATAATAGTGATGCTTTTTAGGAGTAAGATTTATGATTTGAAGCAATGTGTCAAAGAATGGGAGAACCTAAATGAGCAGCGCGTTCAAATGGAGTGCAAACTCGAGGAACTTGAAAAGAAACCTCCGAGTGACGTTTATCTCAGCCCTCAAGACAGACAGGTAATGCACACGTCGACGCGGATCGTGTGTAGTAATTATGTTTCACTTGTACTTTTTGTATACTATGGAAACACTTGATTACTATTATATATTTATCATTTAAACATATAATAGCATTTAAAATAGACAAAACTCATCGGCTGTGGCACAACTCTTTACCTTTTTCTAGGTGTTGGACTGGCACTTTGCGAATTTAGAGAGCGCCAATTCGGCCACACTCGATGACCTTTCGCTCCGCAATTGGGATCAAGACGAAGAATTTAAAGGAGATCATAAAATTATTCGGTAGATTGGTGGCATGGCCTAGACATATATTTTACATCATCTCTATTTTAACATCAACTAACAACAAATAAGCTCAAAAGTATTTTTTTTGTTTATTGTTGGCACATTCACTCAGTCTTCACTAAGGCTGAATTAATGTTAAGAATAGAGTAATAAGGCGTAAAATTAACATTGGAAGGTTTCAAGGTCCGTGATAATAGCTTTTTTGCCTTTCGTCGTAGAAATGGATATACAGTCATTCCTATATCAATGGCCCGAGGATTGGATATCCGTTTAAGCACAGCGGTCAAGCATGTCCGTTACGATAAAGATGGAGTTGAGGTACGTATCCCTAACTAGTATAACGATAATAGAACTGAGTATCGGGATATCGCTGCGCCGAAAGTACGATGCAAATTTCAATTGGTTGCTATTTCACTAGAAGTAATATATTTTTAATGGAGGGGAAAGAGAACTCCATGTAGCAGACATTAGGCCCAGTATAGAAAGGCCTGAAGAGTCTTGATGTGTTCGTACTGCTCTACCGCTATTTTACTTTATATAGTAGGTGAAATAGCCATCGTTGATCTTCTGCTCATTGCACGCAACTTCTTCATTTTAATTTGACCAACCTATTTGTCTTTGTAGATTTTGGCTCAGTCGACAAAAACAACAGGAAACGGTACGTCGGCCCCTCTCGAAACCTTTAGAGGGGACGCGGTGCTGTGCACCCTTCCCCTGGGGGTTCTTAAACAAGCGGATCCATCTCAGGGCAATATTGTACATTTCGTCCCGCAGCTGCCTGAATGGAAGACAGCCGCTATCGCTAAGATGGGTTACGGTAATTTAAATAAAGTATTATTGGCCTTTGACAAGATTTTCTGGGAACCGAATCTCCCAGTTTTTGGTCATATTGGCTCAACGACTGCATCACGTGGCGAACTATTTACGTTCTTCACTATTTCACCCAAAGTTCCTGTTCTGCTTGCCATCGTGTCTGGAGAGGCTGCGAACGTTATGGAAGAGGTAGGGTTGAGCTTTTGATCTGTCCAGCATTGTATTACTCTACTGCTAAATTTCCTTGCGCTTTTGTATGTATAACAAAGAATGTTTTTTAGGAGTACCATTAGTTAGTTACGAATTGTGAATTACTCGATTCTTGAATGGATATCTTCAGATACTTCCAAAACACTCAGTCTTAATGGAATAAGAATGGAATTAATGCGAATGACAATGTTAAGTCGCGCGACGCTTCTTAAAGTACCAATAAGTGTTGGTTGTATGTTTCTTTATAGGTGAACGATGATGTAATTGTAGGTCGATGTGTAGCAGTCCTTAAGGGAATGTACGGCTTGGGAAATGTACCACAACCAAAGGACAGTGTCGTCACTCGGTCAGTTCGTTACCACGAATTTATTATTATTTAGATCTGTATAGCTTTATGGAACTCAGATCCAGCAATGTTTTCCTTGTTGACATCATTGTATATAACGATGTATGTAACAAACTACACTTTTGGTACAACAAATAGATAAATCATACAAGCCTTAAATATGCGAATTAACGATAGTTTCATGTGTAGAACTGATTTATTTTTGCGCTTTGAATGTTTAACAGATGGCGTAAGGACCCGTATGCTCGTGGCTCGTTTTCTTACGTAGCAAAAGGTGCTTGCGGACAAGATTTCGATCAGTTAGCTGAGCCAGTTTGCGCACTTCTTGCTGATTCGAAGGAATCGTCTGCCTCATCATCCGTTGATGGTAAACTTCATTGAATCTGGGTGATGCATGAGTCTAATGGAATGCCTAACGGCAATAGCAGACGTGCAACCCGAAACATAGAAGATTATGCAAGAGTACTTGTTAGAGCTGAAAGACTCAAAGCAGGTGTTGACATAATTAATGCCAGAAGTTACTGATCTGTAAGCACTGAGTATTTTCAGTAAAAAAAAAACGTTTTCTGTGTCTATTTCTCGTAGCTTTGTAACTATAAATATACTAATAACACACAGTTCTTCTGCTTGACAACGTCTAGAACTCTAGACTATCTCTCAGCCAGAAGCAGTACCAAAAACTGTTGAATGCATAATATTTTTCTTGTGCCTACAGGCGGTGCCTCGTCATCCCAGCTCGCCCGCGTGTATTTTGCTGGCGAGCATACGTCGCGTAAATATTTCAGCACCGTGCACGGAGCATTGCTCAGTGGGCTTCGGGAGGCTGCAAGGATCTGCGATGACTTCCACGGTCCCATCGTTTAGAAAATGCCCAACAAAATTGAGCTAATTCCGTTAGTATATTACGAGCAGAAGCACAAACACTTGTAACAGTATATAGCGTCGCCAAGGGCGCCTTCAAGCCTAAACGATTCAGTTCGGATCTAGAAACGTCAATTAACATTTTTTGGAAGTAAGCGTTTCGTATGTGTAGGTAATAAAAAGGTCGATTACTTTTGTGTAGAGATGGCACATACCTTTGCCACTTGGTTACACATAAGAATTCCTACGCTGAATTGACGACATGCGTTTCTTTCATGAAGGATTTGCAATCTAGAGAGTAAGTGCTCAGCAGCGGGAGTCAACGCATATTTGTGTGAGAAGTCCAATGGTTCAATAACGTTGTTGAGTGTAGTGCGACATCGGATTTTTAATTATTAGGTGTCTCAATCTTTTTTTTTAATAATATTTTTCCGTTCTACGCATATACAAACGAATTAAACAACCGTGTTGATCTTATAAGGATCGCCGGTGATTAATTAGATCATTTTAAAGTTCGTCAATCGATCTTCGAAATAGATTAGTCTAAAATAGAGAAACAGCATTATGAACAAATTTAGCATGCCTAAAATGCCTGCTTTAGTAGACTATAGTACCCTGTTATACCCTGTTTCTAGACAATATAAGATCGCGTTTATAAAAAGCATAGGTGCTGTTACAAAGCCTTCGTTATCGAAGCGAGAAGGTTTAACAAATTCGGGCGAAGGCCTAACGAAGGAGTACTCTAATTTCAAGCTTCAAGGAAATTGAACGCAAAATTATACGTCTATAACCAATGCGAACATTTTTTTAAGTCAGACTGTGCAATCCTTGACATCGTATGCACCACTAGAAAAATCGTATTATTTGATAGGGTTCAAATATCGTAAGTGGGTTGTAAATGTGTCGTTTTTTTTTCTTTTACCGATTATTTTTGTCGAATTACAAAATAGATTCTTAGAGACATGGGTAACAAATGCAACACGAGGAGCTTCTTGAATAGGTGAAACATGCGGCGTCGGTATATTTAACCCTACATAAGGGCTCGTGTAACGTTATTGTATGTAAATTGTAAATCATCTTAGTCGATATGACCCCATCCAGTCTGTGTGACAACCACTATAAAAGTACCATTGATAATAAATACCTTTCAGTGGAACATCATGTGAATACATTATCATTTAATGCGTATTTTCGGTTAGAGAGCAGGTGATTACTAGTTCGGCAAATCTAAATATCAGAGTGAGTAAATATCCCTAAAATACGACTTGTTATTCTATAATAATATTAGAAGCAGATCCAAGCCTTCGCTTTATTTCCTGAGTTACTGAGAAGGACAATTTGGACGAAATCGAAATTAAAGCGTTTCTATTAAACTTTATGAAATTATGTAATGAATGTTAGCGTACCGCAACTCATTTATATGCTAAGATTTTCAGTTACCAAGCATTGGCCTGAATACGGGGTGTCCTTTTAATCGTGATTCCTTTAATTTGTAGTATTTTCTATATGCTAATTTTCTGTAGTTTGTAGTAGCATCCTTTTTACTGACTTGGCTGCTTGCAAGTCCGTCTTAAGTTTCGTAAATCGATTGGACTGACAAGGGAGAGCGTCGTTCTGCGGTGCGAACTTTTGTTTTGAGACAACGCACTCGCTCCGTTTTATCTGTCGAGTGACGCAGACTCTTTCAGCCCTATCTGCAACGATTCGGGTTTATAGCATCTCGCGATTTACGATGGTCGGTTCGCGATTCTCAGGCGCCGATTATTCAGCTTCTTCTATTTTCCAGTTGGACTGTGATCAGGAGGAAGAGCTAATTTAGGTTAGTCAGTCTGAGGAATGCGTAAGGAACCTCAGAAGCGCGTGAAGACAGCCACACCATTTTTTTTTGCTCACTGCAGATAGCAACCCAGACAACCCGATATGTATCGCTTAGACGAGTTCCAACAGCATATAGTTTGCAATACGCGAATCAGAAGCTTCAGCTATGAGTAGTCTTAGCTGCACGTCAGTTTTGCCCCGTTTGCAATCGAGGACAACTAAATGACACTGGTGAATTGTTCGCTGTGGTGTAAAATGTAGATTGAGTACCTTATCTTCCTTGATCAAATATTTCCCTCTTAAATAAGTCTTAATAGGCCTGTAGCGTAAAATCTAGGCCTTTCATGGACTTGAGGTAAAAGGTGATCGGACTGATACGGCGCTGCGGAGTAGCCATCAAGTTAGGGGGATGTTTAGCAGAAACGGCTCATCCGCAGAGTGCCGAAATCGGACCTTCTTAATGCCACATACATATGCATGTATATGGTACTAAGATATATGGAATCGTTAGTATAAAAAATACCACTCTTACGAGAAATTATCGAAACCAATGATAAAAAGCCACCTACCTGCCAGTTTTCAAAGTGCAGTTCAATGAAACCCTTTTTCAGATCAGACTCAGAATTATAGTCAAATGCGATTCTAGGAGAGGCACAACAAACTATATAAACGAGATACTCTGTGCGGCATTATCAAAGATATTGGGTTCTTTAGATAGTTTCGTTTTAGGGTTACTTAATTTTTGGTAGATTATATTGCTCAAACTTGAGATCTGGGGCTGGTTCACCTAGTTAAAAATATTTGCTTATTTATCCAAACGAATATCATGGCATGCTGTAACTGTTAGCACCATAATTGTAAAAGCTAGATTATACTGCTAGTGCAGCTTTCACGTATAAGTTTCGCTTCCACCAGGTCTTAAGAGGTTAACTGTCATGAGTCACTACTTCAATTGTGAAATTTGACTATCTAGATAGAATCCAAATCACCATTTTCCGTATAGCTATTAAGACGGTTAGAACGGCACCGAGTCTATAATGCTTCGCCGGTTTCTTTTTCAGTTAAGACGGCGCGCGTTATATAATCCTCCATAACAGAGCTCTATTTATTTTGTTGGTCAATAACTTGAGATTTACATATAGAGAAAAGGAGCTTTTCTTCATTCATTTCTTCAGGAGAGATTCATTAAGTGAAATTAGTTTTGGGCTTCAGAATCTAAATGAGCTGCAGAAAAAAAAGAATATGTTTTGTTTTTGTACAAGACATTTAGATTAGAATGTAGACGTCTACCTTGGTGCAAGAGTTTGTCGATGCACGGCGTATTCATTTTACCTGCCAGTGTTTATACTATCAGAAAATCTGCCGAAACAGCCTTGCAACTGGTCTTCAAATAAAGCAAGAATCCAATTCAGCGTCATTTGAAGTGTTGATAGCAGTAATATAGTCCAACAAAGCAACACATGAAATACTTTAGACAGGCTTGGTAAGAAAACGATGTCTTTTATAGTCCATACACGCATGAAACGTTGGTTGACGTCAGAAGATGATATGGCTTGTTCTGCCACAAGACCACGGATCGTTAGTCACAGCATGCGCATACCAATCATAGGATATTTTTTCGGCAGTTAAAATAAAATCGTTGAAAATCACCTGGCTTGAGCCGAACACATAGACAGAATTCGGAAGTCTCCACATTTACGGCTACGATCATCTTCGTTTGCCTAGGGTTATTTAAGAATGCCTATTTATGTTATTTATTCAAAGTAGTGTTCAGCTATGTACAATATTATGAAACAGTCTACGTTTACATTTAACAAGGCCAATTGTTAACTCACAGCTGTAGCCGGGGCTATGGTCGAGTCTAATTTTTTAATAAATAAGTGTTAACTAACTAGGGGTTTTTGCGCAAAAAGGCTAATTCAATAACAGACAAGGCCAGACGAAACGATACGAAATGCTGCGGCGCGTTTCCGCCCAATCGAAATTTAACAATCTGATTGACACAACAGGCAACCTTCGAAACATCAGTTATGTGTCAACAACCAATCAAGGGGCTTTATGGGGCATATATTTTAAAATGAAAGGCAAGCTATTGCGCAGTTGTATTTCTTTCTAGCAACTCTTGAACGCAGATATGGATTAATGCATTATAACATAATGTCAAATGTTTATATAAAAATGATGCATTTAATGTCGAAAAAAATACTAAAGGCATATGATCTGTGTGTTGGTGGATTCACACTCTTAGCATTTCTAAAATCTTAGCGCTGATTTTTTGATTCGCGAAGAAACGGACTTTCAAATCAAGGTATGGATCTGCTAGTTTGAGACCATACGATGTTATTATACTTCTGACTTTTCTTCTTCTTCTCTTTTTGCTTTGCGAATAGCTGCTTATTTAAGATGAACTAAAACACTGTCAAGGGTTTATTTTGTAAGGTCGACGAGTTTATATTTACAAAGCTTTTAGATGTACATACAGCATATATAAAAAATGCAAGTAGTGCAAATTTAAAAGCGGTCGTTTCCTTACATTTGTTGCCCTTCAATGCGCTATTATATTGAAGCAAATGTGGAGCTTCTGGCATATTTTTAAAGAGACCCAATTGATGCTTTTAAAATAAACGCCACTCGACAAAAAGCAGGAAGCTGTGCGTCTACCGGAAAAATGTTCCCAATATCGGTGAGCGCTATTTGAGAAAATTGTTATTTTGTAAAGCCTTATAAAGTCATGGAGTCAACTGACTCAAACGAAATTATCGAATACTCAAGTGTCGCGACTAGCAGTAAATATTTAATCCGGACTTATCTATTTTTCGTGTAAAACGCAACCCACGCTGTTCAACCAAGCTCGAACAACTTTCTATCTGTACAGGTAGCAATTTTCAGCCTATACTGAGGTGTCTCCAGTAAGGGCTCCGAATGTTGCGACACATATCAGAAACCACGATCAGCAACAGCAGGAATCGAAAGCAAAAATAATACATATTTACATTCGCTTTGCTACCAATAATGGACGGGTCGTCCCTGATTACAATCGTGTAAAATTGTTGGCCTTGTGCTTGTGGTAAATGAACTAGCCGCCACCTTTAATATGGACAGCGACGTACGTAAATGCTCCCGCCCTGTTGTTTAGGTTCCTATTGGTAACTAATGCTATGTGTTCTCGAAATCAGATTATTTCCCCTGTGTAGTTCTTTTTTACGTACGTTGTACGCAAGTTTAACTCTTCTAGGAGAAGCTCTACTAGTATACGGAATAATGTCCGTCTGCAAAAAACTATACTATCCTGCCACATCAGTGTACTGCAACAATAAACAATTCTAGCGTAACTCGATTAGGGTACATTCGCCCGTCTCGTATTTGTAGCTGAGTTGACAAAAATACGGTACATACCATCGGCGGAACGGGCATATCTGCAAATTAACCGTACAAATTGTCCCTCTTGTTGTGCGCTCGTTGTGGCGATTTAACCGAAATAAAAGAAAAGATTTGAACATCATAAACACGGACGTATATCTGATCGAAACAAAGACTTTCGTATATGTAATTCCATTCCCTTTTTGTCCTCTTTGCTTACGAGATTTCGGCCTTGACAGTAGCTCACTGCCAGCACCGTCGTCTCTATCCCATCCGTCATTGATGCTGTGGCAAAAAAGGACACTAACAACAACGATAGGATCAATTACAACTTTGTCGCCGTTGCCCGTCACGAAAAATGATGGCGGCCCAGAGTTTATTCAACAAGAATTCCCATAAATAAATAAATAGCCTCTTTTTATTAATCCTAATAACAAGAAGTTATTAGGATTTTACATACTGTTACACGCTACTACACGTTACTGGTAACGCTTTGATCAGCGCACTGCGGCTCCGTGCTGCTTGTGTCGTTTCATACTGGCGTCAATCGATCTTAAGGTGGCGTTCGACAGCGAAGTAGGATCGGAGCGCTTCCCCCTCGCCACACTGGGTAAGGGCGCAACTTGACTGGAAGACTTGGATAGCAGTTGCTGTAGGTATGACTACGATGGTGCCGGGAACTGACCCAGCGACAAGGCGCCAGTCGACAGCAAACAGTAACCAGACCGTTGCTCAGGGAAAGCAAAATGAGCTAGAAACGATTGAGTGCGCTATTTAAAGGAGGAGGCGCCGCCGCCGCCGCCGCCGCCGCTGCTGCTTCAAAGCGGATAGTAGTGTGACCGGCCATCCATTTTGCTATCGTTGTGCCGAAGTTGCTGTTCTAACGAGTGTGACATCAACGCCGGCCGATATCCTGATAAACAAACATAGGCGCGTTTGTTTCTTCTCTGCATATCATTGGTAACAACGGAAGTACTAGTGTAGAGTAAGGTGTGTTCTGTACAGTTTGCGAGGATGAGTCCTGGCGTTAAGAAGCCGCAGAAGTGTTTTTTCCAATAGGGACACTTTTGCTAACAGCTGAGCCGGGTTGGACCGCGTGTGCCTTATCATGCACTTTGTAAATATTTGCTGACCTTTTTTCCTGCCTGATATGCGTATGAAACGTCGACGCGACAAGTTGAATGAAATCGACGGTCTAAAAGGGATAATGACTTACTGAATTATACCTATTTGCTCTTCTAGTAGCGACATCAGCCTGGTACGTCGAGGACGCACAGACGGAGCTGGAGTTCACGAAATGCAAGACTGCGCCAAAATTCCCGCCAGCGTTTACTTTGTGGTAGTCTATATGGGTGCTTTTATGTGTCGAAAATATTCTTCTTGCAGAGATCACACTGATGTGGACGGAATCTGTCTATTCCATACTCGGAAGTGTCTCTTGTACGTAGACTTTATCAACTAAGAAAGCAATATGATGGTCTTCGGAGAGGCTCGGCGACAACGTCTTAAGGTAATTGGCCTTACGTAAATACTTCTTATACGAGTGTCTGTATAACGTCTTTGCAGCTTTACTCATTTACCGTGCTTGATTTCTTTGTTCCATTTTGATGGTAAGAACTGAAGTGAAATCATTCATTAACCGGCAACCAAAGAACCTGTCTGGAAGGTTCCACAGTAAATTTTACTGTAGGGAACAGAGGTATACCAGAACGCCAACATAAGAAGTATTTTACTACATAATGTCCACGAAATACGGTCAGAGTTTTCCAAACTTCTACAGATAATTTAGGGAATGAAAAGAGCCGGCAATTATATATATATATATATATATATATGTCGGAGACTGCTGCTAACATTAGAGCCACATTATGTCACTAGCAAAGCGGACAGCTCCCATGTGACTTTTAGAAGCACGACAACGCAACGAGTAACACGCATAAATCGGTACTGTTTATTATCAATACACAGTGTTTCTTGATGAAACTCTTTTGTTCAGACCATTATTGTGCGTCTAGCAGATAAGCCGTGAAAGTTATTTACGTTAGGTCAGCTCTGAAAGCCGCGCTGGTATATTTGGTAAACCTCGACCGCACTTTTTTTTTCTAATTTTATAAATAATTCACGCATGCACGACTATTTTATCGTTGGTGTCGTTACATCTTTTTGTGGGTCTTAGTGTATAGGAAATGGTTCGTTCGAGTCAGAACTGTGTCTCTTATGCCTGTCAAACTTGTGCCCAATCAGTGATTCGTTTCACTTTCAAATAAAAAGAGTCAAGAAAATTCGAACGGCTGAGTCCGTATCTATGTTCTGTGTGAAACTTTAGCATGGCGGATGCGGGTTGGATATGTTATGCGATAGTCATGGGGGCCGATTCGGCTACTATTCATCGTCTATCGCCGGTAACTGCTAACTGAATGAATTCAACCTTCGGTTGGCTGTCTTTAAAACAACTATCTCTTTTCACGTGAGTTTTCTTTTAATTGTTATACACGGCAAGAACATGTAACTTCCTGTGCTTTTTCAAATGCATTTTGTATTTCTTGCAGTCGCACAACAGCTAACCGTGAAGTCCATGTCGCTGGTACCCTTGAAACACTTCACTGACACCAATATTTTTGTGCGTTACGTGCACAACAGTTTCATCCATGAACAATTGTTTACGGTGTGCAAAGCTGTGCTCAACAACGCCGCCATTTCGCTTACACTGTCAAATCGAAATACCTGCGAGAGGGAATATGTTTGTATAAAAATATTTAGTCAATCGATGCGGACGATTTGCTCCTTTGCCTGGCGTTACCCGCCATGGCAGCCGTTCCTATCTGCAGGAAATCTACGTCGCACAATATCCTTCCCATTGTCAGAATCGTTCCACACCGCGCGTACGCTTCGATGGTTCACTTTAAGTCTATCGGCTTTCTAAACTGCCTACCCGAAACGTTTCGATTTGTTTAATTCATGTGGCTGATATAGGCCTTTCAAGTGTTTGATCGTTTCGAAAATGTCCCACGAAACGACTGTGAATAGGATGCGTTGATATCGCCTACTCAAGATATTGCAAATCAAATGTGTATACAATCGGCTTTCGCTTATACGTCACTTTGTTTCATTCCTACATGCGTGTAGCATTTTCTGTGGGGGTCGAATTTTATAGAACGAACTCGACTACAATGGGTTTATTATTCATTTTCATGCGGCCTAACGCTGTATATAGAAACGCCTCGATCGACGTAGCTGGCAAACCTGCGAACGAGATTAATTTTCACTAGCCTAGCGACCATGGTGAAAACATGGATAGTAACCTATCGTCTCTAATCAGCCAGGGATTTTAGGACTTGCATTATTGAATAGTTATGGCGGTATGGTAAGTTACCTTTTACTGAGAAGTGAAACACTGTCGAGTAGAGTAGTGCCTATAAGGTCAATCAACGTGACAAGCGTTGATATCGCATATAAAGATGACGCTATTTTGTACCGGTGACACATTTGGTTTTGTGATGATATCTCAGATCGTTCATTTGAATATGGCCGGCCATGGGAATTGAACTGATTTATGAATACGAGCTGCATCTTGAAACTACAACGGTCCTTACCATATATCTGGCAAAGGTTCTCCTACAAAGAAAACATCGTCAGTGGTTGGCTCAAAAAACTTGCGAAAGAAAATGGAATAACAAAAAGTTGACCCATATAAAAGTGTGGGAGTGTTGACACCCAGGTTTACTATAAGGTAAAAATACGCACTTTTTTCACCTTGATCAAAGTAATACGATTGCCACGCGATTCGAGAAGGAACACAGACGTAGAGACGCTATAGTAGTGATTCTTGTAGCGATTTGCGACCTGTGATGATCCTTTTCTTCTTTTTGCAGGACAGAGCCTGACCTCACATTGTAGTGGCAAAAATGCAGGAGTTAAATTTTGTTCAAAATTTCGTAATAAGAAAATAATCTAAATCTCAATATAATGTCTAAATTGCGTTTTGGGATTTCATCTCTCATATCTCTGACTTCTACAGAGTATGATACCGGTAAAATGGCAGAAGGTTGTAGCTAATTGGGGTGCATACTTCTTCTGTGGAGAATAAAATAATCTTTTTTGTAGAGGGTATGTCTGTCGTCTGCGATCCGTCGAAGTTCAGTAAGATCTCTACGGAAAAGGTAAGAGAAATCGCAGTGAGGCGTACCTGATTTTTCGCCGTCTTGGCAGCGATACGCCGTAGCAAGACATACTCATAATATGCTATCTTGTTCAAGTGCCCGATAGAATGTCTGGGCTAACTGCCTATCCAGTTGCGTTTGTGCCATTTTGACAAAGCAAAGTTTCAATTCAAATCGGTAGTCATTATGAACTTACTTATCAAGTACAGTCCGTTACCTATTGAGTCGATGCGTTTGTGTAGCGAAGCGCCGTATAGACCGAAGCTGGTATGTTATTGAACGGAGCGTACTGAATCACGAGTGACAAACTAACAGGGGCAGCATGAGGTAGCCATTATTTTTTTACCTCTAGATGTTTTTCGGGTTTTTTCGATTTAGCTGGCAATGGCGCTGTTGTATATATCCATTGTTCTCGTACGGAAAGCGCGATCCGATGATCTATCGACTCGAACTTTCAGTCCGCTTTCATATCCGTATCTGGAACTATTCGACAGAATGGACATGAAGGCAATTTACCTGTAGCTAGATAGTGAATTGATATTGAAACGGCGGTCAGTTTCCGTATCCATGAAGTCAAACTGCCCCCTGTTTCGCGCGTGACTGGGCTGAGACGTTAGATTTTCTAGGTGTTACTGAACTAACATACAGTCCTATTGATACGGTGTTGATTTTACGTTAACTGTTATTGTGTGTAAAGCTTTTAGGGTAAAACAGACCGCACTATCTTTAACGAAATGATCTACAATACACACGAAAACAACACAAGACAACATTGCTTTATATAGCAGTTCTCGTTACAATGGAAACCAACGAAAGTATATAAAATGCCGATTTTCATGCCGTCGACAATATCGGTACTTCTCGACAAACAGCCGGCCAGTTTTGTTGTTGTTGTTGAACGAAATTGTTCTTCAGATCGTACTATGTTCCACTCCTGAGTTCCATGTTAGAAAGTGTCCTTGTGGTGGCTAGTGAAGATGTTGATCAGACAAAGCGTTCGAAACTGTTCACGGTATTCCGTCGTGTCGTTAGGTTTAATAGGCAAACATATATATATGAGGACGCCGTCAATAGGGCCAATTAAATAGGCGACTAATGTAGTACAGCGTCTCAAATTGGCAAAACACCACCTGTTTGTTTAAGTTGATCCCCTTGAAGTAAGGCCAATCGGCTGAACTAACTGGGACCGATCCTGATTGGATCACACTACGTCGTAAACATCAATTCGGTTTTGTTAAACGCTAGTACCCGTAGCAGCTCTATCGCGTAGATATAGATCGCGTCTTTTAAAGTCTCGGAAAGAACTTCAAAATATGCTGTGCTCAGATTGAGGACTCGTAATACAGCCAAAATTCAGACCCCAAAACGAAATGCTATTATTTATCTAATCTACGTCGACTTGTTATCGGTTCCTGTCACTAGGTTTGTTCGTCAGTACCTTAACAAAGATGTGGTACAATTTTACGTTATTAGATGCTGTTATTTTTTAACACGATAGAAAATCCGGCGGAATAGTTGGCCGTTTTCACCGCAGGAACTATCGCCGCCAATCCGACATCCCTATCCCGTCATTCTCAGAGGTCGGCACATCATTACTAGCTTTCTCTGTTCACATAAATAACGTAATGTTTGTGCTATTGCAGTACACATTGGATACATATCAATAATTCTGTTATGAAAGCTGTACGAAATGACGCCATATTCCATTCAAAAGTAATCCGTACGCAAAACGCGCTGCTTCGTCTGGTGCGCGTTCTATTGGCGCGAACGTCAGCACCAGGCGAAGCAGTAAAATGTTAATGACGTGGGCATCAATAAGGGCAACGATCGGTTTTTGTCTGTGCCTCTGCTAACAGAGAATTGAGGACGCCCGGAATAATGCTGATGCGCCTCAGTAGTGCGTTTTCGGTAACGAAACAACTTCATTCTCACGACCGTCATTGGGTAGTCGAAGTAATTCTGATGCCAAATATAGAACGTTAATGTCAACTAAAAACGAGAAAACATAGCAAGTCAGACTTCTCTATACAAACACTGTATAGGAGGTAAACTATACTGAAAGGAGAAGAGTGTGTTACATTTTTAAAAAAATATTAAATCTTCTTCATTAAAAATGAGTTCGCAGAGACATCACATTTCTTAATCTAACCAACCCGGGAGTTTCAGTTGACCAAACCACCTTTTTTGTTGGAGCAATCATTCTGTCCGTGATAATGTTATTATCGATATGGTTTTTTTTTTTTCGAAGTTCAAGTGTGACAGTAAATTGAACTAAACTTAGTAGTTATCGTAGGTCTGCGTATCCTTCGCAGGCCTCTCATCAAGCGGATAAGGGAAAGGCAATAACGTTCAAACTCTTCCGTCAGGTAGTCACCGTCTTGCAACCTTATCAGTCCGTAATTAGACAACTTCGAGTCAGAGTTTTCGGGAGAAAGGTCCCCATAACATTGGCGATGGTGGCAGAATAACTCCTTACATTACGTAAATATTACAGGAGCCTTTATTGTCTCTTAATGATACCCTAATCAACAATATACAGTTCAACATTAAGCGAAATAAAAGAAAATAATTTAACCTGAGCAAACGACAGTCCGACTGGATCGTCGTATTTTAACAACGAAGTGACGGGTTTCGATGTTCGGAAGAATCATTATCTTCGTTGTCTCACCTTTCAACCGTTTGGTTATATAATATTTTTCATTCACTGTTTGTCAGAAGACGCTTAATGTCGTTATTTAATATCAATATTATTTTTTTTGTTAATATTTGGCGTTTTTCAGTTTCAATACCTGTAATCATTACATGACTTTTATAAAACGTAGCATTCTGCCATTGACCATTTTAGGCAAGACATCCAATAAGGAAGCTTCTCTTACGATTTTGTAAGTACGTATGGAAGGGTTCAATGGTTTTCCGAAGTGTGGATAGACCAAAGTATTACGTAACGCCTCTCGGCAGATTTTGAATGCTCAGACACTGCGGCGACATGGAAGTTGCTGGCAATAATAGTGCTTCAAAGAAGAGGAAGAATTATGTTAAATTTGCTTTCGCGGCCGGTGCTCGATAGCCAATGTCCCATTGCATTTATCGTTATTGTGAATGAATCATTTTCTATTTGACGTTGTATCAGTACGGAACAGAATACGGTACTTGACGTCGCTGAGAAGTTTTTCTGTGACTCGAAGTAAATACTATATTTGCGTTAATACGTACTTGCCTATTAATCCCGGGTACACGTTGCGGCCTAGGTTCGCACCCAAGCATAGATACACTTGTTCGTTCCGGGCCAACCTTCTGATGGAACTATGCCTAACGGCGACACCGGACGTAAAACCGGAAACATGGAAAAGTTAATACGATGTGCTCAGAGCTCGATGTCACGTTGTTGTATAGCGGAATTTGTCCACTATATAGCGATGTACAATCAAAATTAAAGGTGGCAACAGGAGCGGTTTAACGATACATCTATGCGGTATATCATGTCATACATATGTTGGAGACGTTGTTAAATAAGATAGCACGTTCAGGGCGGATGTAGTATCTGCCTACCATGAACAGATGCTGTTTTGTCTACCGGAACGATATTTATGTAATGACATCTACCTCAGGTGGTAATGTCCGATTAGGAGTTTTCTGTATGAAAGGCTTAATCACTGTGATACTCTTGCTTTGTTATATGTCCATCGATCTTATTGCTAGTCACTTGGGAACCTTCTGTTTATCCTATTGCCTTGCATATTCTTAAGTTGCGCCGGCATTCAGCTTCTAGCAATTTGTATTGATCGAAGGCTAAACACAACGTTGAAAGGCGACTAAATTATGGCTTCCGATGCACAAAATCTTCATTCTTAACCGATACCTTCAACTATGGCTTTTGTACTGCCTTTCCAGAAGCGGGGCACTTTCGTTAGATTAACTAATTGTTAACCTTGGCTAACCACTGGGCCGTTTTTCGTAAGCAGAATTCGTCCTACGGCCTTAGGATTTAAACACACTATAGAGAATTAAAAAAACACATCCTAAATCAAAAAGTGATCCACTGCTTCAATACACGGCTATCTCGCTGCATCGTATATTAATGTTAAATGTCCATGCTGATACTATCCGCTAATCGGCCGAGGGATTTTCCAAGGGGCCATTTATATAGACATGGAAAACAAATGTGATTCAGCAACATCACGGCCCAACAGCTCAGAGCAAAAAAAGCTATACAAGTTATTAAGACATCTCCTAAATATGCTTACCGGAAACCGGAAGAATCATACTACTATACTGACAACCATCTGGCAACCTTTGTCATAGTTTACGGAAGATGCGATTCTTTTTATCGGATTCTTCTATTCCTTCGAGCTATATGTTTATATGCCAAATGGTGTACGTCATGCCAAAAGAAAATTCATTTCCTGTACAAGATGCTACCGAGTCAAAACGCCACTGGAAATCAGTGGACAATCGCCACTGTAGGAAAGTTTCAGCGGGTACATTCACAATTATCCATTGGTTTAGCCATGAGCGCATACTGCAAACCTATTGCAAACGTAATTTCCACTAAAAGGGGTCATCACACCCGATATATACTAAGCTCACGTTCGGGATGAGTCCTAGCCTGTATATGCGGCTCATGAGTTAATTGAAGCTAGACAAACTGACACGCAGTTGTGTTGTCCTATTTTTTGCTGCTAGTATGTAGATAAAAGCATTTATTTTGCTAAAGTTAAACTATCTATGTATTTAGTCGGTGCTAACTTAAGATGGCATGGATGGGCAGGCCGTTGGCGAAACGTCAAGGCAATAGCTCTCTTTTCGTTCTATTCACGTCGTCATGGGGGGAAAACTTGACTGGCTATTGTTGTGCCACAGATCCGAAGTTAAAGAGTCAACTTGAATGGAACTCTCCGACAACAATAACCTATCGGTAGGCTGTAAGCGAAAAGATTTTTCATATGTCGCATATCGGAGATAACTAGGGTCTTTCCGTTGTCTCGCCAAACAGGGTCGTCCATTGCGCACGCTATCCAGTATAGCGCTCTGTTCTAATTACCCCGCTAAGCCAAATAACAGCTGAAAATGTGGTGATTTGAAGTAGGAAATAAAAGATCGCTAACCGATTTCTGAAAGGGACTGGAAAAAAAATAGTTCGGTGAAAAATACTCTGCAGAACGACTGCTTTCGCTGGTGTCGAAAAAAATAGAAAGAGATTTTAAACTGTAGACAGTAAATATTTTTATATGCTAGAAATAAATATACACTTATTGTTTATCATCGTATCGTTCGGAAGTTTCCCTGAACACACGGAACTGATCGCAACTATCGGACGGTTTATGAACCAATTTTTTTTTTCTTTCCAAATTGTCGGCGGAGATGGCACGTTAGGTCGGCAGATAATTGTCATTCACCGCAAACCTAAAAAAATGATGGGATTTTAACCCTTTAACGACAAGTTTAAATATCGATAACATGCTTTTTTTACTAATTAATTTTTGTACGTTTTCTTTTCATAAGGTTATCAGTGTGCTTACTGAAATGGACATTTTCTTCCAAATAGGAAAAAAATTCGCTTGATGTCAAGCTGTTTGAACGATAAATACGTGTAACAGATAATTTTATCTATCTATAGATGGCATAATAAAATTAATCGTCGCTATTTAACTAATGTATTCTATCCTGACTGTACAACTCGATTTACTTTGTGCCACAGAAATACTTTTAGCAAACTATCGACCGCCTGAATACCGGTTCACCTTGGGCTCTTAAAGCAAACGAGGATTTCTACTCGTATGAACTGCGCTCACGCGCAACACTGTCAAAATCTGCCTAATAGGTCGAAGGCGCCTCCATCTTTCGAGATCGCGGTATAGCTTTGCTAAACGTCATGGATATAAACGCGTTACTACGGGGTTTCGGACTGGCATTTGGTATTTTCTGCGCAGGAAAGATCATTCTATATATATATATATATATGTTAACGAATGATTTTTTAGCTGTCACCAATGGCGGTGCGAGCCAATGCCCAAAACGCCTACGGCCAACTTGCATCTCGAACTGTTGCTGATTTTCATTAATATGTTTTTTTCAACGGCCCATTTAGCTTGATTGGTTCATCACGGAGCAGCAGCAAGCGGTCTAGAGTAATCTACAATTCAAGTAGCAAAAATGATTAAATGAACTTAACTACTAACAAACCTATAAACAGTGTAATAACCGAAAGAACTGATCGTCTGCGTAATGGCTAAACGAATAAAGAAAATCTAGTAAACAGTAGATAAAAAACAAAAGATTATAAGGGACTGCGCTTTGTGACTGTGTTACATTTAAATAAAGGGCGGAGGCTGTTCGTAGAGAACGAAAATTCAAGTATTGTCGTATATTTATTGTAAATACATTTAGTATTATGAGAATTTTTACCTAAAAATACACTTCTTGTGCTTTACAGATGTCGTATACCAATCGTTCTTGCTTTAAAGCCGTACTTGTCCTGACTTTGATTTCGGCTTATGTCATCTTGGCATTAGTCAGTAACCTCGGCATGCTACCCATCCAGGCAAATCTGGGAAGCATCAAGGAATTGCAAGAGTCAGAATTGAACAAACGGAACTATACGTAAGACAAATTCGTTTGTGTCTAGCTGAACCAGGGCGAGATAAAAAAAAAAAAGATTTGAATATAAGCCCAACGAAAATAGGTTTTACATTTATTGTTCATTAAACAGTTTATTCTTTAAAATGACCGAAGTCGGTGTGGTTAAATTAAGCGATGCCTGTCGATGATGCATCCTAAGGCATGTTTCATCTGTCTTTTGGTACAAAACCCAAACCACTCTCTTGACCGACCACGTCACTTCTGCTCGCATGACTGTGGGGGGTGTGAAGTCCTGGCGGGGGCTTGGATGTTTCGCTCCGTAATTAATTTTTGCATTCTGCATGATTCTTCATTTTCACGTAACAACCAAATTTCTTCTGACTTAATTAAGTATACGTCGATTGGGATTTTACTGGCTACCCGTTCGGGCTTTTAGAGTAACTGCATTTGTTATTATTATTATTATTATGGTGATGGCAGGATCTCAATATGGAAAGTGGGAGCTCGCATGCAGAGGCGCTTCCTTCGATCATTCGGATCCATTGAGAGAGATCCGTTCGCACAGTGTTCAGTCAGAAATTGCCGCCTGGAAGTAAATGATTCGCTGGTGAGATTCAGCGACGCAGTCATGTTTCATTTGCATCTTTTGAGAAGTAAGTAATTGTCTTGCCCCATAAATGCCACTTTCAGCGGATTCTCTATCTAGAGGCCGTTGTTCCCATCTATCGATGTCTTTTAGCAAAATCAAGCAATAACTATTTTTTAACATCCTCGCTGCAGATATCAAAACAGCCCTACCTAAAACGCGGCCGATTAATCAACAGTGGATATTCTTCACGGATGAGTCACCTTACCATACCTTTATGGCTGACCCCAAGCTAACGATGAAGGATCTCAACGGCCTGTTCAACTTAAGCATGACCTATCGTTCAGACTCGGACATTCCCATTCCTTACGGTAAGGACAAGGCAGTTTGATAGGCGTTGCTTTGTTACGAGGCAGACACGTTGAAGTATGTGGGCATCAATATCATGTTTTCAATTTTGCCAAGTTCGAAAGCTATCAGTCTGATTCAAAAGTACATACACTAGACGGTTCGAATAGTATTCTGAGCGAACGAGGACGCGGCATAGCTTTAAATCCCGTTATAAAATATGGCTGTGACAAGTGTAACACTAATCAACAATACGTTCCCAATTGGCCACTCAAAGTAGGCTAAATACTTTAGGCAAGCGTATTGGCCTTATTGATCATTGCAGTGCCGGACGAGGCTCGTTGGAAAAGTTGATATATGCCGGTAGTACATACGCAGAAATGTCCGTTCACCGCAACAGGCACAATGATCCGAATGAAACTCGAAAGGTGGACAAGTTGGCTGATTGTCAGTATCAACAGTTAGTTTGTCATTTGCAAAAATGATGTTTTCTATTAGGAATTGTCTAGGGCAGCGAAGGCCCGCTGCGTTAACGGCGAGAAATGGCAGCGATGGCCGTTACCTTTTGTCTGTCCACGATTTTCAAAATTATCAAGGCCGCTACCCAAAAGAGAATCTTCAACAATGTCATACACATAACAATAACGATTCTAGTTATTTTTCGAAGGGAAACAAATTTACCTTTGCTATTGTGACTATTGTAAGTGTTGTGAGCGTTGACCCTATAAAATACACAAGTTAATTTGTTGTTACTTCTTGTATATCTTATACGGTATATAACATGTATTTGCAGAGCGGCAAATTTAGACTACGGCACGGTTACTGACCGTACGAACCTCCGAAGTCGGTCAAATATAGGTATGTCTATATGTAATAAATACTTAATAGAAGAACGGTTGCGACTACGAAGTCGCTCCACCTGATGGATATATACTGGAGGAAACAGAGCGCTTATTCGCAAAAGGAAGTGAAAGAAAAGCTCAGATGGTGACAGAGTCATCGTAAGAAAGAAGGCTTCGATCAGACAACGTCGGTTTAACCAATAAACATCACGGAGGACGACAAAACGGCGAATAGTCATGGTTCTAAATTGCACAAATATACATGCACGCATGCTGAATATAAACTCGTGGTAGATCATTACGCTGCTCGTTATCTAGAGGCTAACGGCTCGCGAAAAGCATTTACCGAAGAAATGGCACTATATCCGCTGTTCCGTTGCTCTATAGTTACTTGTTTTGTACGGTGATTCAGGCTATTTTTGGCTGTGATTGATCGTACGAAGCTTCACTAGATTCCCAGTTCTAGCATTCCTTCAGGCCAACACACACAAAATGGACGTTCACTGAACAACAAAAAGGACATTATTTGTAATAACTAGGAGACCTAGCAGCGTCTGCTAATGCTGTCACATTGGGTTACAGAGCAAATTGATAAATCGATAGAAAAAACACGTTGCGTGCCATGTACGTAACGCGTCTAATACCTGAATCATCGTGACACGATTCTAATGCGACGCCAACGAAAGGTTAGATTGACTGTTGTCTCTATAATTGTTATTTTATAATACCCTATATCGTACACAACAAATATCCAAAACTATTCCTCATACATAGAAATACTTTGAAAATCTCCTAGGCAACCACAATGAGACAAGTCGGCTCCTACTTAGCCTGCAATTGTAGCAGCAGTCCTAATGTTGTCTCTCTGCAAAGCGATCCGTTCGTATCGTCTGGTAAAACAGTAGAATTCTAATCAGCCACATTATATATACGTTAACATTTTTCCATCGATAGTTACATTGTAAGTTTAAGTTATAATTGCTCGAGCCGCATGGCTTATAAGTTGCGGCGTCAATAGCTATCAATTTAACTTTCTCAAAAATGTATTACTATACATATCTGATAGCTATGATATCTACTTCACTTAACTGGCGTAGCTCTAATTTACTCCGACATCACTTCCCATCAAAGGATCACACAGACCAATAGTGCGTAAATTAACGCTTTAATTTTTTTTTTGTTTCTTTGTTCAAATGAAGCAGAGAAAATTTATAGAAGACGTTCCGGCAATAGAAAGATTCGGAGCGATTATATCTTTCTAGTTACTCAGTCAGGATAGTAGCACACATATGGGTTTATGAAATGAGAACGATGTTGACACTCCCATGGTTATTTTTTTTTTCTTCGATTAGCCGAGGTGGCTGCGCCGGTTTGTTGTAGCCCAGTGGGCTTAGCAAGTACTTTCTTGTCAGACAAAGACGAGCATAAAAACAATGCCAGGGTTAAGAGACAATTACTAATAACGATGATACAGCACGAAAAAAGCAATTTGAATCATGATATAAAAAAAAAGTATATAAAAATAATAACTTATTATTTTTATTGCTATAATCTAGCTGACGTAGATAGAAGGTTATAACATAGATAAGATTATTTTTATTATTTATACTATGATCATGATCCTGTAAGGTACTATTCGACAAACGTTTCGGCTTTGCTACGATGTCTCAAGGAATCAGTGGTCCCCCCCTCGATGATTGCAGTGTAGGTGTTTGCCTGTGGTACGGATAATGGTCTAGGTTCGAAAAGGCACTTTGTTTGTTTAGGCATAGGCATACTTTGTCTAATACTGAAAACCAGACTTTTGAAATAGTGAACTACCGGATGTTATCTAGCGGAAGTTATTTACATTTTCAACAAGCAACTGTTATGCTCGTTGGGTCCTTACATTAAGAGTGGCCTTTTTCAGCACAACCTATGGTCCTTGACTGAATAAAGAGAAATGTGAACGTTTTTCTAAAAATTATTTTATAATACATTCATTATATTACTAGTTCTTCTGATATTTTATCGTACTGTTTAAATTAAATAAAAAAAAAAATATTAAATAACGATCATTTAGTTACGAATGTGACTAGTAGCTCTACTTCGGCATTTAATGCCAAATCGTTATCAAATGGTTCTACTCTACTTCGTGCGTTTGTCCAAGGTACTTCTTCTGCTTGGTTTTTTTAACAGTGAACGTTTCCTATCATTCAGGTATGTTGCCAGCCGTCTGCTATTACTGTCACTATTACTATTCTTATTTAAAGAAGCTGAGTAACAAGCGCGAAATGGTTTTCCTGGCGCCCCCTAAATGAGGATAAGTTCAGCTTAACATTATCACGGGCGTTTTACCACAGACCCGAAACGATCACATATAGTATTATAATAAAGAAAGCCAGTAACTTGAACGTAACGGTGCAGTGAAGTTAAATAACAGCGGCGTTATACCTCAATGCGTCATCTATATTTATGGTCTCGCCGTGACAGGATGCTGTCGGTCGCTGATGCCAGCAATGCCACGGGCAGTAAACGCTTCGTAGTGAACTGTTCAGGACCATAATGTTTTTTTGTGTCAGACAATGCTAAGCAGCGACTGGAAAGAACAATCACTTAAACAATAAAAGACTGTATTTAATTTGGCAATGGAAAGATTTTGTGTGGTAAGCTCAACCAGACAGCAAGATATTGTTGGAGAGCTTTCGCATATTCCCTGAGACGCCCGCCTTCTTTCTATATATATATGTATACTGGACCCACTTCCAGTAGTCTACATCTTGAGGCGAAACTGGCTGAAATGTAGTTCTTCGTTCGCCTTCAAATGAGGTAGGCTTTTGTTATTTATTTATAAGGGAATCCGAAGTTCCAGTTTTTCCTAAATTTCTATCATCAACTTCGACTGGACGAGAAAGTTAAACTAAGAAAAGGCCGATTTGAATTTTTCAACTTTTTGGCGCCAGTCGCGTTAGTCTTAAAAAAAAAAAGGGCTTCTGCATTGAGCTTTTTTCCACATATGTAAAAACGATTGTCGAGTCGTTAGACGTTGACGCTAAAAAGACGTAATAATACAACTGTAGGGGCTTGCTGCTGAGAAACTACGACAAAGAGAAATACGGAGCCGTTATTCTGTAAATAAAGGGCCTAACCATGTCCTGCAAAATAATGAAGCGTTTAAAAACTAAAGGCAATCAAGGATAGGCAATAGACGAGTAGGTAAATAAAAAGATAGGTATTACGGAGAGATACTTTCCCTCGATAGAGCATTTGAATTCTATTATTACATTACATGTCTACTTGAATTCAGATAAGCGGTGCATCCAGCTCGTCTAATTTTACAACCACAGCACATAAGTAAAAACCTATGAACTAGCTCAAGTCGCTAATAATATATTTGTGTTCTTCAAAAGAGCATATGAAATATTTTCTATCAAATCTTTTTTTGGTATAGGTCGTACGGAAAAACTGCCGTCCCCCAACCTCGAAGATTTAACGTCCATGTTAAAGAGCAAGACAAAAGGTGTTACCATCCTCGGCTCAAACTGCGATGGAAAAAACGGTCGGTGGGATTACGTGCACGAGCTGGCGAAATATATCCAGGTATAGATGATCTCTAAAAGCATTTTTAACATTTTCTAGAATTTTCTATGTATTTGACATCACCTTCTGTGCCATCGTTTTTGGTGTCGATCTTATTGGATTAATAAGAATACTAAGATCAGCCGTCAACGCTGTACCTCAGGCAGTTCCTATTAAACAAATGCAAAGGTAATCAATCGATCTCTACCGAGTGAGACCTTGCGGTTGAGATATACATGTATATGTAGTGAACAAAACGATGAATTTCAGGTGGATATTTTCGGTCGATGCGGAAAGCAAGCATGTCCAGAGCATTTTTCTAAAGATTGCGATGCGATTAAAGGTACCAAAGAAATCGGTTTTGGTCGTTTATTTATGTAGGCGATCTTGTCTTATATTTCCAATATCACCATTAATCATTAAATAAAGGCATTATTTTTTGCTAGCTATTTTGTACATAGGTCGATTTTTATTTGTATACTTCCATAGCTGTGATTATGTTGTATCCGTGTGTTTTTGTTGAAAATATATTCATTAAGTTACTTAATAAAAGCAAATACATAACGGAAATCGTTGAAATGGCATATTCGTGTACAGAAACGTGATTGAATCCGTCACGTATGTATTGGTACGGACAACGGGCTTTGTAACGTCGTATTGGTGTCAACTACTGATCTTTCACAGACTACCAGTTCTACCTTTCCTTCGAGAATTCGAATTGTGCTGAGTATCTAACGGAAAAGTTGTGGTACAACGCCTACCATAAAAAGGCAATTCCGATTGTGATGGGGGCTCCGAAAGACGACTATGACCGACTGTGCCCTCCGCATAGCTTCATTCACATTGACGACTTTGCCTCACCTAAGGAGCTCGCTGAGTATATCATGTGTGTACGATCAATATATTATATACAGCGTATAGACGCGCGAAGTCAATGCTTTACCACTGGATAGAACATTATGCACATATATTCATTCTACTGCTCGTTGCTTGCCAGAGGGGTTCTCTAGGAGGCATTAAAACCAATCGTAGAGGCAAGTTCGAAGTCAGCTACGGTTTCTGGCTTCGACTCTTTTTCGCCAAGCAGGTCCACTGCCATATCACCTCTGAACAATTTCCATCATTTGCTAATCTTAACTTATGCGTGCCTACAATATAATAATAGGTCTGACGAAACTCGAGGAGATTAAGGCAGTGAGTAAAGAGCTATTCAGCTTGCTAATACGCGAATTGTACAGATGAGTTTCTGAGCCCTGGCAGCTGTATGAACATTGCACCGGATTTATCGGCACATAGTTGCAATGACTGTAGGTTTTTTGTTCTATTTGGACCTGAAGGGTTTACTTCTTTAGCGTAGTGATATATTTCCTAATACTGAAACGTCTTTTTATCTGTATGACATACAGCAAGCACAAAACAAACGACAAAGTTGGTCACGTTTTGCATTTTAGAAGACTACGAAAAAACCCTGAAGATCTCGTGGCGTATCATACGTGGCGTCGCAGCTATCGGGTGGTCAACGAACACGGTTACTTCGGTACGCCTTCACTACATCTATGCCGTATGTGCGAAATGCTCAACAAACCAATTAAAAGGCAAACGTTGGACCACCTCGAGTCATGGTGGAGTGTACGGAGAGACTGCAGAAATACACGATACAAAGCGTCTACTGCGTAGTATAAAGTTCTATTTTAAAATAAATTCAGCTAACGGACATGGTCACTAGCGTGTATGTTACTCACAATTCAATTTTCTCTTATAATGCCTCATTCAATTTATTACGAAAGTGATCGTGGTGCAAAGATGATACTTGAATCATTTAGGCATGATTTTTTCCGCAGAAGATGAAAAATAGATAGAACAACAAAAGCTGTGTACATATCCTGGTGTTTTGTAATTGTTCCCTATTCGAACGGATGCTCTGGTGGGTGAGCAACTAAACAGCTCAGAAAATTCTGTGCGCTTGAAAAGTTATCGATCAGATATCTTCAAGGAGACAGATTTCTTGAACGAAATCGTAAGGACCACCGCAGGCTTTGTCGTGCGCAATAAACAGTTACCAACGAAGACGCTGTTTGATGCTATAAATGCCATTGTACAATGAATTGATATTTCTCTAGCTCGTAAGTGAGAATCTTCTCGTACGATCTAGTATTGCATGTACATAGCAAATCGAATGTTTTATTATTATTATATATTATAATTTTCATTATTTTATTTTTCCACTCCACTCCTAGCGACGTCATTGATTTCGTCAGCGTTACCATTCTATACTGCCGAAAAGTCTCGGTTTAAACTATTAAGTAGTTTCTACACAACCGTAAAGGTACACAAGTTGTACTTTCTATATGCCTTTTCAACGAGTGTTGTTAACATATTTTTAAAAGGAAACTTACATGAATATAAGCTTGCCGATAGCACGAAATCGTCGTGAGGCGTTCCTGCCCTTGTGTTTTTTTAGCCACACACGCGCACACGCATATATATATATATATATACACTCGCGGACCAACAGCAATTTAATAAATACCCAATAAAATACTAATACTTGTACAGTTTGTTTGTACGCAAGTGAGCTACCTGAGCAAGGGTTTTTCGCCTGTTGCGTCTGAAGCTATATTAGCGTAAACTGAAAGAAACTCGTAATCAATAAGACTTTTTAAGAAGCAAAAGATTTACCTCACAACCGTTTTGAACAAGCCGTAAAGTAAACGGCTGTCCTTCCACAAAGCACGTTCTTAACTCTATCTACATATAAACAAATTTGTAAATACGTTTTTAGGGAATCGTTTCGGTTGGACCGCGTGTTCGCTAGAGATATTTCCATGGTGAAAATCACATACGATACTCACCAAAATCCCTCAAAACTCACTCAAATCACCCAAATTCCTATTGTTCTGCTATATTTGTATATAGCTACAATGTGAAACGTAAGAATAAATAAAGGCTAGGGAAAAATGCAATACGTAGTCCGTCATTGTCGGCCTGATGTTTGCCACTTAGAAGTATCGTTACAGATAACTGCAGTTATAATAAAAAGAAAAAAAAAACGTGTGAAAATTCGCAGTCTTCTGCGCTACCACTTAAAACATAATATATTATTCTGCCTTTTTTGATTACAGCAACATAATTCTAATGAAAAATCATTTTAATTACATAGTCGGTTTAGACTTATTCACACTATTATATCGGCTAAAAAAATAAACACTTTGCTACTGTTAGGCCGGTAGATTGAATTTACATTGAATGAAAATCGTCGGCGCCCGGACCACGTATCGCTCGCGGGTAATCCTGCTGCTGTTAATAGGTACGACTTCTTCCCCCTCAGTTAACAGGGATGCTTCATAAATCCGTAAAGACATCTTAGAGGTACTTTTGAAGTGAATTGAGTTTGAAAATTGAATACTCTCGAAGTTTCTAGTAGTGACTCGTCAATACACCTGTAAGAATAGAGCTTGAGATTATGTGTAAAAATAGGTTAATACTTGCTCTTTTATCGGCAGATGTTCACTAGCCTCGTCGTTCAAAAGCAAACTTAATTGATTTCACAGCTTGAGCTGTAAGTTTAAATAATGCACTCCCTTCATCTAATATATAATACTAAGGATTGGCCTCGCCGCGCTACAGGTATTATAGCCCTAGTTTTGGCCTATTTGATGTGTTTTGATTTCAGCTGTTTCTTTTTCTTTTTAACCGAAAGAAAGCGTTTATTAGGCCCAGAAATTTAGCATTGGCTGTATAAAACAACAACGCAACACAGAAAACAACGTACTAAGCACTGTATTGGCATCTCATTTCCGCCTTTCC
Organism: Varroa destructor; assembly: GCF_002443255.2. Classification (NCBI taxonomy): domain Eukaryota; kingdom Metazoa; phylum Arthropoda; class Arachnida; order Mesostigmata; family Varroidae; genus Varroa; species Varroa destructor. The sequence continues at coordinate 28,094,081 of NW_019211455.1, read as the reverse complement.
CTAAAATACGGACGTCGCCTTAAAAGGCTTGCAAGTCAGATTCCCGGAAATTCGACAATTTTTGATATTGCGCTCACAATGAAATATACACCATCCATCCCTGAAGAACAACGACCTTGGGTTAAAAGCCTACAGTTAGCTAAGCAAATACTACCTGAGACCTAACCCGATGAAGTCAAAGAGGGATAGGTCACTTAGGGATAGTAAACCTTCATCTCTAAACCGAAAAATCCCGAACGAGAAATCGAGCTTCCGGGGCTCAGGACGGAAATCTCGGAAGCGGCGTCTGCGACCGGGACTCAGTAGCACAAAGCCCCGAGACCGGGATCCTGCATCTCAAGCTAAAAGTACAAAACCAAATCCTGAATCGCAGACTCAATCTACAAAACGCATTTCTGGATCTTGGCCTTCAAGCAGAGAAACACAAAAGCCAATTCTAGAAGATCAAAAACCGAATCTGAAAGCCTCTGTACTTACTGTGGAATCTGATGATCAGTGTCCGAAACCTTTAGGAAAGGACGGGAAAACTGCACAAACGCCTCCCTATGCGCCGAACACAAAAACGACCTTTACCAGCCTCACGCCGCAACCTTGGGATGTGCCTTTCAAACCCACCAATGCTATTCGGAAGCCCACAAACGCTAATCTAAAACCTTCTGCTAAGGTGGATAAACCTATAGCTCCAGCCGCTAAACCCTCACGTATAGATTCTAAAGTAACACATACATCGGCAAAGCCCTGGGGTGCGAAATCGTCACGGAATAGTCGAAAACCAAAGGCCAAAAACTTGAAGCCACCGCTCATAAGTAAACTCATACGCAAATGTCGAAAGCAACCTGGGGTGAGTGCAAAAATTCTCGCCAGTCGAACCGCCCAGTCGCCACGAATTCGACGGTACTTCAAGCAACCGGTAGAGACGATTTCTGAGGGCACTGAGAAGATTGATCTGAAGAGGAATGAAAATAGGCCAAAGGACAAACATCTACCAACAAAAAATGATTTTACGGACAGCGCGAACCCAAAGATAAAAAATACTAAGAGTAAATATGCGGAATTCTTTCTTTGGCAGCTACTAAGGGGAGGAGATGCCGATGAACCGCACCGAAAAATGTGAGTAAACAATGTTCTTCATTGTTATCATATGATAGTTAGTCTGACATAACAAGCCAAGTGAATGAATTATTAGAGTGTGATCAACATGCTATTTAAGAATGGACATAAACTTAAAGCGTTCAAAGAAGTGTTTCAAAAGAAACCCACCCTATACGGGGTCGAATAGTAAAGTGTGTGTGTGTGTGTGTGTATAAAAATATATACACTTTACTATTATGATATATATATATATATGAAACATAAAACATCACCCGACTTGTATATTCTAGCATGCCCGTTAGGCATTTCCTATTGGGCCACTAGTATTTGCTAACGATGTCTTTACTATTATCTTTGTCTGGCTTGTAAATCCACACGCTCTTTTTATGGAGTGCTCTGCGTTTGTTACACCATTTCGGCTGAATTCATTAGTAGCTTTCCTTTATATGAATGGTGTTAGAAAGTCATGGACAACACACCGAAGGCTGACAGAAAAAGGGACCGATCTCAGGCCGACCTATGATATATACATACAGGGTGGAGCGAAATTCCTTGGAATTTCCATTTTTCTCCTCCTTCTTCACCATATTCTATCGCCTAAAATGGAGTTTTAAACTGTCATTAGACATTTTGTTATACCCCTGGTTGTGTGTGCGGTACGCAGGCCAGACGTCTTCACAACAAAACATCTTTCTGGCTCTCGTGCGGTTTAGAGCGAGTTCTCGCAATAAGAGAGATACCAGATTCAATCTAATGTTTTCGATTATTTTATTGAGTAAATTGAGTTCGACTGCAGAACATGCAACATGATAAATGCTTCCCGTCTTGTAAATATCTCGATTTATATTTAGACCATTGCACACTTAGTCTTATTTTTTTTCTGACAATCTGCGACAGGTATGAGTCATATTGCTTGGGCTATGGAAATTAGAACATGTTAATCGAGTAAACAGAAAAAAAATTTCTTCGAAAGATGTTTTTAATTAAATTAACGTTGACACCTATTACATCCCGGAACAGGTGCGTCTCTTTTTTGTTACACGCATGTGTAGCCGACTACCCCCAAATGATTCGCTTGTCATACACGCATGAAAAATTTCAAATTAATACTAGTGATAAGGCAATGTAGCAAGCACACGTAGCCGTCGAGTCCGTTAGTTCGTATTGAGTGCTACCCGTCGCTGTGCAGGTGGCCTCGGCTCCTCATCGTCGCATTTTGTTCTCTTGGTGTCGTCGCTTTGATCGTGAGCATTATATTGGCAGTGCAGAACCGAAAAACGGTAGGCGCGGTCCGCAAGACAGACGAGCTTGCCGACTGGGGAGACCTTCAGAATTCACTTGGGAATTGGTGTCCGGAATACGAAACACGCGATGCGGGTTTCGCAACGAAGCTCGTGAGCCAGGACTTCAGCATGCTTCAAAACTATCTAAACACTCGAGTTCTCAGCATTCACAGTATAGTACGCAATCCATTGTTTACTTTTTTACCCTGTACTTTCACCACTTGAGTTAACATTTAAGCAGCTTTTACAGATGTTCAAGGTAGCAGTAATGTGCTATGCCTGTATTTTAGTAGGACTAGGCCACTTTGTACCGATGTAATTCGTTGCGATTCGTTGTAGCGTCACAGTATGTTTTACTCTGTGTAGGCTTGTGATTCCTGGATACGTCTAGTTTCCTTGAAAGTAACTTATTGTGCTTAGGCCAGAGAGGGGGTAATTTCCTCAATGCTGATGTGAAAGTAACTTATTGTGCTTAGGCCAGAGAGGGGGTAATTTCCTCAATGCTGATGCGCCAGCGGATTCACTTGTGATTTTTTTCACAGCTCAATGACTTATGGCCAGAAAGATCTTATCATAGCACTCATAGGTTCATTCTTATGTTTAGGCCAGCCCGTTATACAGCATCATATTGAGTGAGGTGTAAGCATAAAACGATATATCCTTCGAAGCAAATCTTGTTTAGTCTGTGCTCGATTCTCCCGAAGGTGTTTCAGGGATTACAATCTTTTATTTGGTCATTTCAGGCACATTTTGAACTAAATGTGAGTGAAGTCCAAAGTATATCGCGTGGGGTGCCATTTTTAGCCTTCATTATTCCAGTAAAAAAGGCAGTGATGGCTTTTGTCTTGGATTTTAGTAGCCGGACGGTCAAACGATTGGCATTATCCCCGAATTCAATGTAAGCTGTGCAATACTTCAGTTGGCCTACTTTAGTTAGGATGATGCATTAACTAGATTAACCTATAGTGGAAGTGCTATTCAATATTGAGCGGACTACAGGCTGAGCATGATCGCATAGGAGTACGTTTCATTGAAAGTGATTCAAATACACTTCAAATATTTGATTTCTCCTCCAGTTCGGCTTGATTTCACACTAACTCTAAACAGTACCGAGCCTAAAGATTATTGATTGTTAATAAGTAAAATTTCATTTTTCTCTGTTTACAATTTACTAGACATTTTAGTGATGAGTTAAGTTACAGCTTTCCAACTAAACCCTGGACCCTTCGAAGACTTGGGCTTTGGTTCGGGATATAGTTTAATATTACTTCGAAATCCTAGCTTGCAGGAACGGGCGTTGAGCTACTATCCCATTTGTCACGTTCCGGTCTATCCGCCGGTCTAGCTCCCCTCCTCTCCAGATAAGCTAGTTCCTGGGCTGGGTCTTGTGCCCTGCTCTCCCATAAAAAGCGGCTATAGGATATCGGATTTTTGCTCATCTCGAGCTTCCGTTATTCTCTTGCAGCGCATCCTTTCGAGCTGTTTTTTTTTTCATAATGTCGTCATAAAATACCGTAAACTTCTTCCAGTTTCCCCTGTTCTTCGTCATCATTTCCACTGTTTCCTTTACTCTATCCTTCATTAATACCTCTCTGTGTGCCTACTTATCTCTGACCCCATTTAGTGCGGTGTGTTTTACTGTCTTTCATGCCCGACGAGCAGAGTACGCAGGTGTCCGCTTGCACTTTGCCGCTCTTTGCCATGTAAGTCTGAAACTGTCCGTGGCACGACAGGACCTGGCAGGAATGATACGTAAGCTCTCCTGTCTTCGTAGCTCTTTCCCCAGAAGAGAGTGGGGGGCTTTGACGTTTTCCTACTCTTTTCTGTGTATCTCGGGCTCGATCCACTAATGTCCTATATTTGGGGCATTACATTGATATGTCTCTGTGGCCATCAATCTCGCATGCGTAGCAGTAAGGGGTCAGCCTGTCACAAATATTGCCTGGATGCCCTGTGTTACCGCAGTGGAAGCATCGTATTCCGTCTGCTTTCTTTTCTTGCACCCGTAGGCTTGTTGTAACCTACTTTCTGGCATCGGAAACAGTTCGGTGTGAGGACCTAGTCCTGCATTTGTAGGGTCCCATTTGCACGATCCTGTTGTCATTGGCTATTCTGCTTTCCGTAGCCAGAGGATCCACATCCCGTATGGCCATAGTACGCAGATTTCCTAGTCTTCCTAGCCTTTGAGAGCGCTGGCGATTTTCTGGGCTTCTTCTGTTTTAGATCCCTGTACCCTTAGCACTACATCTCCCCCTGCGCCTTGTGGGATCCCGATTTTCCCGTCGATTTTCGTAGGCCTCAGCCTCGAATTTAATCCCGCCAGCACCTCTTTGTAGAATCTATTGTCCCTCACTTTTACCCTTATTGTTGAGGTCCCCTCGTATTGTTTTCCTTGTTCTCTCGGGTTTCCGGGTCTTTTCGCGCTTTGAGATTGTTTATTTTCCGTGTTTTTCTGCAGAGTTCTATTTCATACTCAAAATGTCTGCCGTACACTTCGAGCAGTTTCCTAGTGGCCTCATTCTCGGCTTGATCGATCACTTGGATTGCAGATGTTTCTTGTGTTCTTTCTCCCCTTATGGCTTTGACGACATTTTTGATCATTTTTGTCAAACCCTCTTCTGTCTCTTTCGTTAATCATACCTACTATAATTTTTCTGGCCGCGGCATGTGATGTCTCATCCCCATCCGCTTCCCCTGTGATACGGCAGGAGGCACTCTTACTAGGTGAGTACTGCAACACTACCAGCTGTCAATTTTGCTGCCTTTGTTGCTCCGTGGAATTGAGCGTTTTTGTGGTGATTTGTACCTTCGCACAGCCTTTTGTTCGCCTTCGCACGATTGTTCTGAGAACGCTTTGTTTTTAGTTGATTCCAAAAACACTGTACAATTGCAGCTCATTTAAATGTATGGATTTTGAGAGTATTGCCTTGCTTTTTACATGGAACGTAAGTAGTGGAAAACGCTCCGTGTCACTGTCAATCATTCTTTGTTAGAGATAAACCCCAACGTTGCAATGTTCACAGAGCACTCTTATATTATAAGAGTGGTGAGTTATATAACCCTATCAGGCTCCGTTGCCATTCTTTTTGAAAAGGCACAGTCTACAGTAATTGTGAGCTTACTAGGCTTGACTGAGGTGCGTTTTAAGGTTGCCGCGGTAAAGCTTTCAAGGATTTGCAGGCCATCTGTGAATCAATGTCGGACCTTAGTTTTTCTACGAGATGAGGGGACCTATATCTGCCGTAGGTATAATGGTTAGCGTCACAGCGAAGCGCACATACCTAATTGCTATACTCATGAATGAACGAACTTGAAATTAAATTGATTAGACTTAAGTAGTTCAAGTTAAGAACAAAAACAGGAAGAAACTAATATAGAGATACTAAGGGAACGTTCGTTCACTGACGAGTCATTATCGAATGTATCTAGTTTGCTCGAGCCCCTTAGACATCAGGTATACTAACTTATATGTTTATATATAAAATAATACATGTTATGTGTATATATTTAACGCTTTAAACATGAATTACTGGCATTACTATAGCGATTATAGATTGATCTGTATCCTTGATCTGTATCCTGGAAACAAGTGTGAATTTTTATACACCGGTTAACAATATAGTGATTGTTTGCTACAGGAACTTTGTACATAAAATCGTCAGACGATTACCTCATCAGTCATATGGCAAACTGTTTATGGATTCCGAAGAAAAACATTCGATCGGCGTTCGTTTTGATTTAAGCTACGCAGAAGATAGGCTTCAATTTTGGTTGTGTCACATTATCGTTGAAAGAAGTACGCGCTACGACTGCGTTATTAAAGAGGACTTTCAGGTTGATATATATACTCAGATACGCGATAGGACAAATATTATGATATATTCATTTATTTTAAACGTTCGTATTTAAAATCACTGTTCTACACTGAAATCTCCCCCCAATGACGTTCAAAAAAGGTTAAAATTATAGAAACAATTATAATAAATATTCGTTAGGACATGTCTAAGCTACAGCGCTTAATAAAAATAGAAGTGGTATTTGCCGACGCTCTACGAAGATAATTATTAAAGCCGGAAACAAAGACAAAACTAATTGACATGAATTTTTATCTCGTAGAACAGATTGATAAAAAAATCTTGCTGGTTCTATTTATTTAGCAAACTTGTTTAACTAGCAGTTAAAAAAAAAGAACTATACATTGTGCGGATGTCCGGTGTTCTTACTCTCTAAACTAGTTTCCTTGATATTCAAAACCGCTTTCGCAGGTTCCGCTAAGGCCGATCAGGACAGTGATGCATCCGATTGTCTATATCAGCAGCGCCATGGTGACGTACGACTCTAGTAGGCATGCGCCGAGCATTAGCCTTGACGTGAATATTCCCCGAAACGTGTCCTACATTTGTGAGCTCCGGGAACAACAACTTAATGGTTTACCAGTCCAAAAGTGTCGTCGATCCGATGGTGAAATGTACTCGTGCCGCGACGGAGAAATGCGCCAGAAAGCATGACGAACTCACACTGATCTGCAGATCACTTGGGGTTCTGTTGTGTTTATAAAAAAAAACAAAAACTATGTTACTCGACCGTCAGTGACAAATCTATTTGTTATAGCAAAACAAAGGTGGTGTGCATGTCATTGTTAATTGCACACGGAACGTTAATTAACGAAAATAAAGCCGAAACCAATTTTGATCAATCTGTCAAACGGGATCGAGGTGGAGTGGTTCTCATTCAGAACGTTAGAACCAGTAGTCTCGTTCGTATCGTTGATTGCAAGCGAATTGCTTCCGCTGTCTACGTCCTTGGATATTAGTTTTCCATTAACACACACTTCATTTTAAGAGGTGGACTATTGCATGCTCTTGTAGGAACTACTTCGTTCTTGTTAGGCCCTCAAGGTACACAATTGTAATTTGCGAGGTCGTACCGATAACAAATTAAGCATTATTATTTTATTTTTTAAACAACGACGAACTCTTCTTCTGACAAACGTATTATGTAAGACGTACTGTTTAGCACGCATTGGTCGCTGGGGCCTGCTCTATCGCCATTCTCGGTTTACTACAGCGTATACTTCGCCGGGATTGGTGGGCAACGTACTCCGCATTCAGGGCATGGAAGAGCGGCACGGTTATGGCGTGCTTCTTTGCTACCCTCAACACCAGACCGTAGGTACGAAGCGTGCAGCGTGAAAGCACTTTCGTTTTATATCGCTGGGCATTGTTCGCAATTAAAAGTGGCTGCATCGGACATTACGACGCTTTCGTCAAAGTCGACGATTCGTTAGCGTTTAACTCGTTGCCAACGATTTATTTATTGGTTCTGTGCCTCTTAGTCAATAACGGTTCTATCTCAAGCGCGTCTCTGAATGCAGCATGGTAACGTAATTTTTATGCCGATGGTGCGTAGGTAGATTAATTTGCTGGGATTTCCATATTCTATTTTGTTGTTCAATAGAAAATTGTCTTTTTGCTTCTTGACAACCTTGCGATGGTCTACTTGAATTTCTCTCGTATATATCGGGCAGCGGAACTGTAAATGTGTAGGTCTTGAGAAGTGTACAGGTTTTAAATTCTTTCTAAACGTGTTTTGGAGGTGTAATTTTATGGGCTACCACTACACGGTTATTTATGTAGGTATTTTCATTGTCTACTCGTAGGTTTTTTGCCAAGGTGTCTATCGGTAGCATTAGGAAATAATTTCCTCCAGCAGTATACTCGTAGGGTGAAAAAGTGAGAGTGGTTGTAATGTGTGTGGCTCGTTGGCCTGGGGGGTATGATTCTCGCTTTGGGTGCGAGAGGTCCGGGGTCTAAATCGCGGACGAGCCCAGACGTTTGTTATGTTCCATCAGTTTGTTAAATGTAAATGCTGCGAGGATTATGTCCGGGCCTTTCAGGCACCGTTCTACATTATGACCAGTGCATATTACAGTGATATTAGTTACAATTACGGTGACTAATATCACCGTAATTGTAACTAATATCACTGTAGTCGTTATTATTCTAGACAAACATAATTGCAGAAAGCTGCAGTTGTTTGTTGTTGCAATTCTAAATAATATTCTAAACATTTTTTAGCACTTCAGCCAAACGTACAGCCCTCGGCAACTTCACATGCCTTGCGATTCAGTAGGCCAACCGCTGGGCTGGGCTTAATATTATACAAATTTCCAGCAGCTATATAGTAATGAACAAACTATTTCTATTAGCCTTCCAGGAATCGGAAGGGGAAAAGGAAAAGCATAAATTGAGAATTAAACGTTACATTGAAACTACATCAATATAGTTATGGTTCCTTTAAGGTTAAGTTACTTTGCAATTATATGGCTGGGACAAAACTTACTTTCGGTTATTTAGGCAATTCATAGCACATCTATTCCACTTACAGGTTATGTCGATAGCACTGATAGTGGCTCGCACAGCAATTACCGATATCTGTTCAGATATGTAGGGGCGTGACTCTGCGACATCTTAGCAGCGTATTGATGCGTGATAAGATGCGGCCTGCGACTGACCAAACAACCGTTTCACCGATAGCGTGTTCACTCCAGCAGTAGAAAATACGCTTTGGCTGTACACGTCAGCTGTGCCTTAATACGAGAGCTGATCGAAAACCGTAGAAGCGCGAGCATCGTGGCGCGATATAAATCGAACGGTCGGATTGAAGAAAAAGGGCGAGCGTAGGGAACTGCTAGTCTATAGCAAGCAACATAATAACGCTAGACGATTATCGTGACAGCATAATTCAGAATGCCCTTACGACCAAAGCAGCATAAACCTCCGTGTACAAAATATGCTGACGAACATGCCAATACTGTTTATTAAAAACCTTCAACCTGATTTATTGCAAATGTGTTTTTACAGCATCATATAAGTTACGTTATATAAATGTTGTGCAATTACCAAAGAAGACTGTAGACTAATTCTGCACACTTGTATATACATATTGAATGGGGACGAGGGTAAATGTTTTAATAAAGGGAAACAGTGCATACTCATTCGCTAACTGTATACGCTACAAGAAATGATAATATTATGCAGTTTATTGTAGACAAATCCATTGATTTAGCTTTATAAAGTGTACAAATCGTAGCGTATTTATTGCGCCATCAACAATCGAACCTTTAGGCAGCGGCCGTTCTCGTTACCATTTCGACTAGCACATAGTCAGTCGTTGTTATTGTTCGATCTCGAGATCTTTGAAACAAGTTGACTCGCGACCAAGACCGCAAAAGACGACGGAAAACTATGAATGAGAGTACCTACAAGCGTTACAAATAGAAGATAACCGTCCTGTTAGTTTAGCTCGGTGATACCGTGAACAAGATCAACTGATCTTGTTCACGGTATCACTACACTTGAACCGGATAGTGCGTGCTTCTTCCTTTTGTAGCTAACTTCCATGCCAGGGTAGACAGCACAGTCCAAAAAACAAAAAAAAAAAACTAAACGATTAAGGAAACTTAAAGCGGTTAGGATCTGTCGCACTTTTGCTTCTTCGTTGCGGGGCGCTCGTATCGAGTATCAGTTTCGACTCACTTTACCACCATGAGGATTTGGAAAAGAAAAAGAAAAGTCCGTTCGAGCAAAAAAGGTAGACTGCAGGCTCGTACAGATATCGGAGAGTTTCAATGAACAGAATCCATGCAAGACAAACCCATTTTTACAACGTGGATTTCATTGACAAATTCCTTTTTACTGCATAGTTTAGATTAACCTTACACGTAGCGGGCTTTGTTTTTAAGTTTTGATTTGCGTAAATGATGACGTATTTGGACTTCACGGACTTTAAGCACGAAATAAAAGTAAAATATTATAGATTATAGTGTGATACTTTAAAAGCAATAACGCCCTTTCATTTACGTTTGAGCAGGTTTACTGATCTTCATCCTGCAATTTTTGCGCGTCACTGCAAATTAGATTACGAAGCTATGCCGGCTGCTTAGGTCAAACGGGCGTGCTAACAGACCTCTTCCATTACGCTAACTCACTGAAGTATAGCAGAACTTCATCTTAACTTCGTATTGAACATGACAGAAATTTATATTTTTGCCTTAGTTTTGAACAAAAGTAGTACTAGAGTTATTCAGACGTAAGGGCGGTATCGATATTGTTCTGAACAAAATATTGCTTACAACTATTAATCACGAATGAAAGTTAACCTATAGTTCACTTACTGTGACTATCGTGCATATATGTAAACATACATAATAATCTCAACATCTTCTACATAATACGCTTGTATATCGCTATAGCCAGCCAATCCATATGAAGTCAGGACACTTGGGCAAACGAAGACGTTTAAGGTTGTAAAGTTAAAGGATGCTGACGACGTACAGCATTTACGATCCCGATTTACGATTTACATGCAGTACGTCTCCAAGCACAATAGCTTTGCATGAAAAGCAATAAAGTTTCCTAGAAAACGGCTTTCTTTCATACATACTATTCCTAGTTTTTTTTTCCATAGAGAAAAAAAATGGGGCGTATGTATATATGTACTCTAAAGCACCCGAACCAAAAACTATATTCAGATTCAGTGGCTTCATCTCGTACAATCGGTGTTAGGAACTAAACTAGTATTAACTGTGCACTTTGAACAGGCAATTTGGATATGTTGAACTTTGTCCTAATAGTTTTTCTACAGACTTTTAGATGTAATGCTAAGTTAGATCTTGAACTCTCGAAATTTGCGTATTTATAACATGAAGTTCTACAAAGTCTCATGGTAAAACTTTTTTCTTCTTCTCATTCGTACGTGTAAAATGGAATTGTTGCTTCCTACTTCTGTCGTTTTACCAAAATTGAGTTTTCACTTAAACAGGTAGGCTATGCCAGGCCGTGTAAATCCATTGGCCGTGCCAATGAACGCATTCTACTTTGATTACCTACTTAGTTCTAGTATGAGGGAAGTGCCGATTTTTATCCGTCTTCGACAGAAGTACCTTGATGTAGAGAAGTTAGTCATATCTAAACGGGCTGAAAGTTCTCTACATATACATATCTTGTCCAATTCAATTCAATCCAAAACATGCTGGCCGATGCTGATGGATGAGTTACTGCATCCATAAATAACCATGGTGTCGCTGGCGCTAGCTAGCTAGCTATATATGTAAGGACTATAAAAAGTAGGACCATGAAATAGCTGGTTAATAAGGGGACACCACTAACATATAACATGTTATACATATATATATATATAACAATTGACGTATCGTACTTTATGGATTATGCTATATCTTCTAGCTAAAGGGGATATAATGTCAACGCGAAAAAAATATTCTGTACATGGCTACTGTTTGGCACAGTACCAATCCTACCTGGAGATTATATTTCCATAATTTTGGCGAAATATAATTATTCAATTTGTCCGTCGATAAGCTAGAAGATAAATCTTAGTGGCGTAAATGTTATACCATTCATGATGTCACGTTTGGACGTTTTCTCAAGACGGAAGCTTGTATCAAAGCTGCCAGCTATTCGCGTCTTACAAAGCACTGCATATCCCACCACCGAATAAAACAAATAATGTGACTAGTAACAGATACATATGTGGATTGACTAGTGCTGATCGTGGGGGTCTACTTTGTTGTGCTCTTCGCTTTATCTATTGTGATTTTTTTTTTCGCGAACAGAAAACACGATCCGAAAATGAAGGCCTGTTTTCTCTAGAATGTCCGTCAAGTGCCGAATTCGATGATCTGTGCAAAAGCACTGGCTGAAACAAGTTACTACAAAAGTATCGATTATATAAACTTGACGAAATCAAATCATTACCAAAATTTCCTTTCCACTCAACTTTTTAGCTAGCTTATTTAATACCGTAGGGTGCACCTGTACATTTAAACGATGACGATAATAGATCTTGCACTTTCTCGCCTACGTTCTGGTGAAAGTGGACGGGCATGATGGCAAAAAAACGTCAAGAGACCAAAAAAATAAACTTGTCAACAAGTAATGACGACTTCCGCCTGTTGAAAAAATGCAAGATTTGATTGTGATAAAAGGACGTCGTATGTATTCGCCACCCTTAGGCCTTTCTTGTTTCGCAACAAAATTACTAGGTCTTATCAAAAGCCTTTAGATCGAGTGTTAAGACAGGTGTCCAACCTTTTTTTGCGGGGCTCTTAACTGTCGGAAAAGATGCTAATTTGTGGGTTACAAGGTGTGAAGAATGCGGTGGGCGCAAACGAGCCCCTATACAAGTCGTTGCAAAAAAAGGGGTTTGTATCTGGCATTGTCGTAGAGATAAATGATCTACTCTGCTGGGTAGCCTTTCTAACACGATAGATATTACCCTATTTATGCAGTACGTATGTAACGTGTTATAATAGTATATATTAAAAGAAACGTTTTTCTTTATTCACAAATAAATGTGTATAAACGAACTTTATATTAACGGTATCGATATATATTTCAGTTAGCTTTGTTTGTTGTTAAAGAGGCGTTTTGTCGACTGAGCGAACAAATCCTTAAATATGGTCATGCTTTAGCGGGGTTAAAGTGATTAGGTTCGATGTTTTTTTTTTGTTACTATGCAGACAACGAGTGTACATATGTACAGATCGTTGCGGGCCTGGATTAATATTTTCGCCGTCAAATCCAGACACTATGAGGTGGTTTGTCTATCTCTTAATGAAATACTAATGCTCAGGCTGAAAACGTCAGCATGTATTATCGTAGATAAATTCTTTTTCATATTCTTTTTATGTTCACTTGTGACATAGTTCAGATAAGATGAGACGTATTGCTCTAAGAGAGGGATTTTTTTTTGACAAAGATCCCCTTTCGGGGTGGGTCAATCGATTTTTATGTAAGTTGAATGAAACAATCTACACCAACCGCATTCAAACAACCGATTGACTTGTGTGATAGGCTATAGCAATTTTTTTTTTTAAGAATCTATAAATCAGAAAAATTAGCAACTGCAATTCGTATTTTATAAAAAAAAAAATAGAAATTTCTTCGATGGCGATGCGCCCATAGTTGCAGGCACCCTTTGATTTTCAGTCACCTCAAATATCGAGCGTCTTAAGCAAGAACATCTAAAAAAAAATAGTACGAAATAATTAGTCAATACATCCATAATTGCGATACTGGTGCAGTGATGAGTGTTACATTATAGGTAGCTATAATTAATGTATTATCTTTATAGCAATTTGTGTGACGCCCTAATCGGCCAGCGCCATTTGGCATTATCAGTTGTTCATTTGTACTTGCTTGCATTATGAGCAGTAACATAATTATAGAACGTGAGTCTGTTTTTCTTTTTTTAAATAGTGACTGCTCCGGTTGTACGAAATGGCAAATAGAGTTTTGGGAAAAAAAAAAACAACGAAAGAGGAAGACTTTCTCATTGGTTCGGTATGGTAATGTCAAATTTTCGTCTACTAAGTTCAGCTAACCGTGTCTAATCTACAAGTAAGTTAAACTAAAAATTATTACTAAACGAAAATAGAATTTCGCAGCTGTTCACACCTAAAGATTACATCGTCATAATGCCGTACACGAATCGACGATTTGAACCTTACAATGTTTATTTTCATTCTGCAGGAACCATTTCTGTATAGAAACTGATTTTTACTATAGTAATATCTAATTAATAACAATATAGTAATTCGTTTGACAGGTATGAAAAAAATGATCCGTCTCTTTTTTACTTGCCGATATAGAAATTCCTGTGTACAAGCTGAACTGGTCGGAAGTTAAATATAAACTCTGTTAATTAGCGCTTTTTTTTCTTACTTCAGATCCGTATAAATTATCTAAATGAGCGTGCTGGCCAATAAAGTTCAGATAAATACTAAATGTATAGTGCCGACGCACTGTGGAAGTAGACACCATCGTGCCATGTCCTACTCTACTAAATTACAGTGAACAATTAACAGCATTGTCAGATTATAATTAACTAGCTTAGGTAAGTAAGTAAGCATTTGTCTAATGCCATAATTTACTCACTATCTTCAGGATTGCTGGGACTTTTTTTATGGCTGTAGCTGCATCTGGTTGTTCCGACGCTCACAGATTTACGCAACTAGAAGATCGCCTACCACTCGCCAATCTGGTTTATGCCCTTACACTTAAAGAACTGCATCGACCTCTGCTCACTCCCAACACAAACAGAACCGTGTCCTTGTTACTTAGCGAGCAATCGAGTCGGAAAACGACTTCAAACCTATCAATGGTACGCGGAGTTCGCTTGGATCTTAACCGGTACCTTCGCTCTAATAATCCCTAACTTAGAAAAGGTACCAAAATGCTTCTTGTTAGTGCTAGGGCAATCTGGTTCCGGTTTCAAAGAGAACGTGTATTTGACCTGTGGTAGCTATTCTGAAATGCATAATGTCTTTTTTGTTCGTACACTTTATAAAACAAACTTTATTAAAAGCTCAACCACAGTGAGTTCCGCTTCCTGATCTAGATGCAACAAGTTGTCCTATTAATGCATTGGGCACCCCTCACGATGCCCCTACACATAACTGAAGCCTTAGTGAGTTCTGAGCAGAACATTAACTGGGTGCTTAATCAGAGAGCTTCAGAGCGTGAAAAGATGTTCTCCATCGCACCGGTTGATAAGCATCTCGCCGAAACATTGGACAGCGAGGGTGAGATGATGCCACGACTATTGCGTATTGTGCACACACCAAGTCAAAAATGGCTGATTTCCAATTGGTAGAAGTTTCTTTGCAATCAGTCACAGATTGGGAATAATTTTAAAAATCTCTTAGAGCACTGTTTTAATGAACCGCTTCCTTATATCAATATAAATTCATTAAACATGGCGAAACAAAGTGAGCTGGTATTGTACATCGAAAGTAACTTCAGCAATCTTTAAAAGCTATAACAAGGATCTTTAATTATATTATCTTATCCTCATAACCAGACGCAGCAAATGCAGGAGATAACTACGAGTACCAGACATCGCAGGTATTGCTAAACGCCACACAATCATATAATAGCAAACATTTTGGGAATGGACATCTACTTCGGTGACAGCTGCGAGACGAGCTGTTTATTTTCTCGCTAAAAATGTGCCCCCACGATAGCAAGCGAAGCGCGACAATCGCCTTTCGTTGAACAACGAAGTTTTTAATAACAGAAGTTTCATGAGCAATCGGCGAAAATCCCAGAGCCCTTCATCCTTAAAAGAGGCCGACCGCAAACGTCAAAGTAGGAATGATCATAAAGACACTGCAAAAGACGACAATTCGAAATTTTCCCACAATTTGGGATCATGTGAACAGCCTTCGGTGGGCCATAACCAGGGGAAGTACAAATTATCATCTGTAAACCACGTCGAAAAACACAGGCCCAATGCAATGGCTCGCTCTAGCATCGATAACGAACGTAAGTTGTCGGCCACGCCAGCTACCGTTAACTCAGTAAACAGCTATCTGTCCTCCGCTATGGATGTCAGTACCACAACCGGTGTTACTGTACTTAGAAACAACGAACGGGAATCGCCACCTGCAACGACTCGTCAGGGTGGTGCCCGCGGCTATAGGGGTCGTTCATCCGCTAAAATGACGCTGGACGACTTCGTGCCAAATCACCATGTGGTCAGACTAAAGAAGACGAACAGGCCTAGAAAACGAGACAAGCAGCTGGATTCGAATCAAATTGGTAAACAGAACGATGAGAGTGACGAAATCGCTAAAGAGAAATCGAAGTATGACGAAGTGGTAAGAGAGGCCGAGGATATCTTCCGCGGCCTAGCCCGAGCAAATGTCATGTTCGAACGGCCACTGAAATGCGCTCTCGGTCTTGTGAACTCTAGGCTAAAAGCGACTTGCAACGTCTCTGAGGAGATAACACCGTTTCAGTATTTCTGTCGTGAACAAGTGATTCTGTGGTTGCAGACAATAAGAGATATGTTGGAGCGACGAGCTCTAATCTATTTAGACCTTGAGGAAATGTTTATTTCGCTTTATGAACTTTATCTCATTGCGGAAAGAAAGTACCCGATGGAGGCGCACTATATCGCGATGCATGTGCGAAATATCGGCATCGATATCAGTTACGCGGCAGCCTTAATGGCGCGTTTGGCTAACGTTGAGACGTTTGATTTTATGAGGCTAGCTGAAAGTATAAATGCGGCACCCCGGGATGGCACCCCATACTCATATTTAATTCCCCGTATGCAGGACTTCAAGCTGCACCATCTAATCGCCCTTGGCAGGTGCTCTCGGGTATATAAAGTCACTCATCGGAGCTCACTTACTGTGTGCGCCATGGACATATCAACGGTGATGACAGAGCGAGAGCTAATAGTCGCCGGAGGTGTTCTTAGCCTAATTCATCACTGCTGTGTAGCTACTCCTTTTGCGCGATTTCAAGCTGGTGGCCAAATGGTCAGTTTGTTCGAATATTGTTGGGGCTTGACGCTAGAGAATGTCGTAGCCGAGTCCTCGTATTTTTCCGTGGACACATTTCGTGCTATAGCTGCACAGTTAATTTCGGCCGTAAAACATATTCACGGCTGTGGGGTGATGCATCGTGCCCTAACAACCGACAATGTCATCATGGAACGTTCGGGGCGCGTCAAACTCGTCGGCTTCCACAACGCCTGCATATGCCTTGCCCATATCCCGAAAAGGTCGCAATTGGTATTTCAGGAACGCCGCATAGGTGAGTTCTCATATGATGTGGATTTCAATATTCCCACCCAGTACATGCCGCCAGAGATGGTGCTCAAGAGATCCTATGGTCGGTCGTCTGACTGGTGGACTCTAGGGGTCACGTTATATCGAACATTTACCAAGATATTTCCTTTTGATGGGGCAGACGATGCCCAGATACGAAGGGCAATTTATCGAAACCCGCTGGTGTTTCCGGATCGAGATGGGGTGCCTGTGTCGGGAGGAGCCAAAGAATTTCTCCAGTGCCTATTAACCAAAAAACCCCGAGGGCGTTGTATGTACGGTGATCGTGTCGACCTTTACAAGCACCCGTTCATCGTTGGTGTTGACTGGAAAAAGCTGAGTACAACGGATAAATTATTCCCTCAACCAGACGGCTACTGCAAACTACTCCAGCGAACTGTGCCGCCACGTTTTCGTCGGACAGATCTTACCGAGTCGGAACAGGCAGCTCTCTCGCCGAAAGCGGTTTTCGATGACATCCGACCTCACAAATTGGGTAACCCCACAAAGCTGGAGGATGTCCCGTACCCACAGGTATCGACGTTTATTTCACCTGTATTTCGAAAAGCTTTGGAGGTTTTTAGGTTTCCAAAAAAATTAGGCAGAGGCCCGCTGCTTAAAGTTATGGGCTATAATGCAAGCTCCCCTGCTCTCAGCATACCCGACACGTTTGATTTGGACCGATATAACGCCGAACGCCTAGTTATTACCATTCCGAAGCGAAACATTTTCGAATTGGGCATTCATATAGAGAGCGCGATCGGTGAGGATAACTGCAAGTATTTTTACGTCACAAGGTTCTCTGATAGTTTTTATTATGACTCGTTACCGTTAATCGAAGGTGACTTTCTGCTAGCGATGAACAATACGTCCTTAATCAATGAGGTGATGGCTACCGTAAAGGCGAAGCTAGCATTCCATCAGCACGACGTCACCACATTTATCGTACAGTCCTCTTCGCCGTTTCGGCTGGCGGCTATGTACCCGGATTTCGGCTGTCTGTTAAAATCGCTCCCCCGAATTTCGGTTGGGGTGAATCCAGCCCAATTCCTAGAGTTTCGCTGTTTAGTTCGAACCCAAATCGTAGGATACACGGATGGCTGGGTGGTGAATGCAGCCCACTTCGTATGGAAGACATCGGGGAAACAAAGATTGTTCGTTGGAGACGTTATCCAGACAGTCGATGGAATTGAAGCAATCACACTTTCAACTGAAGAGCTTGACGCGTACGTATGTCACTCGTTTGATCACTTATCGGTGCAGCAAGGTAGCGACAGTTACGTTTGATGATTCTATGCTATGGAGGCTGCACTATGCAATGGCGTATATGTATACCAGGATATGTGTATACCAAGCCCAATATTAGAAAAGAATTCATTAGCCCCCCCTAAACACAAATGACTTTAACGAAATAGAACGTTTTTCACTGCTAAGGCACCAAATAACTGTAAGGTACCGCCGGCCGCCGAACACACAATAAGCGTAGACATTATAGTTGTTCGGAATAGGCGGAGCTCGTTAACGGGAACTAATACCAAAGCGTGCTTTAGGACACAGTTGCCCTCTTCTTTCTGCACAATACGGACGTACGTGTTCAAATAATCCATTACAGGCGCTTGCAAAGAGGTGCTCGCCAGGTTGAGGTGATTCCCGTGTCGTCCTTACGTTTGAGGCGTTTGACGGTGGATCGAATCTTCAAGGCATACGGTGGCTCACAGGACGTTCTAGAGAAGATGGCTTGGGTCAAGGTTCAGAAACAGCGGGCTCACCTCACTTCAAAGGAGACTGCTGGCCTTGGGCCCGTACAGCTACGTTATATTTTTCGACGAATGGAACTGGCAAACCGAGAAACGGAACCGGTTGAAATGTACCGCGATCCTCACCGGTCATTTGACTAACAGAGTCTTGAAGGTTTATTGAAACGTTGCCATATAAAAAAATCTTGTAGCCACTTCGTCCAGCAAAATAACGCAGATCTAAATACCTATTGCGCCAGCTATAATAGACCCATAATAGTGGTCTTGTCGTCAGTACTTGTCTCTTGCCCATACAAGTATGATATCTGATATCACCCCCATATTGATTACTGTGATTTTGTGAAATGCTGGTGGTCGTCTGCTGTGAATTTCCGACATTTTTTAGTGTTACAAATCGCTGTACTGGCTCCTGTAGATCTTCAAAACAAAGCCACACCAAACAATTCAAGCAGTTCAATTGTGGTTTTTGGTACGTGTTTATTATACGTATGAACGAATTGAACATTAAGCGACCTCTAGAGGAAGCTAACAGCTAGAAAATTGTTCGGATCATTCATAAGTCGCGTTAGTGTCGTCAGCTAGGTTAAGTTTGAAAGGCTTCTTGACTTTTCCTTTGACCTTCCTTTGACCGTACGACTGTTGCCGAAAACCTGTGGGCTTCATTCGCAGCAGAGACTCAGAACGTCGGAGTATAAATGCACGATTCATCCTCGGCTCCGAATAATTAACAGCTACTTGCTGTCGCCTGCTATTTTCCCGTGTTCCGGACTGAAAATTGATTGTCAATTATGATTTTTTTTTTTTTTTTTATTATTATATAATTTGTTCGCTCAGTCGGCATCTTTTAGGTATAGTGAAAACTGTTACGATGCTACTTCACGAACTTTACTTCGAAATACGTTAACAGCTAACATTGCACTCGAGAAGAGTATACCTAATAGGTAGCCGTAAGATTCTTGTGAAGATGATAAAATTTGAGACGAGTTCACAAGAGCCTGAGTGTGCATAAGCGATGCGCGTCTAGCCTTCGAAATTAATTTATAGTTAGTCATATAAATCAGATGCGATATCTTTGACTAACCCAGTACCCCGATTGGTCCTGGAACCCAGTCTGAAATACACCAACGTTCAACGGCTTCGATTCAAACTAGTTCTGTAATCAATTGTTAATTATAATCTATTAGTCATAATACAAAAGCTATACAATGCAAACTTAACGGCAATTATAGGCGGCAATGAGCCTATCAATAGGTCTCATTATATTTGAATAAGATTTGCTATAACATTTATGGCTATTCGATACTGGGTAATGGGTAACAACTGTTTTCGGTTAGCAGGACCGTATTTGGCGGCTTTTTGTTTATTTAATAAGATATTGTAACGTACACAACTATATCTTTTGTATTACCTGCGTTTTTGAACATTGGGATCCAATTTTACTTACGTATAAGGTGTTCCGTTCGGGCACTGTAGGCGAGCTTAGATACATGTGCGGAACGAGAATTCGTGCTTTATTTTCCGTAGGTGAATACGGCCGGCACGACAAGTCCACTGGATCTATCGCTGGATACACACTTCGTTGGGCAGACAAATTCATCTATATTGAATACGGCTACTCAAGCATACCAGTACAAAATGGGGCTAAGCTGCGTATGACACCTCGCGAAATGAAGCCATTACTATAACAGTAGTCAAAAAATGAAGAATTCGAAGCATACCATACCTCCAATTTGGTGGGCTCCATTTTCTGCGGCACCGTCGTGGCCTAGGCTCAGCTATAGGTAATTGTACATAGATGTTGTTCATCGGAGCTAATCATAAGAGTAGGTCGATTTATTATAGCCTCAGCTGCGAATAGAAGGCTGTAATGGACATGAACTAAATATTCAGTGGTACCATAGAGTTTGTAAGTAAAGCTATATAGGAACAAACAGCAGAAGCAAGCCTGCCAAGGAAAACAAAGCGAAAACAGCATCTTAGTTGTAATTTAAGTGCACGTAATATTGAATCAGTGGGAAAAAACATTGAAGGAGAGGGTCGCAAGAACGGAACATCATCAGAGCCCTAGTCGCAGGAAAGTTGCTCCTACTTGTAGCCGGTACATCCGCTGTTTGGTATCGCCTGCAAGTATTGACTTGACGCGTACCCACATGCTAAACATCAAGGCTAAAATCTGTAAAAAAAAAAATCTAAAAAAAACACGCACACTTCTCTCGGTTTAGGTTATTGACTCTACTAGAAAAAAAGGCATGTGCGAGCCAAGTTTCACGATACACCTATTGTTGGATGTTTGACTACTCGTTACGTGCACAGCCTACGTAGCTTACGTTTACGTCGAAGAAACGTTTCGAACAGCCAGAATCAACCTTTCCGTGTTCACCTTTGACTCTTTTGCTTCTCGCATCAGTAGCATTTAAAGCCTTACGTAAGTGCGTGTTTCACCACGTAGTTTCCATCAGGACTTTGCGCTCTTGTAACTTACGATCGTTATCGTTGTCTCGTTATATAGCATCCAGTTAAATGCAGAGTGAGCTTCGTAGCTGAAACGTTGTGCTGCCCCCACAGTTACCAGCTTCTCGAAGTAAAAGAAAGCAAATTGTAAGACAGCCTATGATTAGTTGTGCCACTTTACAGATTGCCTAGATATAACTGAATACAAGAGGATACTTCTCGTTGTTGGCGTGAAAAACGTGCATTTACTGGTATAAGTTAATGACACGATCCCCTGTCAACGTTCTCTACAGGGATTGTCATTGCCATGGTAAACAAGTTAAATCACTCTTAAAATTTCCTTGATTATTAGGTATAGGTGTTACATGCACGCTTTTCGTGTTGTTTGTTACGTTGCTATGGATTTGCGTGTCAGATAACGTTGTGCTTTTCAAGCACATTTGAAATGTTTATATTGTGTTCACACAAAACCGGTAATTAAATCATCTGTTCGCTATGCAATCGAAAAATATTTTCAGTCATATTATGCCACTTAATGAAGCGCCGAGTTCAAAGCGCTTTCAGTCTCTGGACAAAAATTTGTTCGCATACGATAAGTAACACTCTAACCGCCAGATCCGATTTATACTGTCAATATACGGTGAGGCTTCCAGTTCGAAGGGATCAGCGGGTAACAGCTTTGGGTCCTGCCAACAACGGTACAACTGGCACACGGCTTATGTAAAATGGGTAGGTTACATTGCATACAAAGTGTGACGTGTGTGTTGCATCGGCATTCGGTATACACCGCTGCACTCGTGACGCAAGACTGCCCTGATGACTACTGATATAGTTCTTCTTTGCCGTCGTAGCTATCATAGTTACTGCGGGCGGTTTCCTATTCTTCTTGAAACGGCAAATTGTCGGCATTGATACAAACATTTCGGCTACCACCGGTTCGATAAAAACAATAGTGATCGAATCAATATTCTCGTACCATTATTGTTACTGTTATTAGTACTGCTTATCGCGGACTAGAGGCAATTATAGAACGAAAACTAAACTCTATAGGACTATCATGTAAATATGAGCCGGCGTTTAGAATCGTGTACAATAAGAACCGTTCTGACTGTGAATTTCGGCCTGTGTAAGTCCGGCTATGTAGCGTCGGGCCAGAGATACTTGGGTCTTTCTTCAGCACTGCCATTCCGTCAAATACTGCATTGTTATAGATGTAACGAGGTCCAACGAGACCTCGAAGCAATAATTACTATACATGCAGTAAATACATTGTTTGTTTGGCGTACCAGCGCATTAAGAGCCCCAGTTACAGTAAAAAGCTGGATAGAAGAAAATCTGTCAGAGAAGGGCCCACACAAAATTATCGCCTACGACCAGTATGATATATATATATATATATATTAGTTTGAATAGATATGCAACAAGCGAGAAGACTTCTGGGAAGAAGAATTTTCGCGATGAAGGCACAGTTTGATGAAATTGCATCTATCAGCTCTTGGACGTACGCTGTTGTATGTACTTATGTGCGGACTCCTATGGCTTCAGCAATTTTATTTCGAAGTTATATTATTGCTACGTAACCGGCGAAGTGATACCCTGCACAGGGCGAATACGTTTTCACAAACTTGGTTTTGAGATTCGTAATTTTACTATCGAGGCTACCACAATTGTAGCCTTGGAAAGAAGTCATTGCGTATCAGGCAATACCCATATGCATTTATCACAGCGATCCCTTGTGTCCAAATGGGTGACCCATCCATAAATGTCTAAATAATCTGTGCTTATTTAGATATTTATGGATATATTTACACCATATTTTCAGCTGAAGAAAGGAAAGCACGTTACGACCTCTACCAGAAAGCATGGTACTGCAAAGCGCAATTAATTAAAATGTGATGTCCAAAATAGTATTTTTTATTTCTAGGCCTGGAACCTCTTAAGGTCAATACCCCTTCAATGGGCAATAATGCATGCGGCACGCAGACTGTATAAAACTGAATAGTCATTATTTAATGTTCAAAAAACCTCTACAGAGACGAAAACCACCTTAATTTAAAACCACAGTTTCATATGAGTGAAAGCCTCGGCATACACTCTGTTGAATTTCAGGTTTTTCTGTCGCCGACATGTGACTAATGTGAGTTGTAGGACTCCTATAGTTTAACCTACCATTAGATATTTCTTTGAAGTACCTGCTTATTGACCAAGCTGTGTTAACAAACTCGCGAATTTTTGACCACCTTCTATTCTCGTCAGAATGTGTAGGAATCAGAGCATTAGGCATTTAGGATAGGCAGCCGATAAGTTCTATAGGTCCCTACCTCATGAATGTTAAAACCGAATAATGCGTAAATGTTCCTAAATAACATTACTTCGGCTAAAAAAAAGCCAAAATAATTGAGTAAGCCTTTCGTTTTTGCCGCCATCCCGTAGGACAAAGTAATGAGTGCACCACTAGGCGATGAATCCGAGGGGAATAAGAGAAGCGAGTGTTATTTTTTCGTTCCACGGGAATCCATCGTCTTACGATTCCATTCAAGGTCTGAATCTAAAAATAGAGCTATTCTATAATACGAAATGGCTGTGTGGAATCTTATACGTATGCTATAAATCCGTGTGTACCTGCCATTATATTTCTGATGTATTATGAAACTGCTACAATTATCCCTGCACCTTTCGTTTACCTTGACGTGCTGAACCGGCCTGAGGTGAAGTAAGCAAAATAAGGACCCGAAAAAATAGCTATTGTAGTTTATTTATAAGTAAAAAAATGTCTACTTTGAAGCGTGTAAAAATAAGTATCTTTTTGATTAAGTACTAGTACTTGCTGGGAAGCTTCAGCTTTTGTAGATGAAGAAATGACATAACGTTGCGGATTTTATCGTTGAAGATTTGAATGAATACGCACCAATGCAGTGAACCCGTTGTATAGGTCGTATAAACAATGTACCACCACAACAAATATTATATTTAAGAATATGGAATTATTTTCAAAATTTCTTTCAATTGCCGATAGTTGCTTTCGGTTTAGGCAGATGAAGCTATAGCATATGTGTGTTATACTCGTATTGCCTTATAATTTTTCATCAATAGTAGAAGATATCTATCGTCTCGGCGAACAGTATATGACGACAGTGTATTATTGGTCTTCTAGTAGCAATAGTAACAATGATAGTATAAAATGTTTTTTTAAAATTAGTCATGTACTTCAATAAATGCAAAAACAGTTCATACACACATTTACATATGAAATCTATTTTAACAGTCATCACTCAGCGTGTCTATATCCGCATCGCCATTCGGGACACAATGGAATCGATCGATATTTTTATAGGGGTACAGACATTAGAACGATTACTGAAGTTTTCCAGAAACTGCCGGCGTTCATTGACAACGTTATTTCCTGCGACAAAACTTCACGCCTTATATGTATCCGACACTATTTATTTTGTTTAGACATTGTTAAGACCCTGAGGGGATTATGCAAGCCAAAGTTATCATCTAAACGTACCGGGCTCGTTGCGATAAGGGGCGATTCCCTTGTCCCGCACCCCACCGGCCTAATTAATTTTAAAGCAGAGCACAGACAACTGTTCGCGTTAGTAGTAAAAAACGTGAGATGTTGTCGTTTGTTATGGCCAACAACTACAACATCAGCAACAAGAGAGAAGCGTTTCGACAGTTTTTTTCATTTTAACAGAAACTTTGCATTCGATGGCCGCCAAAAAAGCTTTATCCGTAATAACTCCCGATCAAGTGGCCGGCCTGCCAATCAGGCCCAAATGTATTGTCGCCTTGATGCTTGCCAATGATGCTAAAAGACTTTCTATTTTAGTTGAAAAAGTATCCCTTCTACTGTAGCCGGTGTCTATTGGGCAACTGCTGCAGCGTCTGCTGTGACCAAAGATCAATTCACCACTTGTTCGAAGCTCGTGCAAAGGTCTCGCATAACGGTCGTCGTGTTACAGACCGCGATAAAGTCCTATATAAGGTCATTGACTACGCTTTCTGTTCGATGGTAACCTAATAATTGGCGTATTTTTGGATGTGTGTGTGTCCGAAAGCACGGATGTAATTAAGCAGTGAAGAAGTTGACCTTATGCAGCGATATCATCTCAATGACGTAAGGTGATGGTGATCATTTTAGTCAATTATTAAAAGCTATTAAAATTAAGGCAGAAATTAAGGCGACTTCATAGGGCTGTTCCAAATTCGGGACTTTTCTAAAATCTTCCGGTTAAACGGATAAAACCGTAAAAACGGTTATTCCGGTGAAACGGATTGTTAAAACGACAAGATAACCGCACATCAGTAAAAACACGTATGTACATCTGAAGGGAGTTTGTGATTCTTTCATTGATAACATGTTCTCTATAAGTGGCCGAATGACTATAGGGAACACGATGTTTATAGATAGCCCGAGTCGACGTCTCCTGAGACCTGAATCAGCCGACTGTTTATTTCACTTTCATTCGTTTTCGATTAGCTCTTCTAACTTAGCGTTGTACATGTACCAGCTGTAGGCAGAATAGGCAACGATTGGTTCGAAAACACAATTTTAGTGAGACTTTTAAGGAATACTTCAATGGACATGACATTGATGAAGGATAGTGGACAGGTATACTCACCATAACGAAACTACCCTTACCGTTATATTCGAAATTTAAATCTGTAGTAATCCTCTTACTAATAATAGATAATAGGTTGTTTCGGCACATAAATCAACTAGAAGCGCACGAACAAGGGATATAACCGTAAATCGGATGATACGAAACTCAGAAGAATGCCGTTATTTATCAACATATATAATTGTGTATGGCTGTTTCTTTTTGAAGCTGGTAAGCCTCCTGTGTGCAGATCGGAAGTACAATTAACGCGTACTACAAAAATGATTTTCCATGGCCGATGTCTCTGTGCATGTCCTTCTGCCGCTTTTCCGGTGTGAAAAATACGGTGCCATTAAATAAGAATAGGCATATTATCTTATTAAGGACCATTATATATAAATAGCTCATTTTATCACCGCGCATTATTCGTTTCGGATTAAAAGCGGTAACGGATATCAAAAGCAGTGTGCTTCGCGCAATGGCCGCAGAAGCGAGCTGCTAAATAGGGAGGAAAGATCAAATATTAGGGGACGACTTAAAGTTATTTGAATACCTTTACTAGTTATGAGATGAAATGGAAATAACTCAACTTATGGTTTTCAGATGCACGGGCCTCGATACTCTTCCAAATCGTACTATGTGCATGAAAACACCTCAAAGCTAGCAAAACAAAATCGTACTAAAATACACTAAATAAATAAAATAAACTGATAAAATAACTGTTTTTATCTTCCTCCGGCCCTGCAGAGGAAGCGTTACCTGGCGGAAAAAGGACCGTATGTATTTACAGTGCGCCGCGGAAGACACAGGTATGTCTATTGACGCACTACAATAAGAAACCTCTAGAAGCCGTATAATGCATATGAACGTAATAAGCCAGACAACAGTAGAGAATATCGAGTACATATAAAGTGTAAAATCTTATCTAATGTTAAATTGTCTGCCGTATCCAGACCTCTGGTAGCTGTACCAGTGCCCGATCATAAAACAGGTTATATTACTGTAGCCCCACGGGTACGCAGAACGTCAGACTGCGAGTTCAGACCTGCTGAACCAAAATCTGCTCTGAACTAGAACCCGTTGAAATTATTCTACCATCCTCTTATACTACGTTGGTAACCTGCGTGGGCATTTTCCGTTGCAGTTCTTCTGTAATCTTGAATCAATTAACCCACCTATATTGTTTAAGTCATTCCGTCGCGTTGATCTATCTTTTCGTTTAGAACAATTATATGATCTTTTTCGGCTATGTCGTTTTGTGATTCTTTCGTAATCCCTGGGCTAGTTGGTGTTATCGTCCTGATGATCCTCTATTTTTCGTTTCTGGGTTAATTAAATGTCACTTTTTGTGCATAGTATAGAAGATGTAACATATTTTTGTACCCATCATTCGACTTCGCTGCCTCATCGAGCCACACGCAAATTTCAACTTCAGTTAAAATTAAATTTTATATTAATTTTTTTTTATATAAGAGCGTGAAAGTATTGATAGTTTTCAGAAATCTTCAACTAATTTTTCTAACAAAAAGTATATTCAACTTGACGGCGAAGAACGGGAAAGATAGATTTTTTCCTTTAAAAATCAAATCTTAGGCTTATGATGAAACTGACACTTGCAGATATTAGAAAGTGAAAGTTTTCTACTTACTACTCTAAAAATCTTTCCGTATACGTTTTTTGCACGAGAGTACCTTTTTGTCTAACCAGATCAGCGAGTAAAATAACACCAACATCTTTAGGGCCGTCTTCAAAATGGTCTCGGCGATTGAACGATGATATATCTGAGAAGTTTCAGCAGTATGCATCGTCTTCAGGGTTAAAGCAATGATCCCTGGTTTTTTCAAGCCAGAGGCCATCAAAACTATTGGGTTTTACATCTGTATCTGCATAGGGTCTGTAGCAATAATTGTTCCTATTATGCAAAAGTTGTTGTAGTGCATCAGTAGTGGAATACTGCACGAAGAATGCGCGAAACGTAATAAACTAAGGAAACCCTTCATTCAACGGCTAGAATATCATTACTGTCCCCATATAAAATATTCTGCCGCAGCTACTATTGCGCATTTTAGGAGTATCGACATCTCGATAAAGTTCTCAACTTGGCAACCTGAACAAAGTCCATCCATTGGATACTGAAGGACTAGAGCTATAAATTAAAAACAACAAATGCTACAGAGGAGTCCTACCGTAAATATGAGTTTATTTATAAGTTGAAGTGAGCGAATTTAACACCTTCACAGAAAAGACATCCGGGCTTTCCTAATTCGAACCTACGAGAGAATCTAAAGTGGGTTAAGACGGGATTGGGATTCTACTTGAAGCAGGCGTTTGACTCTAAGGGCCAGAATACCATTTGCAGAACATGCTGGTTCAGAAGATAAGTCTACCAGCCTCAAAGAGAACATCCATTTGTGTTTTTGATCACGGCATTTCACACACGGAAAGTCTAAACTATCTATCCAAACGGGTAACTCCTATTAACAGCCCAAATATAGTAAAAATGTCGTTTTACTTGGAACCTTTCATATTTACAGGCAAATATTCAACTATAACAAAGGTGGATGCTTAACGATTGCGCAGAAAAATATGATAAGTTGCCTAGGTCTAACTTCTGCTAATTTGATCTCACAAACAATATTGCCGACAGCTCAATCAATTAGACGAAAAAAAGATCGTATTTTACTTATATATTCAATATGTGTAATGATATCTATAGCTTACGTAATCAATAAAGAAGAAGATAAGTCTCTTTTAAGATGTATTTTCGTCCGCATCTGGACCACTGAATTACCTAAACTGAACATTAAGATTAAGGAGCGGTCGACAAAAATTGCTCCACACCGGGCAGATTTGCGCGATTTTCTACAAAATATTGACACAGTTTGTAATGAAGCTCTTTTCATTAAAAAGTAATTTTTTAAGAAAGAGTAATTTTTAATGATCGTATCATTTAATCATATCTATGCAGCCATTAGAGTTTTTCAATTGAAAACTTTCGACTGGAATGGGCGTGTGGTGTGGCAAAGACGTTATTAATGAGTTCAGTTTTCGTTATTTCCATGTGTATCGAAAATGTAAAGTAGGCACATTAAAAAAATTCCGATGAAATAGTTACAAATAGTACGCAGTAGACGGTTGATTTTTGTGTTATTAGAAAAAATGCTATAGAAAAAAAACTTCGTATACGGAACCTTTTCGTCCATGGGAATACACCAAATCCACAACCAAATGGTTTTACCTAAGGGATCGCAATATCAACGCAACCGATCGGTAATGCTCGTAGCTCCTCCTTATTCATAAATAGAAAAAATTCCGTTTTCTTATCCCAAAATTATCGAAATTGCATTCGATCGCTTGAATTGCTTAAAAAAGACCTTTTTCAAATCGTAGCTTTAAAGTGAGGTCGTATAAGTAGTTGAACACTTCAAGGCAATGTCTATGAAGAGGAGCACAAGACCGAGCCTGATTTCCTTTTTCTTCGTTTTAATATATTCATTATTTCACGGGTTTATTTTAGATATTAGAGATGCTGTTTCTAACGGTTAGACATTCGTATGATCTAAATCACTTGAAGTGATACGGTATTCACTACGGAAGACCATCATTGACCTCAACTCGGCTGTTTCTCATACTTCACTTCAACAATTACATCTTAGTAAAAACAGATATATTAACAATGTTTTCTGCATGTGCTAAAGGTGCCGTTCGTAACGGTAAAATCTATTTAGTGTAAGCACCATTCATTGCGATCACAATTTCAATGCGGGTCCTAAACTACTTACAGATTCGTTTTAAACGCCCTTTTGCAGTTCTGCAAACGCCTTTTTTAACATAATTGCGGATGAACGAGTTGGCATTGTCGTGTGCAGATCTGTATGAGACTCGGTGCATAGTAATACAACGGGTTCAGTTCAAATCTGGTGGCTATAGATGATCAGACCAGAACATGCTTATATTCACAAGCAGCCAACCCTGCGCTAATCGGCTTGTTCGAACTGATCTACGATTTTACTGAAGAACCTATGATGCTCCTTCAGACACTTTAGTCATCCAATATTGCGTAACCGTTCGTAGTACATGCAAATGAATTTTTTTTGTGACGCGGTCGTCTTTTCGAAGGAATATGGTGGCGTGACATCTCCTTTACTGGACACTCCACTCAGGACATGATCCTTAGCCGAAAATTTGCTTCTATCCACGATAGACACATCTCGAGAATCGTAAGCAGAGCAGTGATCATTTAGATGCTCATTTTGCATCAAGAATAACAAAATCCTTATCCGCGAAAATCGGAGAGGACTTGCTACTCGGTTCTGTCAAGGATGAAGTAGCAAGTCCTCTCCGATTGAACGACACTGGTCAAATCTCTTAGTTTTATTGAATTCACAGAGCATCTGTCTGGCCTTCATGACATATGACTTGTACCTCATGAAGAATCATACGCTCATTCACACCAAATGTTTAATAAAATAATTATTAGAAATGCACTTTTTTACGGAAACGATTAACTTTCTTTTTGATCTTAACAGATCTTTCCTTTTGGTAAACTTTCTGCTCTATTGTGCTGGGATCTGTTTTTACTTTTCCTGAAGCGATATAATCATTTATGACACGGCACTTTGTCAAACCAAAAAACTCGGTGGAACTTCGCTTAGCGCGTCAAGATTGGCTACCAACTGATGTTTGCTTAACTTGACTCGTCGGTTATTTTGTCTTAAATAAAAAAACTAGCTTTCGCCCGATACCAGGAGCCATAGATGAATGCACGATAAAGGCCCAGTAAAGTTTGTCCTAGTTTAGGCGCCATGATCTGCAAGCCTGCTGTTTTAAGTACCAAAACTGCTATTTCTATGTAAAGGTTAACTGCGGAAATGATTTGTATCTTAAGGGTAGACGGGTTAGTGTTTATACTTCGATTATACTGTCGTTAAACGATCTTTTTCCGACGCCCTTACGTAACTCAAGAAATAGACTGATTGTATCCGTTGTACCTGGCTAAATGCATTTTTAGGTTAAGCCGAACGCTGTAAGTTTTCCTTTATAATTCACAAGAGTGCGTTTATATGCTGCAATTATATTTAATTAAGGCCACTTCCTTCATGTAGTGTATTTTCTATTTTTAGGTACTTCAAATTTGTAAACATACAGTTTGTTATTTTTTCTTCAGCTATGTTAGCTAAAACCAAAATAACCATTTCAAGTGCGTACAATGACTTATGACATATGTTATGTCGTGCTAAAAAATAAATTATTACTTTTTGTTCCGTTTTGTTTGAAAAAAAAAGCTCAAGGTTTCTGTATACTTTTCTTTTGTCTTTTATAATAGAAAAATCGACCTGCTATACATTGAATCGTAGGCCTCGTAGATGATTCAGCGCAAACGGGCAGCTTGGGAAAGCATGCAATTTTCGAAATTCTGTCGCACTCAAAATTCAGGGCATCTATTAACCCATCAGAGTAGAGTTCTCTATTTCGTAATTACGCTGTAAACGTCCGATACTAATCATCTTAGTAAGTACCTGAAAACCTATTTCCGATTCTCCAAATATGCCAAGGTGCAGTAACTCGGCAGTTAGCGTCAATCTTATTTTGTGTAGCAGGCAAGCGTTTCTGTTACGTTGCTTCTACAAAATATAGATGCATATACGTATCGATCGATATAATCGTTCCCGCCGCCCCGCCTCGGCCAGTACTTGAACGCTCTATATCTTCGGCAAAAGAGACCATTATCATTGTGTTAATGTTTTTTTTTCTCGATTTGTTCGTCATCTCCAACTGCTCCTTGGTCGACTTTTTCTGTTGCTAAAAATTCGAACGGAAGATAGATAATTATGTATCACGAATGTTGGTAGAAGCGGGGGGCAGTTTTAGCCAATGATCATCACTGCGTAATTGAACTAACGGTCCTAGTCCACGCGGTTGCGGCGGGTGCCACCGCATCGGATACCAGTCCTCTAGTGGTGGAGCATTTACTGGGAAGCAAGAAAAGCAAGGTCACCTAGAGAGGGCCCGGAGAGAGCCTTCTATATAAGCGGTTACGCGGGACCATTTAAGCATCTTCATCGTCTGCGATTCTCAAAAAGCGCGCTAACTTGGCAAAACAAAGCCATGATTTCCGTAAGTGGAATGCGTCGTCATGTCTTCAATAAGAGTTAGACTGTAGACATTTGTTGGCTCGAAAACAATCGATGTTAGCGCCACTTTGAATACTAATAGTGAAGCTCTTAATGTGTATGCCTTTCGGGATATTATACTGATATTTAAATAAATGTCAGTAATGGTGCCGTTTCGGTAAAAATCGAAATTAAATATTATTTAAAAAGATCTTTTGAACCCCTTCGAAAGTTAAATAACCATGCTTTTCCGTCACTTTATTGAGTACGGCAGAGTTATACATACACGGAATAATAACAATACTTCGCCTAACTATATTATTTACTATTTGTATTGTTACAGTTCCGCGCTGTACTCTTAGCCGCTTTGGTTGTTGCCCCGGGACTCGCAGGCTACACCCCGTACCAGTTCGGTTACCATACTGTCGATGACTTCGGCACTCGGCAATCGCGATCTGAGGCTGCTAATCAGTACAACCAGCGTGTGGGTGCGTACGGTTTCACTGATGCGCGCGGTATCTACCGTCAAGTCAACTACGTTGCCGATGAGCTCGGCTTCCGCGCTTTGGTGTTGACCAATGAGCCCGGAACCGTCCCATCTGCCCCAGCGGCGACCACTTACAATGCCGAGGCCACTGTTGGCGTCGCGGCCCCGGTTACAAAAATTGCCGCTGCTTCTCGGGCCGCCCCAGCTGTCACGGCCGCCCCAGCTGTCACGGCCGCCCCAGCTATCACGGCCGCTCCAGCTGTCACTGCCGCCCCAGCGATCGCGGCCGCCCCAGCGATCGCGGCCGCCCCAGCGATCGCGGCCGCCCCAGCTTTTGGCGCTCCTCTAGCTGCTTCTGCTATCACTAAAACTCACACCGCCCCCGCTTCTAACGCTCCTCTGACTGCCCCTGCCATCGGCAAGATCGACGCTGCCCCTGTTGCTCATTATACGGCTGCACCTGCCATCGGCAAGATCGACGCTGCCCCTGTTGCTCATTATGCGGCTGCACCTGCCATCGCCAAGATCGACGCTGCCCCTGTTGCTCATTATACGGTTGCACCTGCCACCGCTAAGGTACACGCCGCCCCCGTTGCCGCTTTGTACTCGACTGTGGTGTCGCACACCGCTCCCGCCGTTTCTAAGGTTCACGCTGCTCCTGTAGCCTATACTGCTGCTCCGGCCATCACCACTGCCCCTGTAGCGCATTATGCGGCTACACCTGCCATCACTAAATTCCACGCCGCCCCTGTTGCCGCTGCGTACTCGACTGTGGTGTCACACACCGTCCCCGCCGTCACCAAGGTTCACGCTGCCCCTTTAGCCTACGCTGCTCCAGTGATCACTAAAGTCCACGCTGCCCCCGTTGCTGCTCCGTACTCAACCGTAGTGTCGCACGCTTCCCCAAGCATTGCTAAGGTTCATACTGCCCCTGTAGCCTACGTTAGTGCTCCGGTCATTGCCGCCGCTCCTGTTGCTCATTATGCTGGTGCGTCCCCAGCGATCGCTAAGATCCATACTGCTCCCGTTACTGCTTCCTACTCAACCGTGGTGTCGCACGCCGCCCCCGCCATTGCCAAGGTTCACACTGCTCCTGTGGCTCACTTTGCTAAAACCTGGTAATTAAAGAAACGTTTGTGAAAATGGTGACGAATAAATTCTGTGATATGAGATGGAGAGTCGAACGATTTTGTTTTTCATTTGTTAACAATATTATTGAACAAGGACACTTTTAGGAAGCGTCGCCATTCTGACAAATATTAATGAAACGTCGTTCGTTATAAATGACAGATTGGCTAGACCTGGGCCACATCGCGCAAAAGAGCGCTGTATCCCCTCTTTTAATTGGAATTGTGATTTCTTATTTGCCGGTGTATCAATAAGAGCAATGTATTGATGAATGGAGACCCATTCACGCGTGTGCACGTTTTGAGAAAATGAAGAGTGCAATCCGAATTGGAATAAGCAAAGGTTTACATCTTTTTACAACGTTGTTCTTGTCTGCGAATCGTTGACAATTATTTATTTGTCCAATAAGTGCCTCCTATATGCGATGTATGTACACAGCATTTTAATAACGAAGATAACGTATAAATAGTCTTCCAAATATATGGTTTTCGGTCATGCTAAATTGGCGTCATGTACAGATTGAACAATCAACAGTAAAGCGGAAAGTTTCTATTTTTTCATAAGACACTCGAAAAAATTGTTGATTCAGCATAACTTCAAACGAAATCATCAGGTGAATGTTATTGCGGTTAACTAAGAAGAAAAGCAAGAACGAAATAGTAAGCTACAGAAGAAAAATTTGCTTGATGCTACGCCAGTAGAGATTGAAAAAGCAGTGTACACCTATTGCGTTCGTGGATGAAAATGGATGATGCGAAAGATATCTAACTACACCTTATGGACGACTAAATAAACAGTTCAAACTGCCAACTTCAAGGTATGCTCTCAATCAATACGTCTTCATAATGATAGATTTATGATGTTGTACGTAGGGGAACGTTAAATATCTTTGAGGGCTCCCTAAGGTGTCTCCTACCTCCGGTCACCGACAGTTCTAAGCAGAAGTCACTGCATTTAATGCAAAGACAGCCGCTTTGGCAACTCCGCATATCAACGGAGGACTTACACCCCACGCCTTACACCCACGCTTCAAGGCTCGAGAAGTGCGTCCAGATTCAGCGAACGGAGTCTTTGAAGTAACGGCATATCTAATAGCTTTATCACTGATGCCAAATAACGTACATTAACGTTCAATTCATGGGCCTGCTCACATAAGACAAGCAGATGTTCGACATCTGCTTGTCTTATGTGAAAAAATGAGCCGAAAAATTCAGACTTCAGTTCATTTTCTGTCTACCTACTCGATATTTAGGCACACGTCTTCATGAGTCCGAAGTATGATGGTTCTTGTGGTGGTCCAATAAGTGCATCAGATTTTCTATTTAGTCCATTGGGCGCACTTAACCTATTACACACATGACGAACCCTGCCAAAGTACAAATGCGTCCGTTTTAATGTAATTCTTGAACTTCATAGCTTCCATATCGAGTCTACAGATTTCAGGTAATCCGAAAGTAGTAACATATAATGGCAGAGGCAACATAATGAAGTCAATTATACAACTGTAAGTATTTCTCAAAGCTAATTATATAGCAGAAGATATAATGATGACACATACTGAGGTAATCTCTGTATTACCACTGGTTTATTAGAATATCGTACCTAAAAGTCAATATTAATGCACCATCTAGTGCTTTTAAACAACACGATGTTTACCCCAATATCGACAGTCAAGGATCACGTCCAATGACAGAAACTCCTCTTACGATTAATACTTCATGTTGCGTGTATAAGGTGTAAAGCACTGAAAACAATCATATGAGAAATCCGTACCTCATCCTGCATGCCTCAAGCATGCAGGATGAGGTACGGATATCGAAAAAACACGACATAAGTTAGCATTCCCGCGATGTCGACCGAATAACCAACCTGAGGCAAAATTAATAAAATTAAATTACAGGTTGTTCGTTTCATTCTTTCAATACGGCCATTATTTATCCTTACTATGATAAACCTGTTTTACAACAGAAATGCAAAAAGCATGCCATTTACTAATCGCTAACGATTGTTGACATTGCCAACAAATGGTCGTCATCACCTACCGTGCAAAGTGAGATGTCATGCTGATTCTGAGCGTGTTCGATGTGTTGGCGAAGACCTACACCAACTCGGTCCCGCCATCGCTCGTGCTAGCCATATTCGCGGACAGCCCAGACTGATGAAGCCATACTTAGCTGAGCTGGTGCCGCAGTCTACCGTTCAATTCACAAAATGCTGCAAAGTTACTTCATTTCTATTTTTATCCCCGGACGTGACACTAATTTTGAACCAAACAAATATGTACATTATATTTATATGGCTTCATTTAACAGTTTAGCTTAGAAGGTAAGGAGGCACTGCTTCAATTCATAGCTCAGTTATGTGCCATTATCTAAGAGTGTTGTTTGAATGTTAACGAAAACCTATAAGATAAACAGTACTAGTCGACAAAACGAAAGTATATTTCAAAACATATTTTAGGTACATATACACTTGTTTAAAAAGATGGTCGTTGATAATAATAGAGAGAAAATGTAAATGCTCACCTGTGCGGGAACTAGGATAGGGACTGGCCTCGCCGGCGATGAGAACGCCCGAGACAGAGAAGCTGGGGCCTGGCGACGTCTAAGTGTGTGTAAAAAAGTTGTGTGGAAACATCTCTTATTAAAGCTTAAGCGACCATTTAGAGGGTGGCATTGCTCAAATACATGGCAATAAGTTCATTGCAAATTAAGTATCGGTTTGTATTGATGTGTAAGGGCTCCTTCTCAAGTTCAAGATAAGTAAAAAGGGCGGTTACATTGGCGGAAACAGTAATGGATAAAGTCCAGTTATGAAGTACTTGTTTACTTAAAAAGCAAATGCCTCCAAACTCCCCATTAAGATCCGTAAGTGAATTGAATCTAAAGTTAGTCTTGTAAGAAGTCATTTAGCTTCATATTGAAACCGTGGCGTGCCCTTAATTCCACGGTCCGATCAGATGAAATTTCCAGGTAAATTGACAAGACTTACATTTATTGGTTAGGACGATATTACGCCAATAAAAACCACATCATTGTGAAAACCTGCTGCCTTGCAATCTAAATGTTTTTTCTCTATTACCAATCGATTCCAATCACTAAATATTTCCGCAGGAATTTATTTAAAATAGACATTCTGCTCACCGCCTATATTCTTATCCTATTCGTCTACTAACCCGAAAACCCAATTTTTTTAAATTTAACCTATTGCATATATATAAACTGTATTTGCGAATATAGGGCACTCATAATATATTGCATGCACTGATAAAAGCATTTTGGAGAATCTTCCTCAAGATGCCATTTACATATGAAACGCTTGCTGTACCTTCAACATGAAGTAAAAATGAGCATAGTTAGCCTTTGATTTCCTGTGGAGATACGGAACGACTTTGATGACCTATCCTTACCTCCCGAAAACGATATCTGTAAACTTATGACGGAGACAAACACCGGGAACTCACATTAGAGTTATAAACGAATGGTGATGATGATTTTTGCTTAATTTAGTTGGTATCGGCGGGCTATTTGAGAAGAAACATGATACAAGGGTTTTCCGGTAGAATTACAAAAACCATTTGGTGCCCATTCTGCGTTGAGCTTCTCCGCCCTTCTTAATTAGAACGAACCCTGAAATATCTGCTTTCACCTGCATGTTTCTATGTTTACTTACAGCTGTCGCTAGCATATGTCGTGGCATACGCTGTAATCCCACTTGTAGATGACAGGATCAGAGAAGCATTTGATGTTTCGGGCTTTAGTTATGGATTGGGTCTCAACTAGGTTATAAAGATGAAGGCCCTTAAAGTAAACAGAAAACTATATGCGTGCTATTGAAAGTTATCTATTTTAAAAAAGCTGCTTTCGTAAATACTTGTTTTAAGTGTATTTAATTTCCGTGAAGAAAGGTGAAGAGAATGTAGGGGATCAGCAGTGGCTTTGTTTCTTCCTCATTTTCAGTACATAGGATTTACCACCTAGTATAAATTATACTGTTACGTAAGTGTAGTATGGTGGTGATTCCGTTTAGACCTACTAGTCTTTCTTTTTGTTAACAGGGATTCTCTATGGTGTAAGCTGTAAGTACATTATAACCGCATCAATGTTTTTTAAAGAAATTTATATATTCGAGCTAACAATGGTTTTACCGTGTGACTCGGCTCTTAAGAAGAACTATTCAAGCATGCAGAACTTTAACTTCATATAGAAGCATCTAGTTCCATGTTGGCTCACCAATAGTCTGACCGATAGGCATTTGACGGACAAATTGTTATGATCTGAATGGAATGCTGCCTTCGTTTCACCGGCTATCCTTGCCACTATACCATTATAGTTACCGCTGCTAACCCTTTTAATTAACGACAATAAAATTTCAGTGCTAAACTAAGTGAAAAAAACATTATCCCTTTACATAAAGTTGCAAAAATCCTTCAAGAAAAAATGTGATGATATTTAACAAAAACAATAATGAACGGCGCGCTTTTCCTATACGAAGCAATGTTTTGATCCATGTTGCTGTGTGCCTATTTATATAAAGGTCCGTACAATTAACATACGTTAATAAAATGAAAAAACAATGGCAAGCTCGAGGTTAATACCTCGCCTTGAGACGGTAACGTTCTCAAATAGACGAGTATGATCGTACGTTCTACAACGCAGTTTGAACGCAACGCCTTTGATTAGCTTAAATTAAAACAGATGCGATTCTAGGTAAAGGGCTTCCTCCTTCAAGATCTTCTCCGAACATTTCATGCCGCTAACTTCTTACAAACATTAGAAATTAGAACTCAATTTGAAGTTAATCAGACATTGAAGTCTTCTACAATGACCTATTTAAAGGGTAAGCTGTAAAAAGGCCATGTAATGTAGCCGTGTAGTCATACGTTGTTCATAATGATTCTAATCTCTTTGGAACTCAAGCCAATTTTATCCCAAAAAGGAGTCCACGACGCCGCCTTGCACAGAACAAACATATGTCACCGCCACACTATATGCATGGGGGAATGTACGCCTCCGGTTAAGACGTCCTTCATGAACACAACTATCCAACGTGCGCCTTAACGAACGATTGAAAACACTCCAGTATGTACCGTTCGTCATTGCAACCGGGTTCGGATTATTTTTCACAGTAGTAACGGTTGTTTTGGAGTCTAGCGTATCGTACATATGAAACTACCGATTGTAACAAAACCTCCTAGTTTTACTTGTGATGTTTATGTTTCACTTAAAAGCAGTAGCTAAATATAATCCAGCAGCATTAGATTCATTGGAACTTGCGGATAGCTCGCTGTTGGGGCATTTTGATCAGATAAAATGCAATTGCGCTTGCAACGCGGGCGAAATCCGATCGAAAGACGGCTCCGATGTCAAGGGCTAACGTGCGCGTAATGGAGCATCGGAGTAAAATAACTTGAATAATTAAAGTCTGACTAGAGCTCTAGGCTGAGACGTAATTAACAACTTTGATGCAAGCTGTTTGTGTTTTGCCGACGCTCTGTTGACTTTACTGAAGAGAGAGACCACAGAAGAATACACGAGCGCAGGCTCTGCTGAAGACGCTAAAACCCTGTTCTACCATCATATATCACGAATGTAATAGAGATAGAACTTTAAATAATTCTAATTAGAATACAAAGAAAAAAAATAGTATGCGACCTATGACAGAGGCAACAAAGTCTTGTTTTAAATCATCCTGTATAACTGAGATAAGGCATTAAACATTTGGAAGGCAGACCTTTATGATTTTTCAAGCGTCACACACGACGAAGAGAGAATAGTACCGGGCGAAATGCACGTGCAACATGAACGCAACGCCTGACGATCGGGAGATAACAACAGGGTCCCAATCAAGGTGGCGTTGAAGTTTTAACGTTGAATTGTCTAACGCAGAAATAACGTCTCAGAAGTAGTGTTCAGCAAAGGAATATTTCTTCTAATGACACACTAAAAACAATCGTGGCAGTATAAATACGAGGTGCCACACACTGTCCTAATATGGGAGCTAGTTAGACAAAAAAACGTGTGTCCCATTGGCAATCGTTGCCGTCAGCAAGGCCTGAGCGAGTCATTTTTTCGTATTACCCTAATAGCAAATCCGTTTACTATCTCAAGTGAGCGATCAGTTCACACGACGAGTAATTTACCTGCAGCCTACTCAAATCCGTCTTGTTTCTTCAGCATACGCATTTAATCCACAATTATTAATTATGTCCACAGATGAATTGAACAATTTGGCCAATTTACGACGCGTCCTACTGTGGCATTACAAGTTACGAAAAAAAAATTGCTATTGTTTTCTATTACAAACAATTGTTTTACTTTTAACAGATACGTATAAATGAGTAGCATCAAATGAGGATGTTTTCAATTTACGCACTTTTCGACGGACATTCGACTTTGAATTGCTGAAAAATGAAACAGAGAAAACTATTTTTTACGACGGCGCGTGCTATTTGAGCGTCAGTAAGAGCCCTTTCCTCTGAACCCATTTCGACGCCCCGTCGTTATGTCCAAGGGCACAATACGAGTAATGGGAGTTTGGCCTAACACAAGGGTTTTTGATACGTTTCAGAAAAACCTGAATAAATGTTTTTGTCAATGCTCGGCAAAGAAATCTTCAACAGGACCTTTTTTTTTATAAGCTGATTTATATTTTGCAGTACGTTTGTCCAGAGTATAGGCTTTTCACCGTATAAATTTTAGGACTCCGTACGCAAATCAAGCTGCTCTGTTTTCTCTTCATGTAACGATGTTGGATACGAGTCCGGTCTTTCTTCAAGGAAATCTTTTTAATGAAATTATTAACTAAAAGTTCATCTCAGTTAATAGACACTATCTTCTATCATTAATATCCTTAGCACGAGGAGACCAACTATAAATTCGCCACTTTTTGCAAGAAAAAGCCCATAAGATGAGGGAAGTGTACTACACGAAATCTTTATATTGTAGTATCTGAATGGAAGCACTGCTAGTTTGACCGGTGGAGGTTGCCGCACAGGCAGCGCTTTGAGAACGCAGTAAGGGGCGTCAGTAACTTACTTTTACCCAGCGTCTCGATCTTGTTCAGAAATGGTCCCATTATGGGAAGGCTGTAGTGATAGCTGCGTCTGCAGTCGCATTTCCTGCGAGCGCTAATGTTCAGTTGATGGTGTAATAAACAAATGTAAAAAATCTTTTTGCTAGTCTTTTCTTGTCGGTCGGGAATTAGGAATTAGATTCGCGGCTAACGCCATTGCTCATTACTACGTTCGCATGTAGTAACTCCTCATAAAGGCTATCGAAACAAATCACCCATAATGAGTAAGAAGTGCGTACAAGTGTGGCGTCCAATATTACATAGTAGAGTTAGCTACATGTGCGGATGAAAGTCGGGACACACTAGCGACGGTAGCAGCTTTATGTTCGCTCACAACGTCCCTTATGAAACACATGCGCAACAACAATTAGGCAGGCGCGCCGTCCCCTCAAAGATGAATCACGTTGGAAGCGCGGAATTATCGGCACAGTAGCAGTAAGGACAACAACAGAATCACGATTGTCATTAAGGACACCAGCAATGGTGCGCCACATTTTAGATAGACGATGTTTACTGGCGGCCGACAATCAGCAGTCAAGCGGCATGTCGACACTTTACGCGAAACTAATTGATCGGAAGGGCCCTAAGATTATTGACCACGAGCACTAGCGGGACCATTGCCTTCCTTTCCGACCCCGGGTCTACGCAGTGCACTTTCAAACATATACATTTTCTTATTTTTCTTGAAAAACAGAGAGAAGCACACAAATACCTATAGACGGGCTAACAAAGCCTGGGTCGCTCATTGTTGTTGTCAAGCGTTTGCAATTTTCCTGGAAAAACATAATATGTAGCGATAGCCGATGCACTCAATGACTGTTGTGCCTGCGCTACTTTCACATGCGTTTTTATAGGTTAGTGAGTAATGAGCTTCCCTGTAAATCTCAGGGACACGTTGGGCCCTAAATTCGAGTACGGTTATAGATACACCTTGTTTCGTGCGGGAGCCAGCTGTCTGATGGAACGTCTAACGGCCATACCGGACGTGACACTCAAAACATGGAAAGGCTAGTATTTATTTATGCTATTTCTAATCTATAAAAAAGAGGACCCACTGATTCCCTTTGTAAAACGTGTAAGCTATAAAAAGTATAACAGAAGAAAACGTAGCGGTGAAGTAGACGCCAAAAAGTAATATATTCTCTGGCCATGGCGCTGGACGTCTGCGATAATTTGCGATCCAGTAGAATTAGATGAATGTAAGTAACAAAAATATTTTATCAACTTGTTTGTACAGCCTTGTTCGTTAAATCGCAGTATTTTAATAGAGTCCCTTTATCTGAAAGTGGTGAATATGCTATTATGACAAAGCTAGTAAGAGATCTATCTAACGTAGTGACATTTGTCCTTTGGAAAAAAAGTAACGGCGTAACCGCATGATTAATTGCAACGTAATTTTAGAATATTTGTAGAAGGTCTATCATTATAACGGTTAAAACAATAGCTAATCCATTAAATATACAATTATAATACATCATATGTAAGGGTTATCTTCCTAGATCTATCCTAAAATGTGAGAGTTTTCCCACCACTATATCTTACTCTATCTACTTCAGAAAATTCTTGACTTTTTAAATAGACATCCAGTTCGCCATGACCAGGAACTCTCAAAGAATATTTACTTAAAGTAATCATTGTTACTGCTATCGAAATGCAGAATTTCAAATTGTGTTTTCAGGGAAGTCTGAGCCTATATGAGTCACAAAGCAGAGCTCTCGCAGGAACGCCGAAATCACGGTATCGAATGTCGCGATGTACGAAACGTTTGGAGTATCGCGCAACATACATTACATAATTCGTAATACAGACTTAGAGATTTTTCCGTTCCTTGAATACAAAAACGCTCAGTATAGTTCTCCTTATGGTACACTGGCAAGTTTTGAAGATGGCGAACGCATCTCTTTCTGTCTCACGATCACGCTCTAATTTTTTTTACGCGTGCCGTGCCGTACCGTCAAACTTAAGTGTTAGTACCGCGGGGTCAGATTTTTAATACACTCTAATATTATAACGTTTCTTCTTGAT
The DNA here is from genome assembly GCF_002443255.2 of Varroa destructor. Classification (NCBI taxonomy): domain Eukaryota; kingdom Metazoa; phylum Arthropoda; class Arachnida; order Mesostigmata; family Varroidae; genus Varroa; species Varroa destructor. The sequence goes on along the minus strand of NW_019211455.1, from coordinate 28,051,423 downwards.
ATATACCCTTACATTCAACTAGACGCTCATGTGACTGTTTTCTTGCAAAGTATGAGGCGCTGCAAGTTTAAAGAAGTTCGGGTGTCTATTATAACGACTTGTTCCCCATTCCCTTGACTAACAGACAGGAGATCAACAGCGTTCGGTGTTAACCAGCTGTCACTAGTGTAGATATCGATTAATTTTGGATCATCTGGCTGAACCCGTCATGCTCGCTTGCAGACGCCTGCCCAGAAGTGAACAAGTCAGGTCAGGGGACGCACCCGCTATCGAAAAATACCTATCTTTAAAATCGGAAAGTAACTAACAATAGTAGCTTATCCACCACCTGAGCACTGCATAAAACTCTGATAAGAAAACAAATTATCCATTATTTTGTTAAAATTATTTGCTTAGAAAAGATCATTCCTTACCTTGTGTCTGTAACTCGTTGGTGTAAGGTTCTAGTAACTGGCTGTCCTGGGAGAATGATCCCATTATGGTAATTTTGTCGCCATCTTCTCAAAGGTCCTGTTAGACTACAACACTGCAGACATACTACACGCGACTGGGAGAAATATATCAACTAATTTCGACCTTAAAAATGTCACTATAATCTAAGGTGATTCTCATTCCCCCTATACGTCGGAACTAAACATTTGACAGTGCGTACCGCGTTGGTCTAAAGCGTTGCCTAACTCCAAGCTCTTACCCTTTTGGAGCTAGTCCTATTTTACCGTTGAAACGGTCTAATGATCTCAACGCCCTCATTCCGTTGGTGCATTTCACTCGTTTCGTGTGCCTCTGATATGATATCTTGCTCACTGGAGTGTAGATGAACTTTTTACAGAGCTCAGCGTTCAGTTGTATGCTAGGATTGTCCTTCTATGAGGTCCTTCCTGATAATGAAATTATACCAATAGATTCCCGAAAAATGCATCCACACAGACTCGGTAAACCTATCAACCCGAGAAGCTCTCTCTGCTATAAACCGCCGCAATAAATACTGTAGTTGCAATATAGTAGTGAAATTGTTAGTTAATGTATTGCAAGGATTAGAACTTTATACAAATGTGAACCAGTTCTATATACGTATAGCGTTAAATGGAAAACAGATAATTTCTATATCGTATTTTTCAATTCGCTTATATCTCTTCTTTATTATATTAAAAAGCGTTATAAGCTTGCAGAACTACGAAGCCCATTCTAAGATTCCGATCTATTCATGTCAGCTTCTTTTCAAATTCTTCATTTTAGATACGTTGTTGTAGATAGTCAGTCGAACTATTTTTAGGAAACTTTAGAACTAGGAGTTTAAAATACTCTACATTTTAATCTACAACTTATTATTATTATTATCATTATGATTATTATTGAATTCGAGCACTACTGCTTTTTTTTAAAAAAAAACCGGCCGCTAATGTTTGTCGGCACTTCGCTCGCGCTCTTTAACAGGCTCAGGTACATCCGCTTTGCCAAGTGATCGAATAAAATTTGCAACTACAGACTGCATTTCTGGGCCAAGTGGGATATAGCGGTGGCCCAAGCCAAGGCTTTATAGAAGTGTGGCTTCACAGGGCATAGGGTTTGAAGGCGCTCGAATAACTTGACGCCAAGGGAATAAGGCACTATGGCGTCATCGGGAGAGTGCATGACAAGAACAGGCAAACGAACCGATTCCACAAGTTGGTCTGATTCAAAAAACGTGTCGTCATCTTTTCGAAGCGTATCGAGTATCATTGAAATCCCTGCTCACCGCGAGACACAATACAGTCGCTGCTCATAAACCAAACATAGACGAGTTGAGTGGAGTAAAATTTTTCCAACGAAAAAAAAACGATGTTACATTTTGAAAAACCAGAAAATAATAGGAACAAAATATCTGGGCAAAGGCCATACCTCAGTCATGTTTGATTTTGTGGGTGTAAACGAAATCGTAGAAGACATGTGAAAAATGTACGTCAACTGTAGTGATCCGCAAACGTCCAAATACTAAGAATATTATATTATGGACAAGTCTTATATTTAGAGGAGCTAAAAATGTAACTTCCTTATGCATTTTGCAGAGTTTCACAAAGGTTAATAAGATGCGATCGACATCTGAAAGGTTCACCTTTTAAGGGAAATATCTTAGTTAGCTTTCATGTCACATCGCCTGTTATTGTTTAATTGTCACTTGGAGAATCGCAAAATATCTACTGTCGCGGAAAGATTCAATGGCGTCCAAACCATACGGTAAAATATAACATATCAAGCACTGAATTTACCAGGGAGATATTTATAGGGCTTTCCAATGGGAAAGTCCAAAGAGGCCTCAACGATCGAGTTGAACGGAGATTCCCATGGGGCTTTGTTTTAACTTGGTTAATGCTTCTGCGAGCTGCATCACTATAGCAGTGCCAAGAGAATGCCCCCAGATAAGAATGCGCGACTCATTGTCTTTCAACAACCTTCGGACGTAGTAAATGGTCACGGTCGCGTCATGCAGTAGTCCTTTACGATCTGGAAGAAGCTAGATGTATAAGGCGCACATTACTCCTAATGGAAATAATGTGCAATGGATACGTTTAATAATAACATTGTAACGGCCAATGCTGCTCAGATGTTAGTCAAAAGGCACAACGATGTTCAAATTCGTTTTCATTTTAACATGAACGAATCAGCATCGCCGCACCTTAGTCGAATCTCCAAATCCTCGGTAATCGACAGCGAAAACATGGGCGTAAATTCTTTCACTTTGATAAAGTGTCTTATATAGTTCCAGTCGATAGTCACAAGCTCGACAGGCACCAAAGCCATAATAGTAGATGATGACAGCTCGCTTATCCAGGAACATCCATGACCCAGGCGCCAGACTCGAACAATTTTCTAGTTGCTTCCAGAAGCCTTTAGGAGGTATATACCACGTGCCTAGACGGGTATCACCCACCTGCACAATTGTACCAATGACAAGAAGTCAACTAAATTATTTCTCCCAGAGTAGTATAGTATCGTACGTGGTGCGTACATATGAATGTTTGTTAACAAAAATATAGCTCACTCTAGACATCCAAGCTCGATTCATATCTCATAACGAATAAAATTCACTCTCTGGTCAATTAAGATGATCAGTGTGGGTATAGCGTGGCGAAAAAAGAGACAGAACAGGAAAAAACATTTTAAAACAAACCTCGAGTCTTACTTACTTGAATTTGTTGTTTGACACTTTTGAACAATCCCTCAGCTCTGCTACAATAGTTTGGAAAACCTAACATACACCTAAAAGGCGTTTTCGCTAATGCCGACGGAAACAGAAGCTCTTTTGCTATCAGGCAGGATAATTACTCATGATGATATGAAACGTACCGACTTGATGTAGAAATTCTTGGCGTGTGGTGGGCCATACAGTTCTGGTTTGCTGTAGTCGTGGGATGGCCAAACGACAAACGTGCCGAATATGAGCGTACGCCGTACTAATGATGATAAGTAGAAGGCAGTAGGGATCACAGAGTAAGCGCTCAGGAGGATGAGCAGTAGCCATAAGATTGTTTGCAAGGTCCGGCGCCGTCTCACCATTCGGATTAGGGAATAGCTCTGTGTCATGGAACTTCTGTTACTACGTTATCTGCGCAAATGAAAAAAAGATGTACACACGCGTGGCTTGAACTAAGACAGTTCCGGATGAACTGAGGGCAGTGAACTAAAGTTCCGGACAGATGTTGTGGGCAGTAAAGGAAACATACTGTTTTCCGTGCAGACTAGAACAACGACTATAATCTTGATTGCCAGCGTCACATTGGGCCTGTGGGCTTATCAGCAGAGTTCAAACGATATGTGACGTGTATATCGAGCATTTATTATTATTATAGCACATAATATTTATTATAGAGCTCTTATTAAACTTATTCCTTATAATAAGCAATTGTAAGACTCATCATAGTTTCGTAAATATTATTAGATTAAACGTGTTATATTTTACAGAACAGAGAATCCGAAACATATGTTCAAACGACGAACGGGGTTTCGAAATATCTTACAACTTGGAAAAGTCTTACTAGCTCACCCATAGGTGTAAGGACAAGTTTTAGCGATATGCCACCAGCTTCATCTTGATGTTATGCACCGCCGCTCAGCTTGCAATTGGATTTTGGCACTATCGGATTATGGGCTTTCATTTCAGCTGTATATATTTTGAACGAATATTCAAGCACCTTCCTGTTGCCAAAATCAGTACCGCCACGCAGCAGCACGCCCGTCTGGATCTCTTCCAGCCAACAACTATAAGCTTGCCATATACCTGCCTCTGACCCTGATCCTGCTTTGATACTACCCCGACTATTTTATGATTAAGTCTAATGCAATTAATTTAGTCAGTATACTTCCTCAAAAGATAGGTATGAGAAACAAGTAAGCTTACAATTTCGAGATAAGTTGATAAATATAGCTAACTCCGCATTTCGACATCAGGCAACAGAACTTACAACAAACTTCTAAACCATTATGTATGGTGTAACTACACAGTAGTTTTTTTTAAGAATTCTGATATTGTTTCGCGAAAGTTTACTAGGTTCGAATACCAGCGCAATGGCATTTCAGGCGGATCTAGAAAACCAAGACCTAAATAAATGATGCAATCCCTTGAGGGCCAGTTGAACCGGAAGATGCGATTTGCCGTACAAGGTGCGTTTGGCCTAACAACGACACTCCAGCTCATTGAGTTAACAGCCACAGTGTCTTATAGCACTTATAGCTTATATTGTATTTATAATACAGTTATTATTATAATCTGCTGTACATTAACGTCGTACGCATTTCACTTACGCTGAAAACGTCTAAGCTGTTTCTTTCACACAAAATCTTTCGAAATAGTACTTTACACAAATCATAATCTTTGGCATCAACACTTAGTTGTTCACTTGTATAACAACTCTGTCTTTGAGTCTACATTGAACGAAAGCCTAAGTTGCACTAATTTGATCCTTTAAGATGGGCTGGCAAAGTTCTACGGCGTATTAGTTATACGTAACTGCATTCAAGAATTGGTATTTATAGGCATGGTGTAAACATAAACTGGTAAAAAAACATGATCGGTATTAACAAAGAAAGAGTCGTAGGGTAGCTGTCAGTTTCATTTCCTACCGACGGCCCATTGCGCGACATACGACATTGGGCGATGGTCCGTGGGTGGCGACCGTAAGTATGTATTTTGAAATAACAATTTCCTGTAACTTTTTTCTCTTTCACTACATTAGGATGAATGATGTTACAGGTCAAGTTCATTATACATCTGATGTTTACAACGGGTTATCAGAATGGTAAAAAAAAATGTTATCCGCTATGCACCTGGCAATGTTGTAGCGGATTCCAGCATCCCGAATTTTTACCAATTGCCATTGTGGCTGCATTATCAAATAAGGCATTTTTAGGCCAAAACTGCAGGTACACTTGAAAATGTTTAGTGCTTTCATTCATATGTAAAAATGTGGATGACTTATTTGTTTCTTGAATGTTACGTATTATTTTGTTATTTATAATTGTATTAGGCTGTTGCATAAGTAATAATTTTCAAACGTTTTCTTTTCCTTTGGTTGTTTCTTTACCGTTCAGTAATGCTATCTTTCCTTCATAAGCTGTTGTAAGTTTATTGGGCAATGAATGGAATTCTTCATGGAGTTCGGGTTCTAAAGACGGGTGACCCTTGTGAACAAACGTGCGTTTTCGGTACCTGCTCTCTTTGGCGTTTGTCGAGGCCAAGTTTGCTGACGCAGCGCGGACGTCTGTCGTGTGGATCGCATGCTCAAGCAGATTGCTCAAAAGTAGGTTGTGTCGCCCAATAACGCTACCTTGAAACTGCAAAATGCACCTCTCCGGTCGGCTACCCGAGGTCGATGGGGACCATTTTGAGGCATTCGTAAAGAAATATGGCCGATCAGCAATCCTTGAATTAGCTCAAAAGATAAACCGCAGTAATAAACACATCCACAGACACCTTACTTCTATGGGATTTGCTTAAAAATTGGCAGCCTAGGTGCCGCATAGACTAAGCAAAGGGTACTGGCAAACATAACTTCTCATTGTCTCTCAACAACTCGCCCGGCATTAAGCAGCGTAAAGTCACAATTGCAAGCTTTTACATAGAATTGTTGTTGTTTTAAGATATGACGTCGCTATGTCAATGTGAAGCAGAGAAGGGAAGGTGAACTTCGAGACATATGTCTAAGCCCATAGTTGAGCTAGATCGTCGCCCTAAAACGCCCACAAGTTGCATTTGGAAAAGCCGAAAAGGCCTTGGACACTAGAAAATGTTTGAAACAGGATGGACTGTCAATGAGGGTCTATATATCACTTGTCCCGAAAGAACGAAACTATCCATCAGAAAACACTAGATGAAGAGGACCAGGTCATCTTTATGACGACGCCAGTTTATATATGTTACACCCGTTAAAGTCGCATTGGGTGAGAGATTCTTTTGTACCCACCACTCTACAGATTTCAGGGTGAAAAATTACCATCGTTATTAATTATTCGAGAATGAAATTCGTAGTAGTTCATTTGGCAACGAGGAGGATCTCAAAAACTAGCTGCAAATTTTTTAAGAGTTGGCCGGAACATTCCTGGCAAGACAGAAGAAACGATTTAAGCGAGAAATGCAAGAAGGTCAGTCATAAAGAATGATGGCGCATTTTTCGCTAGCTGGGGAAAAAACGGATTTAACTATGTGTGTTTCTCCACCTGGTAACGCGGTTTTTGAGTTGAAAATACGTGATCGCTGCTGCGCTGCGTTCGCCCTAGTTGGATATCTCAGCTGAGCGATTGGCGTTGTTTTCATTGTCACCAGGTGGCCATCTCGTACGTTCGCGAATGGTGGTGACATTAGGATTTTTTGCGATTTGCGAGTGACCAACAAGTGATGGTCGACTTGTTTTATGATTTTTCCGTTGTGCTTTGTCAACTCTCGGCCATGTTTGAGTCCCTATCGTCGTCATCTGTGAGCCGGCACGATTTTCAGTGAGTAAGTTCATCTCTGGCTCGCTCTTCTGATGCATCGTTGGGGTCGATGCACTGCTGGGTTGCGGACTATTTGGTACTGTTAAGATGATGCTTGCTACAGATACAGGCGTTGAGAATTATTCGCTCTATCACTTGTGCTAACGATCACAATAAAGCGTCGTATATTTCCAATTATTTAATACCCGTTGCTGTACAGATTCTTGATGTTTTCGATAAAGCATCCATGGGTTGTACTCAAACCTGTTGCCCGACCACTAGAAATTGCGATGACTGCGCGCTTTTCGCGCGGAATTTTCATAGTTTGATGAACTTGCTCCTTGAACTATGATATGCCGTTCATAGCTTGTCCACCTTCAGCCCATTGTAGTTTTGCTGGTGTCCGTCGAAGCCATCTATCTGTTCCAAGATAAGTTACATTTTGCAGCTAGTGCTACATTCAGGTGTTTGCTTTAAACCTGCTAATCACTATTCCCCGTGGTACCATGAAGTACCGACGTATCTGCCCATAGAAGTCGAAGCTATGCGGTCTCGACCGTGTGACTTTAGCAGCGTCTAGTAAAGCCCGCCTCTACCATATAAAACCGACAATATTTGAGCATCACCAAAAGAGCAGTGTGTGTCATTGAGCGTGTGAATGTGATATCGTAGTCTCTACCTGGCGCTGTTACGTGAACGTAGCTACGAAACGTATCTCAAGTTGTCCAAGTTGACATAAAACAATGACATTTTGTATGGTAAACGATGGCATGCACGAAAACAACAGATGAGGTCAGTTGTTTCGCTGGATCACTCGAACTTTTTTAGTGACGTGGTATTTCATTAGTTGCAGTAGTTAGTAGTGGCCAAAGTATACTGGACAATGTTTTGTTTCTTAAACAGCTTTCGAAATTGTCTTTGTCTTGCCGCACAGCCGTATTTAGACTTTCAACTTAAATCAGTTCTTCTAAGCCAAAAGCATTTCGTACACAACTTGAGATTTCATATTTTTCTTAAGTGTGCTTATTCTGGCGAATATTGTAATCGACAAGACATTTTCAATTGAAGAAATTTGTCGGAGCTACATAAAAGGTGTGTCGGTCCATGATGTTGCCTATGGTTCTTGTGTCGAGCGTTACCCTCGCATTTCTGTCTCCTGTTTATTTCCGGAAAGCAGCATGGCGTAGGGTTTTCGTTCTAACCAACTACCTCAATTTGAAACGTTTTGTTGGAGACAAAGGTAAGGTAAATAAAGTTATAAAATAGAAATCTATAAAAGGAAAAAACGTGTCAGTTCTTTCTAAACTTGTGCATCACGTCTTTCATAACTGTGAGCCTATTTATGTGTTGCTTTGCATAATAACTCGTCGGTAATACCTAAACTCCAGGAAAATGTCCAGCTTCGTCTTAATGTGATACTTCAACAATATATCTCTCAGATACCTTTAATCGCAAAATTTTGGCAATGAAAACAATACTACTCGCTAGTTAACTATTAGGTTATATATCTCTGTTGACAAAAGATTTCTTCAAAAAAATACCCAACGTTACTGATAAATTTATTTTAATAATTAAGTAAAGATAAATGGTTCACCTAACTTTTTCACGTTCGATAAAAGGTGCTGTTTCTGATGGGTATGTTTGTCCAACTCAGGGCCTAAACTGCTCACGAATAATTTTTAAAATATTTGTTAATTCGTAAATAACCGTGAGTATAATAATTATAACAAATTTACGAATACGCATCAGTTTCCTTGTGTTGAACCTTAGAAAAGAAGACTTTCTGATAAAGTCGGATCGCTGAAGTGTGTTACATTAAAACAGGCTAACAATATTAGAAATACAGAAGCCAGAAACTGCCAACAAGTGTAAAAGGTGCAAAAAGGCTCAAAAAATTTTACCATTAGAGCCCATACAGACGGCCCTATCGGAAATTAATATTCTTCTCTTTAAACCGGCGAATAATTTGTGTATCTCGAAGTTTAGGTGTACGATAGATGGCTTTTTGAGCCTGCTTGATACGTTTTCAAGCCATCTAAATCTAAGCCCTACTGCGGATCTTGCGGGTTACTTCATGAAAGTCTTTTTTTTGGCTTTTCGTAGGTCGCAGTAACGCAGGCAATCGAGTCTGAGCAAAAAATTCGTGTTCGTTCAGCGCGAAAAATTTGAGTAACAACTAATCTTCGCTCAAATTCTGAGGACGACGCGCTGTTTTTCGCCATAATTAGTTTCTCGCTTTGATTTATGAACGACCAGAAGCTGCTACCATAGGTGCCTTTTCATCTTACAGATCCATAAACGGGTTGCCGTTTAAATTGTTTTTCAGTTACCGTGCCGTATAGCGCGAATAGTTGCACGAGTATGAGCACGGATTCGATTCTGGTATCGGCAGCCGAAAACGGGATTCAGGCAACAAAAGTCCGCCCTAGAGAAAATCGAAAATGATAAAAACGTGCCGGCAGAGTTGCACTGAAAACGCTGGAACTATCCAAAAAGTTGCAACGTCGATACCGGGGGCCTCATTCTATTGTAAGCGGAGCAGCAACGCATAGGCTCGTGAGAGACTGACCGAAATTATTTACGGAGCTGAAAAATGAAAATATATCTTAAAGTAATCACTATTAGGAGACAGTATTTGGTAAATAGTCTAAGATATTATCAAAACGTTTCTCAAGAAAGCCGATATTAGTAAAATCGTTAATGCTATTTTAGGAGCGTTCGAAGGATCTGGCTTGTTCTGGTGCACACGATTTCGCAGTAATTTTACAAAGCTCCATTTTCCCTGTATACGTCACTATCACTACGTACTCATAAGCTTTTCATTGAAAGAATTACGAGTAAAAAAAAATTACGAGCAAGACGCTATTTTCTACTCGACCCGATCGAGTACTCATCTAATCATAGTTGCGTCTACTAGCCATTTTATTTCATATATTAGCTACAGATTCTCGATAAAATGATCCCCACAATTACTTATAATTCTCTTGTTATACAAGTGAGTTCATTGTGAACACAATAAAACACGACCGCTTAAAATAAGTGGTCTAAAAATTACTTGTCGATTAGGATGTATTTAACTGAAAAAAGGTCTATTACGAAGTGATATTTTTATTTTGATAAATAAGCCACACAATGTTACACACTATGTACGACTGTACCCCCATCCACAGTCTTGCACCCCAAAGTTTTGGGTCCATCTTGCACACAAATGCTTTGATAAAAGGAAAATGTACGTTTGAAGATGACTAACATAGCGATTCGGTCGACGCATTGAACCAAATGATGAAGTTAACAGCCTCAACGTTACTCAGTTTCCACCTAAAAGTCGTTTAGTCTTCTGATGCAGTCTGTCTGCATACCTATCTCCGTGCCTTCAACAGTTGTCAAATGTCGCTACTTCGGTCTTCTCCCCTTTTAAAAGCTCATAACTGTAAATACCTGTATGTTCAACGATTAATTCACTATAAAATATTTCGATGGGATACAAATAAGATTACCTTTACTTTATATGCTAGAAGCGTACTACCTGCAGAGCTCAGCACTCAGTCCAGAGCTTTAGAGCGTTGTAGACGTATTTTCATCTATATCTGTAAGCTTCTCCCTGGATCACTTATTTGATTAGTATTTAGCTTTAAATTCTACTGTCACATTAAGTTGCGTAGCTAAAACAGTTTCGCGTTTCGATCCACAGTTATCGCTATTTGTATGTTAATGGCGTTGAGCCGGTCTCTGTAGAAGCCCCAAGGCCAGTTTCGTCTCCGCTAAAATCGTGAGTTAATATTTCTTCAGGCGTTTGTAGTTTTGTAATTATTCGATCCGCTCGTTTATCAGGTACAGGTTTATTAAATGACTGAATAAAATCTGCGACCGCAGACTGCACTCCTGGGTCAAGATGAATATAGCGATGGCCGGGCCCGTATGTGTCGTTTACTTTATAGAATCGTGGCTGCACGGGGCACAAAACTCGAAGACGCTCAAATAATTTTACGCCAAGAGAATAGGGTACTAAGGCATCATCAGGGGAGTGCATAATGAGCATAGGCAAACGAACTGATCCCGCAAGTTGTTCCGACTCGAAGAACGTCTCGTCATCATCACGAAGCGTGCCGAATATCGTTGAAATCCCTGCGAATCGATAGAAGAAACTATCTATGACCTTGTAAATAACTAAGTATGCGAGACGCAATTCAGTTTTTACTAAAACAAAAAATCGGACTGGAGGATAAAATTGGAGCACCATTCAATGAATGAAAAAAAAAAGCAGAAAAAACATCTAGTATAGATATTAACATTTTAAAACGCATTTCCACGCTGGCGTCTTAGCGAAAACCTTAAACTTAAATTATGTGGGAAGAAGCCAGATCACAGTAGACATATATAATGTATGTACATGAGTTATAATCAGTAAATGTTCAAGCACCGAAGAGAGCATACCATTGAAGATTTGGTTATTCAAACAGATTGAGGTAGATATTTTGTGACGGAGAAATCATATACGATTCCAAATTAATAAATATCTTCGGCATATTTCGGTACAAAAAAGGTTAAACTTTTGAAGAAATGATTTAGCTAGCCTGTATCACCTCTTTTCGTCTATCAGTCATTTAAAAAATTCTAAAATATTTTATTCTCATAGAAAAAGCTTATGTGTTGATTATATTGCAGATACAAAATATAAAGCGTTTGGTCTTACCAGGGAAGTACTTGTAGGGCTTTCCCAACGGCCACTCTAAAGAAGCCTCGACAAGCGAGTTGAACGGAGCTTCCAGTATAACTCCCATTGGATTTCGTTTTAATTCGGTGAAAGCCTCTGCAAGCTGCATGACTACAGCTGTACCTAGAGAATGCCCCCAGATAAGAATACGCGACTCGTCATTTTTTAACAGTTTTCGGACGTAGTCAAAAGCCACAGTCGCGTCATGCAGTACTCCCTCACGATCTGGAAGAAGCTAAATTCGGAAAACGCGCATTGTTTTTTTTATGAATATTATACATATTAAACAATATAAGGCATAAAATAATTACTGCAATGGCAGCGCTCCTCGCATGATAAGCCTGAAATCATAGATGTTTGCGTTGTGTAAATTTGTTTTAATTCTTGTAACAAAGAGTTCAATTGCACCCGTACTTTGGTTGAATCTCCAAATCCTCGGTAATCGATAGCAAAAACATGGGCGTCAAGTTTTTCACTCTGCGAAAGCGCCCTATATAATCCAATTCGGTAGTCACAGGCTCGACAGTTGGCATGGCCATGATAGTAGATTATAACAGGTCGTCGATCTTGGAACATCCAGGCCTCAGGCTCTCGACTAGAATGCCTTTCTAGTTGCTTCCAGAAGCCTTTAGGGGGTATATACCACGTGCCTAATCGGATATCACCTACCTGTGCAATTGCATCAATAATCGAACGTAAATAAAATTATTATTATTCTTGGAATATCATAATCTTATGATTATATAGCGTAATTACATAATGACTATTACATGTATATATCGAGAAGGACTGGGCCGTTGGTCGGGAACTGTAAAGGTATTAGCTAGCGGCTATTGCATTTATACCCTAACCGCGTCCGAACTATTCGTTTTTATTATTTATATCTTTGATCGTAACACTCGGCCATCGCTACCAGCCGCGTCCACGCAACACTCCCCCATGCCTCGCGTGCGGTTGCGCCATTCGCAGTTTTGCGTCCTATTGCTACAGTGCCTGCCAGCTAGCGTCCTTCCTGGTAACTGCACGAGTCCTCTGACGTGAACTTTTGCCTATCATGACGTCTTCATAGCCCGAATCCAACGACTTGGCACGGTGTGTGGTCATTTACTCCTCATACGACATAAATCTGATTGCTTTCGCCGGCCGATTCTCCTTTAATCGCTGTTTAGCATGCCAAGTCGTTGGATTCGGGCTGTAAAGAACCGCTGTTCGTCCAAGGTTGCTGATCAGGGCTTTCATACCGTAGCTGCACCTGAAGTAGCAGCTTTTATTCTTTACATCCTTGACCATATATATATAACATATTAATTCTACAATAATAGATACGAACATGAAGGTTTGCAGGAAGGCAGCAGGAAATATTAGCTAGGTTTGAACTAAACTGAATTATCTAAACAAACCGAAGTATCGCAAAAAAAGCTTTTGTTAAGATCCATTACACAGTCACATTCTAAGTTTTAAAGTACAAAATGATATAACTGAGGAAATTCGATAATAGTTATAAGTATGACTATATCTACAGCAGATCAAGATGCGAAACCTAATCTTAAACCTGATTATGGACCACGGAAGTTTAATTTCGCAATTTTAAAAATGTAACATAACTTTACGAGGCGCCTTTGCTGACACCCATGGTAACAAAGACTCCTTTTTAATATACAACGTTAGTAATCACTAGAACAGTGCGATACATGCCGAGTTGATGTAGAAGTTCTTAGCGTGCGGTAGGCCATACGATTCTGGTCTGCTGTAGTCATGGAATGGCCATATGATATACGTTCCGAATATAAGCATACGCCGTAACTGTGGAGACAGGTAGAAAGCAACGGGCAGTACACAGTAAAAGCCAAGAAGTGCGCGGAAAAGTTTGAAAATGCATCGTGAATTCCAAAGCAGTCTCATCGCTCCGATCGGGAAGCGTCCACCTATTATAGAATTCTCGTCCCTACGTCACCTGCATGGGAAATTGAAAACAGCACGTATTGTACATACATTCTGTAAAGCATAATACACTACAGTCTTCAATTTGCCTTTGTTATTTAGTCTCATTAGTGTTATTAGGAAAGCTAACAACACTGGCTTTAACGGTACATTGTTTTTAGGCAGCCTGTTCCTCTAGATGATAAAAATAAGCTCGAATACTGCTTTTCCAGTGGTCTCCGAAAACTACTTCTATAAACGCCACATTGTACTTGCTACATCACCAATATAGTGTTACATATTTATATATATATATATATATATATATATATATAACATATATATACATACAATAGTGCTACACAGAATCATCTATAGCGTGTTACTATAGTTGTTATCTTTGATGATGAGCCGTTGTGACGCTCACTACAGGTTTTATCTTCTACTACCAAATCTAAGCTTTATTGGGTTAGACATTCTTTATTTAAGAGAAGTAGAATCATTTTATGATGAATGCATGTACCTCCGATTGGGGGTTCAAGATGGCCTACAACCCATTGAAGCTTAACAGAAAGTCTCATTTGTTTGCCCCGAAGAAGCGAAAATAGCGTCGTGAACTTACCATCATTTCCATTCTGCCAATTTGAAGCACTCGAGGTTGCCCGTTTCGTCGATTTAAATCATTGAAAGTAAACTTCAGAACAGATGGTCAATCGACTCTTTATTACCAAGGCCGTTACTGTAACCTCGCAGTGCGTCAGAAACGGATTCTTCCAGCGAATTAGGTTTTCAGCTTGGAAAAAAGCAGACATAATATTGAAGCTAACGTGGGACGCATTTCGTCCAATGCACACATGTGAGCCCCGTCACTCAGCGGGTAGCGCACGCTGCACAGCACAAGAGTCGTTATGCAGACGAAGACAAAATGAATGAAAGCCACATTGTATGATCCTACGATGCCGTTGGCACAGTCAAAAACCAGCACAGAATCATCCCGAAAAGTTCCCGCTTATACGTTTTCTCCCCTTGTCTCTAATCGTTGCACACGAGATCGATGCCAGTACACGAAAAACTCATATGGAAACAGTTACTTAGAGGTGCCGATAAGCTGACTTGCTTCAGTGAATGATATGAGTGCACAAAGTATCACTGTTTGTGAGAGTTAATTTCGTTTAGACGCTTCAAGCAAATGGAAATATAGGCATACTGCGTTTTCTAAAACGTATATATGAGAGAGCCTTAATATATTGCTTCTTCAAAAAAGTTTCTATTGATTGCATACAACGAACGTCTACGAAGACGTAGAGAAGAGCGTGCTTTTCTTTACGTCTTCATTGTGTTCTCTCGAGTTGTATGCGCCTCAATCCTTAGGTGGCGTTCGTGAGATTTCATTGCTCCAAAGGGCAGATACATTACAGTTCCTGTTATAGTCTGCTCTGAATAGGCTCGGTTCCAACAGTGATATGACGATTCAATCAAGAACATCGAAACTAGTTACTTTGTGTCTTCAAGTATTATAAACTGAATACATACGAGCAAAGTAATCAAGAAAACGATCCCGAAAATTAATTTTCGACATATTACAGTTAATCCATATCGAAGGTAATATTAGTGATTATGTTATATTCCAAGATGAGCTATGACTTTTTGTAAGGAATATGGTTAACAATCTTTGAATCATAAAAATTTACAAAAACGAGCATTTCATTACATACGTACAGTCATTACAATTAGCGTGTATACTAACGTGATAGTAAATAAAATATATATGTATATTGTTACTTGTCCAGCTTTGATGCCTGTCCCTAGCAGCCGATTTATTTTCTCAACGAATTGCACTATCAACAATGCTGGATGCTGACAGCGCATTTAGCTTAGAATAACTGCTGGTTTGCTGTCTGACACATACTGATCTCCTTGACATGCGCCGCTGGGCGGTAACTTTTAGCTTACGCGAGGGCGGGCACTTTCAAATAACTATTTCTCCAAACCTCTCTCTTATTCACTATATCACCACAGATAACTTACACGTAACAAGCGCTTACAAAAGACTAAATATACATGTGAACGTGAATTATTTAAAAAATAATTTTTATTAAAAGTATTGGTCTAGAACAGTATGAAATATTTTGGAATATTTATAATCGCGCCTTATTCACATTTGGCATTTTGGGCAGTTCATGAGTATCCAAAGATGCATGTTCTACTTTCACGTAGGAGCACACAATACCCTTGTAGTCTTGGGCATGCAAGATTTTACCTGATTTAAGTAGCCAGCGGTACGCTGTATCTGTTTTCCAATCTGCACGTTTAGCTTGATATATTTTATGTATACAAGGCAGTTTTTCCCGTCGAGTTGGGCAAACTGCCATAATGGGAATAATTTGGATAAATAAAGGAAACTAGGTCAATATAGATATAGAGTTAATATACAAAAGGAAGGAGCGAAAGTAGACTCAAGTTTAAAGCAAACAGACCCGTAGTTGGAACAGAGCTGACAAATGAGCAAGCTTACAATTTTTAGCTGTAAAAAAATGCAACATTTAGCGACTATTTAAACACACTTGGTAGTTTTCGGAACTGCCTTTGTGTGCAATACCTCAAATTAGACCGTTTTAGTATTTCGAGTCTTAAATGAACTCGGTATGCACCAGACACTCTCCAACAAACAAACAAATACTTAGAAAATTGAGCTTTTTTTTAATCGAAAGTTGTCTATCAATCAAATGTTAAAAAAGATTATAGTAAGGAATTAATTGTAAATTATTGCAGTTAAAACATGATGGAGATGTTGAAGTTATCGGCTAAATGTAGTCACCTAATATTTTAAGAAACAAAATACTATTACAAAAAAATCTAAATGGTTTGTTTATTTTTTGTGATCATATACTGAAAGGCTACCGCCTGAAACGGAGGCAAGGAGAGTTAATGGATAGGTAATCTTAGGTACTCACTAAACTCGCCTAAAGTTACAAATTTATCGTACTATTTATGCCACATTGCATATTGCTACAGAATGACAGATATGATGTACGTGTTTGCCTGCTAAGATTAGAATCACATGGTGGCCTAGGTGCGAGTCCAGAAGTTACGTCTAAATACGGTTTGGCTCATTTTGTACGAGGTGTGTAGACAGAGGCATCTGTTATTCGCTTTTACCTTTACATGCTTTATATTTATGTTTTACGTACAGGACCAGCATATCTGCTATCTATGTAAGGAACTGATAAGAAACCTATGTTTTAGGTTCTTTCCTAAAGATACGCCTTGAAAATTAAAAGAAGCATCTATTTAGCTTACGTCGCGTAAACTTTTGCTTCTTAAGGTTATAGGTATTGCATAAACAAAAACCCAAGTTTGTCAGATTTTTCTTTTATGTCGAGACCTGTGCAGTCTCCTATGTAATTATCGTACTAAGATGACTTTTCAGGCAGCAGATAGATAACCGTGCTTATGCAAAATAGAATGTCAAGTTGATACGTTGCTACCTAAAACCTTTGCTTCCCATACAATCATCTGAGCTATCCATACAGGTTCTCTATCCAAAAAAGAACAATTCCGCCGGCTGAAAGCCAATAAAGGCTCTAGTTTTACTATTTTTTTTTTTTAACTAACAGATACTTCAAGAAACTGCACCTACGAATGTAATAATCATATATGATCAGGACTACGTATTGCGTGAGTGCATTCCTACTGTTATAAATCACTAATTATAATTCTAGGTCACTTTGTTCAATGATAGTCTTATTTAAAAGTGAAGACATTATGTACTTGCAAATTTGGTGTATAAAATTATCAACGAGGTTATTTATTTCCGGATTTATGTCTATGCTACCCTTTCATCCCTATGATAATAGAGTGCAAATGATTATTTTCACAATCACTTACGCCCCATTATCATTATTATCTTGTTTTCCTCATATTAAGAATTTAGCTAATAAACGTATAGTGAAGTAATACGCTATTATATTATATATTGACTTCGTTAGTCACTCAATCAGTGACATCGCTCTGACATGGTTTTGCTATAGCGCTGTTTACGTGTGGCCCCGTGAGTAAAGTGCTTTTGATTCATGTTCTACTTTCGCTGTGCGATACGAGTGTAAAAAAAAGCTCAGTCAAAATAGTAATTATGATTTCTAATATTATACTTAGGCCTTTATTTTAGGCCTATTTTAGACTTAGGCCTTTACCTTCCACTGTCCTTACATATAACTAATATAGCCTTTATATAATGCGTAAACTAACGATACGCAACAAAAAGTTTTATGGTGAGATTTTAATTACATTTGCCATTGCTGATGTTCGTAGGTGTCTGTTACTGGTGCCAGCTAATCGTATGTAGACTTGCCAACGCATGCTTATAGACTAACCCATAAGCTTTTGTTGTGAATCCGTTTGTATATGATAGTATGGTTTGGCCCTAACGGCTGCAGCATCCTTACGTGTGATAGCCATTACTAAACCGAGCCTGCCTGCCACTCGTACTCAGATATAAACATGTGAGTATACTTCTTGCACTGCAATATTTCTGGGGCTGTTTGTTATCAGGTATTAGATCAGACTCATTTAAATATCATCATATATATCTATCCATAGACACAATTAACGGCACCCATAAAATTCGCACGTAACAAACATCTAGCTGAAGACTGTTATACTTTTCAAGTGTTTCCTTTTTTTTCGTTAATCGTTTCTTTCTTGATTGCGAAAGGCGGATCGCTAGTACTGCCACTGGTTCTACATAGCACTGGCGTTCTGCCTCCTTTCTCCATACCCGCAGAACAAATTAAAAACATTGTTTTCTCCAGTCATTTTCCCGTTAGTTTTTTTTTTAATGTTCACTTTTTGAGTATCTGTTCAGTCTCACGCAGCTTTTTAGACCAGCCAAACAGCGTGTTAAAGCTTGCATCCAAAATATTCTCGACAATACGAAAAGCTCAGTCATGCGAAAAGGTATTATTGAAATATATTTACCAACGAAACTGTACGCAGCTGACCCCCTCTCTATCGACAGTATATTGCGAAAACCATGAATGGCTTTCAGATGTAACATAACACATATATTGTTGGTTATACATGATATAGGTGTAGTTTTTATGCCACATATCTACTATTACGCAATACACGGTCTGTTTTTGCAGTTTGCTGATAGCCTCATTCCGCTGTTCAGTATTCAGCCCATTGAGACGCCTTCGTCGAAGTAAAGGAAATATATGATTTGTCTTGCTTAAAATGGTAATAAATAATACTGATAATAGGAATAATAATAATATAGCATGCAAACACTAAAAGTGTAACAATAATCATTGCTGCAATGTTTATGAGGTTAATGTCTTAATGAGCAGTATATCGTGTTTAGAGTGGTGTGTGCTATTATTATTGAGAGGGTGTGCGTTTTATCTTAAAATAACATTGTTGTAATAACAGATGTAACTGATATCTTGGCGTAAAGCGGGTCGTCTCCATGATTACTTTTGTTCGCTTCTTCGGGACCTTTAGATTTCCTTATTATTCATTATCGTCTATTATTGTTCCCGATGTATTTGTATACCCCATTTTATATCCTATTCATACTTCTTGTCTAATGCGTACTTCCGTAACTATATCCCTACTATTCCACAATATCGTTTATCTATGTTGAGCATATGATCGACAGGCGCAGACCATATAGATGAGAGGTGCAAAGTCCTTCCTTTTTTAATTTTGTAATACGTGAAAGTTATGAGTCATTTGTGGAATCCTTACAGAAATTTCTTTTATCTTTTTAGCGATGAAAACTTGTCAATAAAGGTGTTCATTTTAGTTCATTCGTCCAAAGTCCAAAGAGTTTGAAGAAATTGATATGTTTTCACCAAGTTTCTGAAAGGGGTTACTAAAGGTATGAAGTCGGCCTCAAACATTCGCTGTCCGCCTCATATGCATACACTTGGATGGCAAGGTTAAAAGTGATTACTTCAGCATGGAAGCTGGTGCTGGCGTTCTAGGTGGACTCACCGTGAAACGTGCTAATGATTCATTCCAATGTGAAAATTGGTTAACGCCAGCCATTACGGTTTTTTGTCCTTCCTTTTGGATTTTCAAAGTTCTTGATAGTTGCTTATATAATATCTTCAACTGTTAATTAATGTAATTAGTTCCTAGGGCCACTTTTCTTCACACTGCTTCGAATAGCCGTGTCAGCACTGGTAATCTATGCGTGGTGCTGCAGCGGTGCACTCAATTGCTATTTTCATTCAGTATCAAGCAGTATGTCAATGACGTAACCGATCAATCAATATATTTTTCTTATTAGGCCATCTCTCTTTATCTCATGTATATAATATATGTATATATATATATATATATATATATATATATGCATGTAGATGATCACACAATTGTAAGCGCAATGCTGTTAAAGCTCCTCCGTATATATATGTACATTGCTGTCTATACAATTTGCTCTTTTTTTGCAAAATTAAAATGATTGATCATTAATAATAGTCGCTATGGCTATATATATCGAATACTGTACAGGCGCTTGTTTTTCGTAATATACTTTATAAGACTAGTAGTGCAAGAAACAAGTACCCATTCGCGTAGTGCAACAGATGAGAGATCGCCGGTTATGAGTTGGGTCAAATAGATCGTTTAGCTAGCTCACTTACTTTGCTTTACAGAACGAAACCTTACAAGTGATCGTGGGATTTTTGATCGCAAATAATAGCATGTTTAATTCGCTTGGCCAACATATAATAATAAGGTTGAATTTGTACGCCGGTACACAGAGGGAACTATCGGAGAATTCAAAGGATAAAACGGTGAATCATAAATCCAATACAACGTCACAAAGCGCCCACAGGCATATCTAATAAAGTTATATTTTTTCGCTGTTTTTCGTTATTCTTCTCTTTGCCACTGAAATAATCCATTATTCATAGATCATTGATTAAACGGACCATTAATTGAAAGCAACATTGTTTGTGTCGTATTCAACACAATCAATCACATCACGAGTAGCATATGCGCTACCTCCGCGTACATATACTCCGTAGATATATGCATGCCATTCACTAACAGTCACTTATTCAATAATAGTAAATTTTTAGATCATCTGCTTTGTGTTATTGAATTTTCTGCACAGCCGGTAGACTTCAGTGACTTATTTGCCACGTGAGACGGGATCTACTAGGCAAAAACAAGCGTTTCCTCATATTAACGCGACCATGATGCTCAGATACGCCGCTCCGTTTCGCCACTGACACATACTTTTATCGACCTTAAATGAGCGGCTATAGATCAATTTGGTAGCACCGGTCTAAATATTGTAGAACTACCTTTTTATTTTCGTTTTTGTTGTTGGTGTGGCATACTTGAATAGTAAGTTATCGTTATTCCTACATTAAAAAAAAACAGGAAATATTCAAATATCTGGGCGATCAACTCTTCGCGTTTTTATGGTAGTGTATTTTATGTATGACCTATTAACGTCGTTCTGTTCATCATAGGATAAAGTTTTTAGAGCACTTTACTTTAAAATTATATATATATATATATATATATATATATATATATATGTAGCTATTCTCAGATTCTAGGCTTTTTTATTGAGTCATAGCTTCCCCCGTCATTATTTGTGTATTTGTATGTAGGTTATGTGATATTATATCTACAGGGTCTGAGAGCTTCGTGATCAGTGTGAACTCGACCATGTTTTCGGCTGTTCATTACTGCTGGGTGGCGCTGCCATAGCCTGGCGACGTACAATCCTAGAGCGTACAACGGTTTAAGAGTGATGTGGATAGGCATAAGGAGGTTATGAAACAAACTTCCTTTTCTGATATACATCCTTCCTTCGCACGCGATGATGACGGCAACTAATAACCAGACTATTACCGCTTGATCATCTAAAGTCTGTGTTTTTATATGCGTCAGTTGTATCCAGACCCAATAACTCCGCTTACTTTTAGGCGCCATCCACCAGATTCAAGTAATGTGTCTTCCGGACGCCCGAATACGTGAAAGCAATAATCCATAGTTACCTCATACTTTAGGTACATCCTGCCAAGTCCCGAATAGAGAGACACACACACACAACTCAAGAAGTGGTCACAACAGTATTACGATTCGACACGTTCGTGTCCCAAATAGAGCCTCTGTTCTGTCCTGTTAAGTTAGTACCGCCATGTCACGCAACGAGAAACGCTGCAAGTCAAATGAAAACCAATTCTCATAGATCCGTCATCGTGTCCAGCAAATGAGCCATTCCAAGTGTGTTCAACACTGTCTTAATATCCTTCTTCACCTGTTCCATTTGCCCACGAATTTCCTCGAGAGGTGCCTCCGAATTTATGACCTTCTGTTCGAATTCTAACAGCTTGCCATACAACGCATAAAGTTGCTTCTTCTCTTCTTGACCGCTGTCGAGTTTCTTGATCGAAGTACTCAGACCCTGGACGAAACCGCGCCATATTGAGATGTTTTCCACTAACTGGAAACCCTGCAACAGAGACAGGTACAGTAAAAAAAACCTCATAGTGAAGGTTAGTTGTTGAAATTCATGCGCTTCAGAGAAGGAAAATTCTGTCTCGTACTTAAACGTGTCCACCGCTTACAGTTATAAGGATCACGGTGGTTTCTCATACTTCACGTTTCTTACATTTCATATTAGCATCCTATCTCGTATCAGATCTTTACTATAATTTTGCGAATAGCTTTCGAATTAACATGCATTTGTTATACGTTTCAATTTCGGGTAGAATCTTTACCATTTGTTAAATAAACCTTATACATGGTAATAAGCCTGTACGTAGTATTCAGGGTTTCTGAAAAGTTACTTTGCACTCTTTGTATTTATACAGTGTCCAAAAGGTGTCCGCATAAGATTGGAGCTATAACTGCGTAATGTTGAAACTAATGCTGTCTTCACTGGAGAATAATTTCCAAAAAATAAAGCACACACATGGTTACAGATATTGGTGGACGGGAAATGTACTTCACGGTTATCCTATACCAAAATAACACACAATACTTTTGTTTATCCTCTAAAAGTTGCATAAAAAAAATGGTAGTGTTTCTGAGCTATCCTTGCCCAGTTATGCTCCTTCACCCTTCTTTTATTTCCCATTACGTAGCATAATATAACTGTTTGTCCTGGAAGGTTTCAAAACAGACTTTCGAGTTATATTCCAGATTTTAATGCGTCTGATTCAAATTGAAGATAGAATATTAAAATTAACAACTAAATTATGTTGTCCAACAATCCATTGAACACCAAGCCCACTTCACAACTGAAGGCATTGAAATACTCTTTTATGGTTCTTCAAAGCAAAGATTGAAAATAGACATTAATGAAATGATTAAATACTATTCTGTAAGAATAGTAAGACAGAATTTAAATAATCTCCTGCGCTGCTTCCGAGAATCGTTTAATATTCACAAGTTCATTATATGGCCAGTGTTTATTTAAAGTTTTACACTTGTTTTCCGAGTTGGTTTTGCTCATTACACTCTTCTTTCTTTATTGTTTGATTTTCTCGTATTCTGCGAAGCTAGTCGTTTTCATCTCTCGATTCATTTGCTTTTCGACTTGAGTTTCATCTTCCGCAAATCTGCTATGTGGTTGAAAAGTCTACCAATCCACTATCCTAAAAATGAACATGCTGTAAGATAATTTACAGAGATTTCGCAGGAAAATAAGAATGTGACTACGCACAAGCCATACCTGCTCGATGAATATCGAATGGCTTTACAATGGTCGTACAATAAAGGTTTTACAATAATCATCTATCTATGAGCTGAGATAGTTCTTCGGCATGTTAAAGTTCAGCCGAAAAATCTCTTTTCACTATTACGTAGATGCCAAAAAAAAGCCCAGGTATCATAGTCTAACTTGATACCCACAAAAAAATGGTACTGAGGAGAGAATCTTAATGAGATATAAAAAGTTGAATATCCTTTTAACCTCGTTTCGCTATACTTAAACGTATTAAAATTTATTTTAGCTACAATATATTTTCTGCTTGAATCTTGAAATGCCAGGTGTCACCAAAAAAGGCTACAGCAATTCTCACTACAAGCACTGGCTTAATTAGCTGATCTAATATCTTAACTAATTTAGAGTGGATAACGTATGCTTTTAAACTTACTTGTTTAAAGCCGGAGTCGAATCCCTGTTGCAATGCCTTCTCCTTTCCGTCGGCTAGGCCTTCGCGTAGTCCATCGCTGGCCGTGGCCTCGTCCTTCCGAAGGAACGCCTTTTCTGCTAAACTGCGGGCTTCGCATCCTTCCCCACTATCCGATTCGCTGTCACCGTCACCCGCTGTCTGCTGCTGGGGATCTTCGCCACTAGGCTCGGCTGTTATTCGTCCAGAATTTGTCTCCTTTTCGTTAAGGAGCACTACTTCGTCGGCCATCGTAACTTTTCGTGTATACGTGAGCTGTTGCTGTCGTCGTAGATCGTAGATTAGGTAACGAGGAAACGGCTCCCAACGAGGGGATCTCCAGGACCAGCCGAAATACCCTCCGCTTCGAAAACTACGACCAAATAGATGAGTTGCCCACATATAAGAGCATCAAGGCTAGGAGATACTGCTTAAGCAGTATAGGCAGCAATAATAATGAGGTAATATTAATAAAATCGTAGTGTATATATATATATATATATAGCATACGATTATGTATACTTGTCAAGTCTATCGTAATTAAAATAAGGTCCAACTATTACTATATACAACAATTGTGAAGCAAAAACGATGTTACTTGACGACAAATAATACAATACCCAGCAACACAGTAATCGCCCGTGGATCGCAGTAGAAACACAATTTACCCCTATACAATCCCTATTTTCGGTGGTCTTGATGATCAAAGACCGAAACGAGAAAAATGCAATTGTTCAATTTATTATGGCAGATAATTTGTTGTTTGCCAAATGCTATTACTGCGGCAGGAACAACTGTTTATAGAACCTGCTGGGCCACATAAGTCGTCAGCTTACTCGCCACTTTCTTCGTCAAATAGTTGAAATTATCATTTGTAGATGACAGGGCTACGTAAGATCAAAAGATACGTTTCACTAAACTTTGCGTATTGTATCATATATCACGCTAGAATAGTTAAAGAAAAATGACAATTGAAAATGTCAGGTATCTTGCTAGCAATTTATCAGCACCATGTCTCTCAATTAACATCCACTTGAATTCACTTCGTTAACTGGACTAACTCACTCGAGATGTCGTCTAGGCTTATGGAGTAAGTTAACTACGCTGAAGTTATTCAAGTTGTAAAAAAGACTCTGCGACCGCACTGGCATCCAGCAGGTACAAGTTGGTTCGCAGAATCCACCAAACGATCGACGTGGGCAGATCTCGCCTGTGCAATAGTGACGAATGCCAAATATCTAACCAGACCAACATTACCATCCACCGCAGTAGCAGCAACAGCAGCAGTAGCAGTAGTAGTAGTAGCAGTCACAACATTCCGCTCAACAAAACGCAATAATGATGGCGGCGGCAGCAGCTGGAACGTGGAGACCCAGCCCGCATCCATCAGTAATTGTTGCACTTGGGTTTTAGTCGCTACGTTAGAAGAGATACACACGAGCTACACCCGGTCAGTTAGCGTAAGCCGCCAATAATCGTCTCCGACTGACGCTTCTGGAAAGGGGAAAAACTCTCACGAGTGTGAGGTTAGCAACAAGAAGCGGTGAACGACATGCGTGTAATCGACGTCAGTGCCGCTGTCGTCTGCTGCTTGTCCGACTGACAAACTAAGCCCCTTTACGTAGCTCTAAATATAGTCCGAAAAGGCAAAGGGATGAGCACCAACAACAGAGGCGTTCTTCGCCTGCCAAGTCAACCACCCCACATCAACAGCAATTATGACTATAGTAACTGAACATAAGTCGGTGTTAGTACTGAACTGTATTATCGGCAGCACAACAAGGACTGACTGCTGAATCTAACGACAGAGGCTTTCGATTCTTAGTTTCTTTGATTTGTTCTTAACAATCTTCGTCTTATCTTCTCCAAGCGGAAACATGTGACAGATTGCTCGCGGCCGTAGACGACACAAACGTTTATTTACTCCATGGCCTGCCGTCGCTAAAAAATAACGGAACGTGATGTCGTACTGTAAAAGCAGACGACAGGGAACACTCGCCCTTGTGTGGCAGTTACTAAAAAATTTAAAAAAAAAATGGCTAAAAAAGTTAAGACTAAACATATCCATTTTCGCGACATTATCGTAGCGACATAGGTGCAATCAGAACGTCGTAAGAAGACCTGAAGTAACGGCGTGCGCATCTACGGTGTGAAAACACAAAGAACATTTAAAGTTATCAAAAAAACACTTTGACAGCTTATAATAAAGAACAATATAGGGCACATAAAATTGCAGCAATCGTCACCATATAGTGGTACCAAAAATGCAATTATTCCTGCAAAACCCTTTAGTAAAAGAATGTAAAATAGGGTTACTAATCACTGTTCGAGCCAATATATTTGTAGCATAAGAATGAAAACGTCCAACACAAAGTTCAAGTTTGATGAGATTTGAATTTGAGGAGATAAGTGCAGGAGTCCATATCGTAAATAGAAACATTCAACAAGTTATTATATGTGCTAACCTTTTTTTTTGTTGTCTTTTGTTTTTAGTCGTGGCAGTATAAATGTAAACAGATGACCTGTTTTCGAAGCTCAGGACCAGACTTTTTAGAAAATGGCCGTTGTTTTCAGAGCAAACGGATATAAAAATAACTGCATAATAGATACTGCTGGGAAGAAGCACAGTCATGACGAATCACTGACGATACAACTCACTGGTTTTGGGTATGACTTACGAGTCTATAAACAACAATCGGATTCTCTATTTTTTTATGCAGTACCATATAATGGCAGCCGGAAAGTCGCGGACAAATCAATTTGCACTCTTACAGCTAAGATCGCAACCTTAACAGCAGCTTTGTCAACAGCCAGCAAATCGCTTATGGGTTATAGCTTAAATATATCTTTTATTTAAGTCAAGGGAAGCAAGGGGCGCACAGTTTGGTTTGAGCAGCCTATTTCCCGTAATTAAGCTAAACCGATACATGCTACAGATAATGACCTAAAAATAATCGAGACATGCTGCCTACCATTGTTGCTTGGTATGTAAGAAAAGATAAATTTCGCAAACTTGCTTTTGTCAATATTTGTATAGATTAACCATCGACGTACGAGGAAGGTCGTATTTGACGTATCATAACGCTTCCGAAAGCCATTTACGCTTCTTGGTTTCAAGCAACAAGCCACCGGCTGCTTGGCCCATATTGCCTGTGCGCGCACTCAGTGCAAGCAACAAAAATCACAAGTGTATAGACGATCATCGGACTTTTCGGATCATCGGACAAGATTGAAGCCAGGAAAATCTCTATCATGGAGCAAGTGAATGTTGTCGACATGGTGGCGTAAGTGTCAGCAAGGTGCGATTTAGACAATATGTACGGCTCGTCTCTCCAGTTTAAATAAAACGCTTGTTAACAATGGCGAGCGCATTGGCTGAATGGCGCGTCATACAAGCCTTGGACAACCGTATACACTACTCAGATGACACACCCTTATACAGGAGAGCATAAGTAACAATTTGCAGTCACCGTACCTATGCGCGTCCACTTCAAGAAGACAGTGTGGGCCACATAGACCTGTAGGGTTTCTTCGCATTCGAAGCTGGGTTATCTTTATCATTTACCAATAAAACTGGGTCGGAAAAATATGTTACCACACATGCGGCCAAAAAGAGCCTTGGCTGTAGGTATTATCACGGTCGCGCTATTTTATTTTTATCAAATGGTGTCCGTTATTCGACGCTGTCACTAAATTCTGCAACACTGATAGAGGTCTAACCAGGTGGTCTACATTGCCGTCCTCGGCGACCTTACGATACTGGCGTTGTCATGTCGGAATCGACGAGAGGCTCGACTTCAGACCACGCCCCGAGCTTTGCCCGTTTTCACAAGGAATACTTAATTGTTATTTGTATTAAATCTGCTTACGCAAATATCAATTTGTTAACTTCTCACCTATTCATATGTCGAAGAGCGGTAGTGGTGTGTAATGAAATCACGCTTACACCGCAAACAACATCACGCAAATATCGCAAATATGAAATAAAACATCTGGTTTCCGCACACCTGTGCACAGACGCATACGGATAAACCGCTTTTCTCTCCAGGCGAAGCCAACTCGACCAAGTCTATCAGCTACTCTGGACTTTTATTTTGATAGTCCGAATTAAACCTTCGAGCGTTCTCTTTCCTTCTAGGTACAGGGTTGCCGTCGTGCGGCAGTTTGTATTCAGCTTCTAGTTACTTTGTGTGTCGACCATTTGGAATCCCCACCCGCCGTTTCACGGTGCGTGAAAAGGAACGAGAATTAGTCTCGTTCTATGTTCTATTGTCTGCAAGAACAAAATCACAGTATCGGTAACATTGTTGGTATAATGCAGCAGTCATGGTGGTCTTGGACTCTGTCACCACAAGTCCGTCTGGGAAGAGAGAAGGCAGTCTAATGAAGGTTCAATAGCCCTGTCTACTCCAACCCTTATATTCACTGAATGCGAACAGACCATCT
The DNA here is from genome assembly GCF_002443255.2 of Varroa destructor. Classification (NCBI taxonomy): domain Eukaryota; kingdom Metazoa; phylum Arthropoda; class Arachnida; order Mesostigmata; family Varroidae; genus Varroa; species Varroa destructor. The sequence continues at coordinate 28,023,253 of NW_019211455.1, read as the reverse complement.
CCACTTGACTTTCCCTGCAGCAGCGCCATCGCAGTGTGACCCCATGGAACTCTTCTCTTTAACTAAAAAAGCAGACCATCCCCCACGAATAAATACATCCATACCGGAGCATGTCAAATAGAACTGGTCATACCACTGTGTCAATACTTGTACTCATATTGGAATGATTCGCCTTCAACAACCACATCTATGAGGATTTGTTACCACAGTCAGTTTAGGAAAAATATGATTCTTTCTAATATATTATTGTTGAAGGAACTTTTCGAAAAAAATGTATGTGAAGATAAAGAGCTGGCGGGCCGTTCTGCCTAGAATAGTCGTTGACACGAACTCGGGACTGCTGTCTGTTAACACAGAAACGGTGAACGCTTGTGATTTTGGGAGCGCCTCTGTCTTTTGTATAAGAAGCCGTCATTTGGGAATAATTATATGTTAAAAACACTTGATATTTAGTACGTGTGCTTTATGACGCACCTTAAGCGTTATTACTTTGCGTTGTCTCTTGAGACAGTCACCAAAGGTCCGTTATCTTCTGCATAACCAAAAGTTATGGATACCGAGGTTAATAAGTACACACAAACACAGTTTATGCTAACAGCAATACAACTTTATGGCATAACGCACAATCACGCTAACGCACTTCCTTAGTTGTCGCTTCGAACAGTATAAATTTTTGATTCTGCTATAATAGGCAGGTTTACCACACTAGCTTCTTGCAGAAACTATTATTCGGTTGCAGCCGACAAGGACAAAGCTGGTGAAGCAGAAGCGAACCAATGAGCGATGCCATCAATAGCATTGCACAGACCCAGACACAGATTACACAAGCGGTTGTATCCTACTTGACTGGGCCGATAATTTCACAACCAAAAACCGTAGCGATGAGCGAGTATGATGAAAAGGACCGATTTTTGCAACCATGAACAGATACCCATGGTAGAAAAAGTGTATACAACAATGCATCCATCAGTTGCAACGAGCGTCGTAATCAAAGAAAGCTACTGCTCTTGTTTACAAAAGAAGGGGAGAGAAAAATAGGCATGCTTCAGAAAACGTTGGCATGCACAATACAGTATATTGTCATCTGCTAGTCAGCGGGCTGGCAGAAGCCAATGTTTGTACACACAAGGACACCGTCAGAGGGCATACTGGTTTTGTGCGATCGTGAATAGATATCCTATGGAGAAAGCTAGTGATTTTCAGCGCGCATTAAAATGACAAAAGTCACTCCACGAGATGTTTCATTTCTCGTTATGAAATGGAGACACTTCCTGTTAGGCGTAGGTAGCTAAGCTATTAACATAACACTATAAAGCTGTCTTTTGTTATGTGCATGGTAGAAAAATATTGATGCAAACGCACGCATTACTGCATTAAAACTAACTTATGGAAATAGAGATAAAGACCATTAGTTTACTAAAGGCTTGTAAATAGGTGAATAAGTATGTATGCATGTTTAATAGTTTTTACTTTGTTGGTTTCGTATAACTGGTGTGTTTCGATGCCTAGGATAGGCAGCAAATAATTAATGACATTTTTTAAATTGCCAACACTCTAAGTAAGTGTTCAGATTTACAAAGCCCTAACGATTATAAATACACGGTGTTTGTAGCTGCAGGTATGTAAAGATTCTACATGTGACATCATCTTTACCCTCTACTTTTTAAAAGTCACTAGTCCTGGTGATTTGTTACATCTACCTCATGATCATAATTCAAATATTATTTGTCGAACTGTTCATTCCGTCATGATAGATCGTTAGAGATGTCTTCGAAATCTAGAATGATGTGAAAAAATACGCTTTAACGATTTTTTTTGACAGATTCGACTTCTAGTAAAGGAAATACGTTTAACCACTATATATATATATATATATCAAATAAGAATCTTTGCGATCATGCTAAACATGATATATTTTATCGACTTATGGTATTAAGATTCATCTTTTTTGCACGAAATCTTTTTCTTTGCTAGCTCTACCAGTTTCAACATTGCGACTAATACAATAATAATAATATAGTAATAATTCTTCTAGTAATTGTTCCCGGTGTTACAGCAAATAGAAGAACAAACGTTTGGTGTATTTATGAACTGTGTTAAAAAACAGTTGATGTCTTACGCCTTTGCTAATGAATTATAGCATAATTTCATGTACCTATCTATTGTAGATCTTACGCTTACATGTTATAGTCAAACTAGAATTTCTTTTTTTTAGAGGGAAAACGTAAATGCCCTAAGATTCAAAATGGATCAACAGACGCGCGACCCAGAGCCTCCAGCACTTCCTTCTGGACCTTCCCATCGACTCGCTAATAATTATTATTACTCGCGGGATGCCCGTAGAAAAGTCGAACCCCCCGTCGAAATCAAACCTGGGCTGAAAAGGTTTGTATTCTTTGCCCAGTGTTTTATATTTGATAGAGGCAAGCATTGAATTCAACAGTATTGGCACTTCCTTAAACAATGTTCTTTGCAAATCATTATGTTATCAGTTAATCATCATCAGCAAGGCCGCAAGTGGCCTCATCAGGTTATACTTACAATCCATAATATGATCTATTAATATATTAAATACGGTTACGGTTATATACGGTTGAAAATAAAGTAGCTATGCAAAGTTTATTATTAGTACTTTTCTCATTGTTGAGAAAATAACCAGTTATACACATATTGTTCTCATACAATGTCGGGGAAGTCTACAAGTACTTTTCAATTTCTGTAACATTTATAGTCTAAATTGTCTGTACTAAGTACTTTGCTATGATATGTTTCAGCCTGAAGAAATTTCCGCTTGAGGGAGTACCCCGTCTGCCGTAGAGATTTTACAATATAAGCCATGCTAGATTTTGATCAATTGTAGCACAAAGATGATGTTAAAACTGTAATAAAGACTCATTTCCGTTGTTTATTTTTGCCGCGTTAAAGGTCAGATAGCCCTTGTAGTATGTATAAATTAATTTTACTGGTAAATTATGCTATAACCGACTCACTTAGATGTCGCAATAGAGGGCAGGATCAATACGTTGGTCCTATAAAAGCACTAAACGGTATACAAAAAACCTATGGACGCAGGTACCTAAACATATGTAAGGCATATGTGAGAATTGTCTATTTGTGAAACATTAGAAGGTTTTTTTTGTTTCGTTTCACAAGTTTCTTACTTATAAATGAATTTCATACGATGCAACGTGATATCATGACAATTATAGATACACACTTTGTTAACCTCTGAACGAATATTTGGTATACACAAGTTTTATATCCTATATGGAAATCTTCATGCTAGTTGCAGTGAGGTACGCCGTTATGATAAATTATTGTTTGGTAAATACCACTAGAAGATAAGTAGACAAAGAGGACATGTTTATATTTTCGGATCGTAGTCTCATGCCGAACACAAATACAGTTGGGTCAATTTTCAGGGGTCTACAGGAGTTTGAATTAGCATTTCAAAGGTATTAGTATAGCCTTTACATATATAGAGATTTATATGAATATATATTCACCTTAAGTAGTCATAAAAATAGATACGAGTACGATGACGCCGCGGATGAAATTTGAAATGGTTCAGGCTCGAAGGATATTGCAATATTCGTCACTTTTACTGCAGTTTACTTTGAAACATGTTTACGCGCAAACTCCTGATTAATTTATACAACAATTAAACATCTTAGATAGCGTAATTCCTTTACGATCTGTTGATATAACGAGATTATCTATACTTGAACATGAAATAAAGATAGCTTTTAGGGTAACAGTTAGAAAAAGTAGAAAGCAGGTAGTTGAAAAAAATGCGCGTCAAGGTTTTACACAGGCAGGTTTGACAGAAAAACTTAAATTTATCTTCTTTGATTTATTCGTTTGTAGAAGTTTGCCTATATTACCTTGGAAAAATATGCCTACGTGAATTTTAGTCTTTGTCTAATGATTATCTATGTAGGTTTAGCTTCGTATAGAAATACAAGAAAATTCACTTTTTCGCGAATGCTCTTCTGTTAACAATGTCATATCATCGGCGCGGGCTTATAATTTTTAAAAAGGTAAAAGACAACCAAATGTGTGATATTTTACCGCAACTTTTCAGTTTGTTTGTACTCGAAAAGAAGAACATCCAATCGAAACTGGTTATTTCCAAAGTGTTCTGTGATTCCAAAAACCACTGGAGGGTATTGAATATCGCGCATAGTGGCTTTTGCAACAAATCAGTATATCATCTAGTAACGCAGACGCTCGAACCAATCGCGCCAAGACAGCAACTTCGCTTATCACGGCAGCTGTTCAGTAGTGATCAAGGTTGAACTACAACTCATCAACTTATGCATGATAAATATTTGCGTAATATAATGATGTGCATATGTTTAAAGGTCCATTCTGCATAGCTTTGGTACTAAACATGTTCGGTTAGCCTTGAGAGTAGACCAACTATATCTATCTTGTGTGGTGCTTTACGCCAGCACAACGAAAAATTCCGGATTTTTACTATTCATAAATAAAGACAAAATTTGATTGTACAATTTTCTTTTCTCCACAAGACGAGTCGCATTTTTCTGTTTTTCAAGCAAGTCTAGCACTTGATTAATGCTCACGAAGTGCTTACCCTTAGTATGCTTTTTTTTGTGATGGAACTGGTGGTTCGCGGATATCGCTACCATTTGAATGAGTTTGCAGTGATATGCTTTGATCTTGATAAGTCAGGGAGACAATATCGTCAGAGATTCGTTAATACCTGCTAATCTTAGGGACACGTTGTGGTCTAGGTTCGAACCCGGGTACAGACATACTTCGTTTCGTGCTGGGAGCCAACCGTCTGATGGAATACCTAATGGCGATATCGAACGTAAAACTCGAAACAGTGTCAGAAAGACAAAACGCATTCGTAGAAGGACGCTTTAAATAGTAGAACTGGAAAAAATTGTACCATGAAATTAGACCAAATACGGTTTTCGTTCTTACCTTATATAGGGTGTTGTTCTACACACCGAAGAGCAGGGTTACTTTAACTGAAAAAAAATGTGTCGCAAAGGATGACTTGAATAGGTTTCTCAGAATGGGTGTTATACGTGTTAAAGGAAAGATAAAAATAATTAACGGGCTGTGGCTTTTGGATCTAGAGGGTATAATTCGGTAATTTCATTACCTCCTATGTGTTTAGGTAACCAAATAAAAGCTAGATATATGTTTAAATTGAAAAAAGATGGTGCACACTGGGCCGAGACTACGCTTCGGTGCTCGCCCCAGCCGCTTTCGTCATAATTGACAAGAAAAAGGGCTGGGTGTTGGGTAGATATTTTCCTTATTGCCACCATGTGGCTTGAGTGCAATGCGACGTGTTATTATTGCTCTAATTATCATACCAGCAGATACATTAGCAGAAGATAAATCATCACAAAAGCTTGGCCTTGATCTTTCTCTATATGTAATCGTGGTACATATTTTAATTGACACTAAATGTCTACGGACATATAACCTTTTGGGTTAATTTAAAATGGAGACAATTTTTTAAATGAAAAACCTCAAATAAGTCAATTAGGAAAAATTGGAAAAAGATTGGATGAAGATAAACACAAAGACACATTTTTTCTACGTTCTCTGCCATAAAGTAGCAGAACATGAATGAAGCATGCTTATCTCTTTAGGTTCGTATGCTTCTGATATTGTCTTCTTATGCTTTGCTAGATCTTATCCCTTGGGCACTTCATTTCTCTACGCGTTTGATACCTTTAAGCTGCACACTTTTTGTAGTAGCAAGAAAAGGTAAAAAAGATTCGGAGCACAAGCTAAGTCTACCTGATTCTAAAAATACAGCTTTCCGCGAGTTTGTATCGCATCGTATTAGGTGAGGCACAAATGTCAGAACGGCAATAGCTCACTATACGAAAAAAAGATTCCTTAACCTCTTTTGCGGTTTGCTTCCTCCCTCGGTCTCCTTAGACCGAAGCATTATTTGAGTTGCTTGCCTGCGACAGCAACAGACTGGGCACACAGACATTCCAGAAAAGCAGGCTACGTGCTAAGATAGGGCAGTTGATTTAAAATCAGTGTCAAAACTACTCAGTTGCTGTCACTGCATGATGCGGCGGTGAGGCTCTGAGGCGCATCATTGTGAGGCGTCTGTCCTCATGGGACTCGTTTACGATTCCTACTACTCTATGCTATTGCGCAAGACAGTTCTGTTCGAAGAATCCGGAGAACTTGTTATCGTATGGACAAAATCGAAAGGGCCATGAGTTGCAGGGCAGTTTGTCGCTCGGAACAGAATCCCACTGTCGAAAGAGCTCGTGAAATGATTTGAGCTTTGCAAGGTGCGTGACGGAAAGGGAAAAGTTGGAGAGTGAGGAGAATGAAAACTGAAAAATAGAAGAAACAATGTGCGGAAAAAATATCGTAGCGTTTCGTTTTATTGTCCGTCAATTAAGAAGAAAACTATTCTACGGTCCCAGGGATAATATTCGAAAAGGATATCTAGCTACCTGGTTTGTACTGCTGCCCATCATACGGGTATTTTTTATAGTCTAGAAAGTATATATTTATGGTATACCCGCTAAAGGTTAATAATAGTGCAGAAAAAGCCTTTTCTAGCAATACCAATGAACAAAGGAGTGAGGGGGATTCGTCAGACCGGGTATATTAAGCACAAAGGTTAAGGCACAGTTTGAAGCACCGAACTCTATTGTCTGCATGAAGCACGAACAGGTGTTCATCAGAGAATACGAGGTTCCCAAACGACTAACTATTATTCGTTGTTAAGAAGTCAAGATTTAGACATCTTATAACATTGCTTAAGTGAATTCATCCGATCGAATTAAGAATCAATTTTCTAATCGAACTAATTTTTTTGCATGGTACACGCCGTTAATGGCTTGGTACTACCGGCAAGTTAGTACAAAACATTAAGGCAAACGGTTTAAATCATTATACCAATTTTGTTTATTGATGCACTTTTGTTTGCAACCGGTAAAACCCTTCAATGCCAGCTTTTCACCAACAATTTCAAACATGTCATATGAATTCGTGCAAGATTATTTAGAATTGATTACTTGCTCTATTGCTCTCTTTCTATTGAAAGTTTGTGTGGTATGGTAAATTAAAAAACCAGAACTTACTCAACTATCTCTGTGGATGTTACACGGCACGAAAACGAACACGTTTTTTTGTAATGTCTGCTATGGATGCTATTCGAATATAATTTAAGCCTATTAGTCGTCCGTCCGGAAAGGAGGAAAAGTGGTCAACAGTAGAGGTAGAGCGTAGACTTAGCCGAGGTGGGAAAAGTGAAGGGGACAGAGGAGAATGTAGATTTACAGTCAAATCGTAACTGGATAATAAGTAGATTAATAAATTACTCTACAGAATAGATACGCAGAGAGCGGTTATCAACGTGCGGTTACAAAAGCCATAGTTGAGATCTCTTCCTGAACGTTCAGTTGGAAAAAAGCAACGACAGATAAGTAAGTCATTATGTTAATAGTTATTAATAATAATTATTATGTAATTAAATTAAGAATAATTATGCTAATAGTTATTATGTGTTACTAATTTTATTCCATTCGTTATCGTGCGAAAAGTTGTTTAACAGTATAAATTTGTTGATTGACAATACCTGTACGCTTTCATGCTTGTGGATGGTTGTGTTATTATATAAGGCCTAATGGCTGAAAAAACGATTAAAATAGCTGTAGCTAAGAAGTAAAGCAAAGTCGTGCCATTTTTAAGATATCAGCGTTCTCGAGTACTTTTGCTGTAGTATTGTATTGCATTGCATGAGGAACCAAAGAAAGAACATTGATATTACTTAAGTTGCTTAATCGTTAATTTGTTTTTTACAGTTATATTGTATGGATCGAAATTTATTGCGGCGTATTTAGTAATATCTTATTCATTTAAAAAATGTCTGAAAGAAATCATAACCTATGGTAAGATCGCTGCCCTTATTTATTTTATATGGGTCTTAGTTCTATCGGTACGCTCTTATTATCATCCTATCTGTTATTCCTGTCAGATCGTTCCTTATCTTTTTGCCATTTGCCATATTTGTGCTAGCACAGGATTTTTCTTTCTTTTTACACAGTATTTGCAAATGGCCTCTAACAGAAACAATCCGCTGACGGCACACTAGAGGTCATTTAGCGTTATCATTCCAATATAAAGGTCTGATAGACTAGATGACGCTTTTCACTTAGCAGCTTTAGCAGGCATTGATACCATTTATCAAATACGCCTTACTTATGCCTATATAGTACATTTGAATCTGTTTACTTCCTGTACTATAGCGTGTTAGTAGGATGTTGTTTTGGCGGTACATATTTTTGATTTTGTTGGTGTATTGGGCTGTTAGTTATTGGAAGGCCGCTAAACTTATTGTAGTTGGCATCCCATGGGCCTGGTGTCAAATGTAAGCAAAGATAAACAACGTCGCACTAAAGCCGATCCGCACTAAGGAAGGATCTATGTGCCAGGAGATGACCCCCTACCCTACTGGAGACGATAGGGCGAGTGGAGACGTAACTATTCTCCGGACTTTGATGTTTGCCCGGGTGTCAGGGATAAATTGCAGGGGCTGCATCGTTTTAAGTGTTGATCACATAGAAAAAGTTACGGGAGTGGATACAAGCTGAATCGTCTTAGGAAGCCAAAGCATATCGATACTCACAAACTATTCATAAGGACTAGACTAGCAGCACCCGAGAAGTTTCCTTCAATTAGGTCTAGACCCGCTTATCGCGATGTTGATGCTTTCCGCTACGTCGACTTGCCAAATAGTCGCCCACGTGGAATCGTAGGAAAGACACGTTTGGGTCTAGATTCGAACCCGAGCGGAGACAGACTTCCTTTTGTACTGGGAGCCAGCCGTCTGATGAAAAGCCTAATGGCGGTACGGAACGTAAAAATTGAAACCTAGAAGCAATACGCATCAATTGTACATCTATCTGATGATAAGATTTAGCTTCTGTGAAAGCGAGGCAACTTAATAGGTAATTAACTCACATTTTATTTTCTGCCCGCTGTCCCAAACAGGCTGTCTGCTTCCTTAAAAACTATACTTATTGCGCATATCTTGTTTCTTCTGGTAAGATGGGCTTCTCGTTTGTTCTATATCTATTCTCATCATGAACGTAGTCAGTGACAGGATTTACACGTTATTATCACACACGTAATAGCGACTCATGTACAAGCAAAATAAGCTAATTTAAATGACAGTCAGTTATGTTTCGAATTTTATGTACCCTATAGCCGTTAGGCATTTCTTTGAAATGCTGGTGAAATAAAGGTGCTGGGTGGCCCCCAGCACGAAACAAGCCCTGTTTATGCCCCGGCTTGAATCTAGACCACAACGTGTCTTTTAGATGGTGATAGTCAGCTATGACAATTCCGCATTAGCCGGGCACATTAGCATTTTATGATATAATTTATATTGGTGGCTACCCTGAGGATGTAAAAAATAGTCTATGCCGCTCCCATCCCGAACTTAATGTTCATCTCTAAAACCCGCTGTGAATTTTACTTTCTCAACGTATGTATACGTTTACAGGTAGGACATGATATGTATGCCTACGTCTGAGGTTGTTCATCTTTGTTTACCTTGGTATGAAACAAACAAAAGTTTTCTGTGAATCGGTCCCTCAATCGACAGTAATCACATAAAGCACCAAAGTGTTTGCTGATAAAGGAACGCTTTTTCCAAACCTCTTACCAGCGCTTCACGCGAGCGAATACAAGCTAACTAAAAAGAATCCCCTTCAAAGATGGCCTCGACATTAGCTTTCGTTAGAAACAGCTGGATTTGCCAGACCTCGGTAAAGAGCGGTAAACTTAGAGGCTTAAAAATAAGACCTCGCGGCTCGGCAAGCACTTTTCTGCTTGAAAAGCAAGAAAAAAATTCACGAGCAACATCTTTGTTATTTGAGAACAAAGTATAAAAAAAAGATTTTATTAATGGACTAATCTTACGTTGAGTATTTTTTTCTACAGTAAATTCCTGTAATTCTTTCGTATTGAGTTAATTGTGAGAAAGAGATTCATTCAAGTCCTGTGCTTGAGCAAGATACATTAACTCTTTAATGGAGGTAGACCTGTTACGCGGAATTAACCAGAAATCAACCTGATTTGAGCGTGGATATTCTAGACGGCCAAAAACGATATCTATTGTTTAACTTAAATAATTAAAAGAGTGCATTTTGAGTTTGCTAAAAAATACTAAATCAAGCATATGAAGCATAAGCCATTGAGAGTCAGCGCTAGAAGGAAAAATGTAGACTTCCCACTAAATGAATGGCAAACTTGAGTTCCTGAGCAAGGATCTTTGACTAATCAACTAATGTTGAACCCCAGATGAAAGCCATTTAGTATAATATCTGAAAGTACGTTTCACCTCTTTAGATTTATTGATAGTAATAATTCTTTAAACGTCCGTGTCAAGTGCATAGTCTACATGTATCTGGCTTTACGTCAAGCCGTTAGCTATGAATGTAACTCTAACAAGCAGAATTCTCGATCGGCTTACTTATCCAGACTCCGTACGTCGAAGAGCCTGGTTTCTGCTTACAATGTACATACATATATGTGTATATATTTCGCTAGAGCTTATCCTATAATTCAATTAGCAATTTATACTATCGTCTTTCAAACGGTCGTGAATTTCTCTATCAAATCCTAGCTGTGTCAAAAGCAGTTTTTTAGTCACCTTAATGAATTTCCAAGCTCTTTAAATATTAACCCTATTGAGGGTTTGCCTCATGAAACTCTTCCTCATATTTTCTAGGAGCCACAAGAAAAAAAAACTGGTAATAACGTAGATAGTCAAGTTAAGGAAAAAAAAAAAATGTTTTTTAGTCTTAGTGAAGGATTGTCTGGCGCGGAAAAATAGTATAATAACTGATCTTCGCGAAAATTCCGAAGGAGACGCATTGCTGTTTGCCGTAACAAGTTTCTCGTTTTGCTCTCGAAAGAATTGGTTTTCGTGTCACACCAGGGCTAAGGGAGTAGCGCATGCCTGTTACATAAAACGGTCTGTCAAAGTTTCCCTAATTCAGACGCACCATTTTGTGTATATATATATATATATATATATATATATATATATATATATATATATATATATATCTCGTAAATTTATATGTCAGGTTTCAAGTCCGTACCTCTTATAGTGATCGCGCTGTACTAGTTTAGTCTAGTCAACCTCAGAACGCCTTTCGTGCACTCTCCTATAGTAGCTACAGCTACAAGTGCTCTACCCAAAGAGATACGTACTCCCTGTTACCTCCATCATCTTTGTGACTCGAAACTGACATCTGCATGCATTTCTCATCTATTCAGCTAAATCCTGCTTTGTAGGAGATCTTCCAACGTGTTGTTGTGTGGATAAAGGACGTGAATAGGCTCGACATCCCGCGGATGTCGGTCAGCCAACCATTCAGTGGCCAAATCCCTCTTCTGACCTCGTGCAATAAACACGTCAGAAAGTGCAGAGTGAGAGCAAGTGTTTGAACGCACTTTTTTGCGGTAGATTCCCGAAATGCTGGCCATGTAGAGACAACTTAGTCTACGGGTTCATAAAGCTACAGCACGAAGCTCTTCAAAAACGTCTATAGCAAAGTTTTTCTTTTTTTTTTTTTACTTTCTTTTTTATAGACTAATAGTGATAGTTGATAGAGTCTAAAACAGAGAGAAGGCGAAAGCAGGCCAGCAGTCAGCGGGGCGCACCGAGAAAGCTATTTCTGAGCTACGCCAAAACCTCGTTGTTCACAAGAGGCCTCCCAAAAAGAGTGGCGAAAAACGGAACCGATATGGTCACGGGCTCAGGAAGAGTTAGCGCCGTCAGAAATGCTACTATGAAATATCGGCAACAACCATCGTTTACGGTACTGAATGAACACTCTGGCGTTCTTTGCATAATATGTAGCAGCTACACGTCGCAGTTGAAATGCAAGCTCGCCATTTTCTTGCAATATAAATGGTATCGTTTTTCTCTCTCGCCAAACCGTATTTTTCTCAGGCGAAACGCAAGCGGTCGCTCCTTCTTTTCCCTCTTTGCGAAACACAGATACAGAATGGTATTTACGTCAGTGGGTATGCCCAAGTCTGACGCTCAAACAACGAAAAAGGACAAGCGTCTATCTAGAACAATATCACTTGTTTACCGCTACATATTTCGTTTGCGGTGTTTTCTCGTTAGAACTCTCGTTCTTCGCCATTGATTCCCTCCGCCAACAATTCTGTAATATGAAAAACTTGTTATAAAGTAAAACATTTTTATTTGATGTCCGAATATTATGAGCACGATGACAGCTTATTAACAGTCGCGATAGGGTCACTTATTCCGGTCTTTCGTTGCACTGTGTTGCGTAGACGACAAAATAGCCCACCACTACCACCAGCGCCGTGTCCTGCACATCAGATCCTTATTACATTATTTTTCTCGTCTAGCCTGTCGTATTTATTCGTTCCTTCGACCCTACCTACAGAAAGCCTTCGTCCCTTTTCGCTCAACACTCACTGGGTACTCAATGTCGGGCGGTCACATCTCGCTACTTTCCCTCTGCCGGTGTTGGGTCAAAAGGGCGCTATCTACGCCGTCTTCAACTTCCTCCATTTACCTCGACTTTGCCAAGGTGTCGCAACAAGCTATTAAATACTGAAGGTGACGATAGATGTGGAAATAATGGGGTAGTTAAGTAATGGCAAGAGGTGATGAATAAGCGCTATTATGCCAGTCGTGATGCGGCCTAGGCCTATTAAGACCGCATTTAAAATCATTTAGATCCAATGGGCTATTATTACTTTAGGTATATTATTGAGTACTGAGAATCGTCTAGAGATACATTATAAAAAGTACAACGGTCCAGCTTAATAATTTAACTGAACAGATATCCCAATGCGACTGTCGTTTATACATATGTTTATAAGATAGGGGTATGCCCTAGCTCATTGACGACTGAAGACCAATACAAAACACAGCTGAAGTAGAGAGCCATTGACGTTTTACTGTAAAAGAATGTGCGTGCAGTCAAGAGAAACCATATATATATATATATATATATATATATATGTGTATATATATATATATATATATATATATATGTGTATATATATATATATATACTGTGTACACAAACCTTAAACAGTTTCTCCTGATTGCAGGCACGTTCTTTTATAGTAAAAGGCGAATGGCTATTTTCCCCAGCGATTAATACTAGGTTTGGCTCTAAGCGGTGATTAACCTGTGTACTTTCAATTTTTTTTTTAAATACCTCCACGGATTCATAAACTACTCACTACTGACGGATTGCCTAGTATACGACCACGTTAACTCTATAGTTTACCATCATGTCATAATCGGCACGAGACAGGTAATATTTATTCTAAGGAATTCTGCTATGAAATGCGGGGGTTTACGTTTTGACTCTTGCATCAGTCAGAAGTTAAATGATTGATTAATCCGAATGTATTCTTTGTGCAACGATCAGAAAACGAACGAAAAAAGAAAGAACTTCAATAAAGTAACGTTCATGTTAATTTGTGGCCAGTTTTTAAGATTCAAGCAGATTCTTGCAAGTACAATAAACACGTGGTGGCACTTCAAATCACTTTGCTTTACTATATTTGTTGTACTTATTATTTCATTTACTTTACAACAAGCGGCAACTGCTCATGGTGGAGTAGAGTCTCAAATGAGTTTAGCGTGAAGACAGGTAGAACTTGATTTAACATATCTGCCCTTTGGTCATCCCTTATATGAGCTTCCTATAGTCAGTAATATGAACCTAATAGTAACAAAATATTACAACATGGGAAATATTTCCTAATGGGTCTCAAAGATAATATTTTTACGGTACCCCCGCCCATTAACTTATATTCGCTAATTTTGCTTCATTACTTAATTTGATTTATAATATAAACGTAAAATTTATCACAGATAAAAAAAAATATATATTGCTGAGTCACTGATACGTTGGTAGGCTAACGAAATAGATGCTGCACGTCAGATGCGCTAGTAGCAAACGGAACCGATTATTATTGATAACGAACAACACGAGCCTGTAATGGCAATAGGTGCACATACATGCATATATCTACACGTACTGCATATGGCCGATACATCTAAACAGAAATCAAGCTGTAGGCTTAACTGTTTGAGGAGCTAAAAAGTCGGAGACGATCGAGTATGAATTAAAACTCGCAACAAAAACAACACTGATTGTCCTACCGCGAGGTTATAAATACTTACACATACTGTACTGTATTAAATGTACCAGCGCGCTAAACCTGTTACCGCTACTAGAATTAGCGCTTTAGTCTCTTATCGCAGAGCCGTACATATATAGATGCGGAGCAGTGCTAAAGGTTGGGTTTTAAGGCTTCGATTTGTATCAAGATATGCCGGCAACCAGAGTTGTCGCTGAGCACAAGGTTCAGCCTGTTTCCTCTTTCCTTTTAGCCTACCACTGGCACCCAACTTCTTTTTCTGCCCACTCACTCGTTATCACTGTATCCTCCTAGACAGCAGACGTAGGAAAGGATCAGAACGGCATCAATACGGAAGCCAAGACAGTTGCTGGGGTGTGAATGTGCTAAAAATAGAGGTGGTAAAGCCGGTGATGCTCCTCACATGTCGTGTGGCAGTAGCGACAACAACGGCAACGTCCGCTCCAGTCAAAGGCCGAACCGTTGTCTATTCTGGCATATTCTGGGTTGTCCGAGTAGGTAACCGACATGGCGACGCGGCGATCTTCACTGGCAGGTGAATGTGTTCGTCGAAGATCAGCAAAGGCTACCACATCAATCCTCTGGCTGAACTAGGAGAAAGGATTGAGTGGCTTATAGAAACTTTCCTTATCTCTCTTTCACGTGCTGTTTCCTCCATATTTATCTATGGCGACACAACCCTTTGCTCTACGCGTATTGCCCGCCACCTCCACGGTCCCTAGGTCTCTGTAGGCCGTGACATACCTCTCGGAGCTTTGACGCACTGCTTTGTGCTTAGCGCCCGCTTGCCATACAGCGATCTATTGGTTGGCATTTATCGTTGGAATCTTCGGGATCTTCCATTCCGGTACGGAACAACACCCGTACCGAGAGAAAATGGGTATACAACGTATACTGAGCGAGTGCTGATAGATTATTAGCTGGAGCGAAGAACTTTTGAGGCGGTGGCTGCATTCGGTGTAGTCGTGGCGCGCTACCATATATCATAGAATTACGAGGAGCGTTCGCGTGTAAAATTATGCTTACTCGAAACGAACAAAGGTGGCTGTAGAACGCTGGAGGTTGATGAGAGGAGAAAAAGGGCACATAAAGGGAAGTGAGTGAGTTTTGAAGTTTAAAATCTAGCGGGGATTACGAAAGCGACAGAACGCCCCCGCACTGTTTTGGATGTATATCACACTGATCAGTGGGGGCATACGGAAGGTGTTAACACAAACTAGAGCGCGCAGTCGGTACAGTAGTATATTATTTCTACAACAGGTCTGTAGAACTTATACGGCTTATACATTGCGGCCTATTCATTTTATCAAGAAGATATAAAGATGGCTGATGCTACGACGGAAGGGTAAACATTCGCTAGTATTGCGGAAGTGGCCAGTCATCGGCGTACGGAACAAACTAAGCTGTCGATACGGAACTTGAACTCTAATCGGGATACATACATATATATATATATATATACTTATCAAAGTTAACAATTGTTTGGCTTTGAGTAGCTAGGATAGCAATATCCAAATATTGTACAACATTAAAAATCGCAGAAACACTACAATGCTATGTTTTAAACGTTTATCTCGAAACGCTGTCCTGTACAACATTAGAATAAACAATATCCGCACTTGTACAAGTTTTTTTCTCTAGTTTTTTACTCGTTTCATCTAAGCGGACCCGCAAAGCTTAAGTCGAATCAGCTAACGTACTAAGCTGGAAAAGGTATATTATAGATGTTAATGATGATAAAATTTTCTTCTGTTTTTCTATTTGATGCAACACTGCGTACAGAAGACTGAATAAGGAATATGTGTGTTAATATCTAATGTAACGATGGTATTCCTCCGCGAAGCGGAAAGCGCTGTGCTTTCCGTTCTGGTATCCCACAAAGACGCTGCTGCAGTTAATCCGATATCAATGCCAGCTATATATACATTGGTATGTAGTTATGTTACTTGGCCTGTTTTGAAAAGAAAATTAGCATCCAAAATATTATCAAAGGATAGGACGTTGACCTTTTGTGTGAGCAAAAAAGTCTCGATCGGCTGATCTACCTGACCTTTCGATCGTCTACATGATTCAGGTATTGATGTGTTCCTCTTTTATGATCCTTGTAGTAGAAATAGTACCTCTTAGTGTCAGAAGAACAGTCAGCATGCGTAGATCTCAAATACGGACGATCTGCCAGTTAGACCGTGTTCTAATCTAACCTGTTGGCCCGTTTGGTTCTATAGCTCGTGATTGACAAGTTTCCCTTACTCGCATCTGACGCAATATGGCCCGAAAAAGGGTGCAATGACCTATAGCTACACGGTTATAAAAGCAGATCAGCGGAAAAACCATATCGCGTCTTTCTGAAGCAAATGTATAACGTAAATATAAATAATTGGGATGGAAAGCAGTAAAATGAAGCATACCAGGAACATACACTTATCGTGAAACTGAACGAGGTCAAGGTCATAATGAAATTAACGAGTAGAAAGTTTCGTTTGAAAAGTTATTATTAGCCAGTGGGCTATTGTGTGCACTTGTGTATTTTTCAACTTACCAGCAGACGTCAACGGAATTTCTTAACTTTGCGCATTTATACTATAAAATATACCCTCTATCAATTTCTCACCAAAAGCGGGTCAACGGTTAATTCCACATATTTTCGACTAGATTTAATTTAAATCTGCAATCGAAAAATATAAAATTTAACTATATTCAAATGAAACCCCATTAAATGAAAATCATGAACAAAAAACAACTTTTACTTGAATATGTAATCTCCATAAAATCAAGAACAGAGCCACGTTTATGGAAAACTGCGATTTTGTTAACCCGCTTTAGAGATTTGTGTTAATCGTTGTCGCAAACATCACTCCGAACATATTTCTCAGAAAACCAAGATTTCAATCTCTTCTACATGGTGAATGTTAAGATGATATGGCCAGGGTCATACTTGAGACATTAGTAGAACTAGATCCCTTATAAAAGTTCTTAGCGAACACTTCCGCTGACGGTTATCTTCGTGTGAGGTGAAATACCCCACTTGCGATGCACCTCTAGCCCAACTTCTAACCTTACAAGCGACTACTGGAAAAATACGTTTCTTGTCGTATAGGAGGCTGTTCAGGATTTTCCCATCCGCAATGTTCAAAGATCTTAATAAGTAAACCTGAAAAATCAGCGAGGTGACTGAGACCGTGTAGACTTTCACCGTGTAGAAAGAAGTATCACTAATTTATCATATATGAGTACGTTACGTGGTTGGACACCTGTAGTACTTACTATATCATGCATTCCATCGATGGGGTATAGGTCTGGACAAAGAACCAGCTTTGTTTAACTCGCTTAAATAATAAATGCAAACAAATAGGTTGGAATTTTCATATATACCTTTTAATTGAATTTTTGGCATCTTTGTATCCTTGGCAAAAATTAAGTCATCTGATATTTACAATTGTTCGGCAATGATGATACTTTATTATTAGATATGTTTTACTACTTACGCCCATCTAAAACTACGACTCGGAATTCAAACGGTCAGGTTAACTGTAATAACAATAAACTGTACGATTTAAATATCAAGGAGCCCCGAGAGACTGCTCCATTATCTTGTACCAATTCGTTGAAAATTTTGGTTGAGTCATGATACTGCCCAGTTCTCGTCTGAATTCATAGGAGACGCACGCGAGCATTTCTTCGAATTCAGATGTTTGAGCCGGCAGACGACATTAGACCAACTAACAAACCAATCAGCTAACCAACATCACGGTACATTGATTTGATAGCGTTCCGCGTCATGCGATGAGGTAACACAGTGCATGTACGCCGGCCGGCATCGGTCTGTTGCCATCCAAAATACTTGCTCGTACGTATAAACAGGCAGCCGGACAAGTTTTTTGGGGGACATGCTGACTGCTTCATTATAATTTGATTTTATTAAGCAATAAAAAATTGTCGTCGACTATTCAAACACGAAACAAATCCAACACTGAGAGCTCTATCGTGATCGAGATAGTGTGTTGATTCCAGGCGGAAAAATAGTTACTACCTTACATCTACAAAATGCCTTTTTGAAAATTAAAAAAAAAAAATAATCTTATAAGATCTTTTACAAATTCAAGCAGGTGAAAATATGCGAACTCCTTCCAAATAGCCTAATTCTAAGAGGCTACTTATTAGAATGTTAACGCTCACGAATATTTCCAAGGTTCAGGGACATTCTCTACTTTCTAAACATGATGGCTTTCTAAAAATGGCAATTTTATGTGACAGATATCGTACATGTAAAATGTAAATGAAGAGAAGATGTCCGTTTTTAGCCGTCTAGTTTAGACCGTGTGTCGCTGGGAGTATTTGGATAGGGCACGATAATCGAGGAGCTTAAGACCAGTTGCATATACGTTATCCGAAATGTACGACTCTTTCCGAGAACCTGATTCCTATCCAGACTTGGTAGTTATTTTCACTTTTTGTCAAATCAAGCCTACACCTAGGATTTAATTTTGTTCTCAAGCACTATTATAACCTTTCGGTCTAAGTACTTCGTTTTGCAGTCAACCAAAATTCACCACAGATTTAATTTTGCAGCACTTGAAGGTAGTCTACTTCGATGCTTGAGCAGCAAGGGCATCCGACGTTTCGGTAAGCTCATTTAAAATTTTATTAAATAATATTTATTTTAGGTGGGTTAATATGAATAATAAAATTCTAACTGCAACAAAAGAGTAACTCCATAAGAGGTAGCTTGAGCTGCCCCTCAGTAAGCTCCTAAAATAGACAGTATAATATTTCGAATTAGAAGATCCGCTATTAAAATCAGCGTTACTGTTAATGATTCATAGTGAATTTTTCCTTCAGAAAATGGAGTATGAATAAAAAAATAGTATCGAGTATACAATAGTATAGAGTCACAAACAAAGAAAAAACAAATCATTATACCAAGATCGTTCATTGTACTTGACCAAGGTTGCAAGAAGTCAGATTCCGAAATCGATGACAGACTTCCGTACATTTACGACAATTTTTTGATGACAACAACTTTGTTGTTGAACACTTGTGATAATAGTAATAATAATATGCTTGATATAATAGATAAACGTTTTGGTTTGCATGCTACAGGTGCTTATTAGTTATTCAATGTAACAAAATTTCAAAACACGGTTTTTTCAGGTTCTTAAAAAATTAGTACTACTACGATTATATTTGTTACTGCGTACTTAAAAACATTTTCTCCTATTGATATTCGGTCCGGAACAATAGGCATTTATATTGAGTTTCGAAGAACGAGGAAGTTTCGGAAAGAAGGCTCTGCTTTGTATGCATTTCTGCGTTAGTATTCGCCGTAGAACAAATTAAAGAGATTGTCCTGATGCTCCTAAAGATGACCACTCAGCCATTCTAGGTCGACCATGACTGGTCCCATTTATCCAATGGCTCGTATTCTAATTGTCTATATATATATATATATATATATATATTAGTATCCTGATATTATTTTCCAATATAAAGACAACTAATCGCAAGACATTAGTAACTCTAATTTATGGAAATGCCATTGATTATCCAGAACATAGTCATAAGTCTGTTGAAAAGGATGGGTGAGTCGTAAATCATAATCCTAAATGATAAATATGTCCCACATGATGCTATTTATAAAACCATAAGTATCTATAATATCTTGTAAAATTAACCATGAAAAATCTGCGGCGGCCCAGGAGTAGTTTCTTAAATTGTAAACCCACTCCGTCATCCAGGCCGCCATCGTCAACTTGCGGCTTGGCCGTCCGTATTCATCGAACGCCTTATGCTACATAATTTTCCGTGGCGCTTCCCAGATAGTCGAACTACTTTTGGTATGAATGGAACAGTGGTGCTTTCTGACGCAACACAATTGATCGTCAATGTCTCAATCTCAGATCAGCTTGCTTCAACAGAGAGGTGCTTGGATTTTGAAAAATCGTAGCCGTGCTGCAGTAGAGCAGTGACATTAACATGTTAACATCTAGCCGTTGTCACTGTCTACTTCGTCCCTAAACTTGTGCCCATCAACACAGAACGCTTGCAACTCACCAATCGCTATACTGGTCTGTAGGCTCCAACGTCAGCGACTGCATCTGCCTCTCGCAAATGTTCGTTGTCGTTCAGTGTTTCTCAGTTCGAGTATGTACACCTTTTCCTACTCGTCACTACTTCATCCTGTTTATATCCATCTCTTCGTCACTCATTCGGCACTCCTTCCATTTGACAGAACCGCTCTCTTCTTAGGGGTAATGTAGTATATACATGCATGCTTCGACTGTTTGTCTGCAGTTTTGGCTCATTACCGGCAGTGTTGATGGCTTAACTCCCGTCTACAAATAGATTGCCGTAAACTATTTAGGCAAGCTTCGGCTGTGACTGCCGTGACCGTTGCTGCAGTTGTTCTCCTCCACCGCTGAGACGATGACCAGACACGGAGAAGTAGCGGCAAAGGCGGCAGGGGCAGCGACGGCATCGGGAGGCCGATGGCGAACGTTGAAGCTTGCCAATACCATGCTCTAGTCGTTGGCGCAGTTCCTGCTGGGTCTGCTAGCGGAACGCGTGAGTTCGTATGCTTTGTGTATTTGCGTGGCTTTTGTATGAGGCTATGTTCTCAGTGATGTCATGATAGGTTACATACACAATGCTATAGACTTTGTTTATTTTGCTAAAATATTATTCGCCAAATAGAACCGAGTTTGACTGACGGAAGAGGAACGACAGATGAAAGTGACTGTGACAGTATTTAGTGCACTAGGCCAGAAAGAGAGCGCGTTCGTATTTGGTTTTTTTTTGGCTCGTATTTGGAACATTTGGTTTACCTGTTCTGCTGGAGGGAAATTAGGAATAACCGCTTTTGCCTTTCGTAGGCCTTGCGTCCTTTACAAGCACTGTCGTCGTTTATCGATCTTTGACAAAGTTCCAGTACGATTTTATGTCGAACTACGTGATTGGACGAATAGAAATGTTAGGGTAATATTACCCCAAAACTAATAATCAAATAATTATAAGGGGCTACGGTTTGCGCTACACATTATTGCGTTTAAGCGACACCAACAGAGTCTGTTCAGTGAAGCGCTATCATCGGTCCTACGTATACGCGGAGTTTTGGATTCTCTTGAAGACTTGAAGAAAATGGAGGCGTTGATCGTCAAGGTATCAGACTGGTAGACTTTTAACAACCGTCTCGTAGGATTTGCCGCTTTTTTACCGGCGAAGACTGTATTCGTCAGCTATCAGCTATTTATCAACTGATACACACCCGTCGCGTGTACGACGAAAATGGCAAATAATTAACGTCAAAAAAGTAATGCAAGAACTTAACCTTATACCAAAGTTGTGTAGACGAAGGGTTGTTATCAACCAATAATAGAATAGCAATACTTTTGGGCGTACGAGAGGGGGAAATCGTCTAATTATGACAAAGCACTCGAGCGCAACCAATTGAGGTGGCTCCATTAAAGCGCTAGCCTTTGCGGCTGATAGTAGTAGGGGCTAGCGTAGCTAACATTATGATTTGTGACTTGCATGACCAGGTCAGAATCAGATAGCTCGCAGATATAAGCTTATTTTGAGTTGGAACGTCGTCTTCAGCAGTAAATTATGTGCCGATCAGGGTAGTCGAAGTTAATTTATTTCTATTCAAATGAAATGTATTTACTCTTAGTTTTAACGTTAGAAAGGGTTTGAGCGTCGGAAGTAACGGGGCAGACGGAAGCCTTTTTTTTGAAAGGAAATATCCCACGTTTGTGACTGAAAAGCTTAGAAAACGGCTAAGGTTGTCGAAGACTGAAAGTCTGCTCTTCCATTGTTGATAGACTTAAATGTTTTTACGTTTACTCCGTGATTTTGTAATTTATGAAAATAATAAAAGTAATATTTGGAAAGCGTAAAGGATTTTTTCCTATTGATGGCCACATTCATCATGCTGCGCAAACCGTGTTCCACCGAACTATTTTAGCTGGGCGCTGGCCCTACCCTATTTTGCTAAAGGCCATTACGCGCTATCAGGGTCACCAGTGCTATCAACACCTTATGCAAACACATCTGTGATCTATAGCCTGTAATTCGGTGGTCCCACGTTGCAAGTTGTAGATCCATGCTTATTTTGATATAATCGTATGTTCCGATTGTCACGTTTATATTTTGGTGCTCATAATGGCCGAAATTATCAGATACTTGAGTTAAATCGACGGAGGCCAGCCGGTCGATGTCTTATTGTCTTTGCAGATTTATTGCCGCGACCGAATGACATTGTCAGAGATTATATTAAGGCCAAGTATTTTACAGTTTCCTTTCGCGCTATCCTTACCTCGGGCCCTATGTCTTGTTCCTTGCACGAGCCTAAAGCGGCGCAGTTCACTTTTACTGACTAAGAATATGCTCTGAATGCTTAAGTCACGCGTCTGGGTAACCAGTATATAGGCCGATATATAGGATTTAACGGAATACTGGTCGCTCAAAGACACTGACGTAAATTGTGACAAAAATGGCGGTAAAGGAGGAGATTACATAAAACGAGGTCAGGAATGCCATTGGCGTCCAGCGATCGGTCGACGAACAGCCTGAAACTCCAACGTCCCAACAGAGTTTACGAACAAGCAAAGTTGTAGGATGCGTAGCGTTGTATTGTTGAAGCCTGGAGGCCCGAAGCTGACGCTGACGCTGTGACCCGCCCCAGGACCCTCTTCTGCGTAATCCATTTTGCACATGTTTGAAAGGAGAATGTGGAAGGGAGTCTTATCTTAAAGGTCGAAGAAAAAGGAAGCCCAGATCTAGCGGCCACGTCCACAACGACTAAACTTCTCACAGACAAAAGTGGAAAGATAAGGAGACGGACATGCCAGGGATTGACCTGGAGCTGGTTGAATGGAAGGCAGTCGATTACTTCATCAAGCAACAATAGCTATTTCGGACAATGGACTTTTTTCCGATACATTTCTGCTTAGTGGAGGTTGAAGAATACCGCTTAATTGATGCTGTCTCGAATGCCTACACACGTTGCATAATTTAGAATTCTACGGTAACGTTTTATTATATTTACACAGCCCAGTGCATGCTTACGCATATGATAACAAAGTCAAGTAATTCTCGCCCCACTGTTAAAAAACGAGTCCGAACTTGAGCGTGTAGTTAAACTGCGTACATACTTGAATAGTCAAGCCCATTTCTATATATAAATATATATAAAAATGTCGGCATACTATGGTAATAAGTATTTGACCTGCTAGCACACATATCTATATGTATATTCCATTAACAATAAATTTTTCCTATAGATGCCATCCTGCATACGTGCAGCAACTCACATCTCTGTTTGCTAGCAGCATTAGCTCCTTTAAAGGAAATTCTATATAGGTACCATTTTATGTACCAGTATAAGCTATATCGTACTAACGATCTCAAAGACGATATGTAGACACATATAGTTAGTTGCGTAATGTCCTAGATATTTTTCGCACGCTCAAGTCTAGACCTATTACAACTAGTTTTTAAAAAACGAGTTCTTGCAAACTCTCAAAGAGTCTACCGACTGGTCTATTTAAGGTGCAAAATGCCATCATGCCGCCGCCATTCCCGTCGCTGACAGAGGAACGGTGCCGGCTGTCGTGGCCATAGTTACATGGCGACAACCTTGCTTGTCGAATTCAACGATATCGTACGTTTTCTGAACTTCGAAAATTGTCTATTATCTAATAGCTGCTTATGTTATATATTAACTATTTCTGTCTGTTTTTCGCTCATCTCGTTCGTGAAGGACGTGCGATTACTGTGCTATTTATCGGAGTAAGAGACCAGTTGCTGAGAGCGCAATATGCTTCCATTCCTAGGGATAGTTTTGCCAGCCAGCGTACGTAACACAAACCCGAAAAGTCGATGGATAGTGCAATCTTCCTTTCGCTACCCCAACTGTTTCTAGTGCTGCAAACACCATTACAGGCAAAATCACAAGCGCTGCTTTGTCAGTCAGCGGCGACGATGGCGCTATCGTTGTGACCACGGTTTAAGGGCCACAGCTGAAGCTTCCACTTCACACTCACAGCGGCAGAGTGAAAAGGTGGCCGGACTGGTTATCTCCTGACGCCAAAATCGCTTGCTTAAATCACGCACGCCAACAATGTTGCATACACGCGATTAGCTGCACATGGGCAGAGGGTCTCTGATGAGGCAGAGAGAGCTGATGCCGGGCGCTTACCGTGCAGACAGCGCAAATAAAGGCGGATAATTAAGCTGTCCGGACAAATGCGAGAGACAAAAAAGAGAGAGAAGGACAGAAATACGCCGGTTCTTGATAACCGAGTGTCTCGTTTAATTGGGTCTCATGGCAAGGCTTTACCTACTCGGGCTACGGCGCAAAGCTTTTCCCTCTGCTGTGCAGACGTCGCCACTTTGGCTACCTAAGGTTAAACCTTAGCGCGTATAATGAAGACACGAACAGTCGCGACCTAGCATAACATAATGCAATGTTTTCATCGCAGATCGTTGATCACGATGTACTATGTACTGTATCTGCTGGTGTTTTGTCATTGCTGCGTTACTATCAATATTGCTGCTGTTTCTGACGCCGTTTTCAAGCTCAAAGCGATGTCACTGCAGAGATCGCGGCGGAGAGCCCGGACATTGGCTAGATAACGGAAAACCTGATGACTTCCTCAATTTTTTATGAAGCCACAGAAAGCACGCCCGGTGTGAAGTTGAGTTGGAATTGACATTCGTATAAGAAGAATTGAGCGACATGAGATTAAATTAGCTTCACTTATCCGCTGCAGGCAACCGTTAGCTTGAGAAAGAGGTTCACTTATTAGGCTCTACAAGGGTCGAAAAGACGAAAGAAAATTATGCCTATATTTATTAGTTCATATTTTTAGAACGGGTTAACGTGCACGCACGACCTTCAATCCAGGACAGGTCTATTATTAGACCTAAGTAAACAACGCTTAAATAGGCACTGCTTTTGGACACAATTTCAAGAAAAGAACGCAATTTGTATGTACTGACATATCCGAAATAAATAGACGGTTATCTACCGATTTGCTGATAATTATCATATTTTGAAACCTCTAGCCGGTCTTACCCTTCAACTTTAATGGTCGTGAACTAAGTGTCCGTGCATATATGAGCTGTAGCCACCCAGTTAAACAGCCGCAAACAAGAGACAACGTAGGCATGAGCATTTCTAGTCAAACAGACTATATCCATCGACTACACAAAGCTGCTCTGAACTTTGTTCGTCCCCTAAGAGTATTCTCACTTGTGTCATTAAGTTCAGCTCATCAGCAAAATCAATACTTGGATTTGTGCATCGAAGTAAAGCACGCAGGGTACTTACACTTTCATTAAACTGGGTTCATTATTCTTGTGGGTTCATATTATACCATACCGATTCGCGGAACGTATCGTCTGCAAAATGATAGGGTAGATGACAAAAAATCACGAGCTAGTAGCTTGAGGAAAGCAGTTACTTTTCTAGATAGAGTAGCAAAACATGGAAACGCTCTGTGTTTCTTTCTGCTCTAAGATTTTTCTGCCGGGAACTATACCTGAGGGCATCGCCCGCTTTCCGTACCAGTAGCGATTTGTGAGTAGTAGGTCGTCAATTGTAAACGCACGTTCTCCGAAACTAAGCTCCACCTTCTTCGAGGTCTAAAGTGTTGTGAATGCTCCTGCTCTGCCGTTGGCTTAGGACCTAACAGATACCGCTCGAAATCTCAATGGGCTGCAAACGGCATAGCTAGTCAAAACTGCTCTTCTTCACGGCATTATGTAGAAGTCTTTCGCTGCCACTTCGCCGATCCAGTTTTCCAGTGAGATCGAATAAACACTGAATGTTTTCCCTTTGTCCTTACTGTTCTCCTATATTCATTTTCCTGCCTGATTGTAGTTATTTAGTCAAATGCAATGCTTCTCCAAACTGTTTGGGTTTCTGTTTAGCCCTTTATCATATTTCGTATTAGGCTAAGACAGAGTAGCGATCGTATGCAAAAAAGGATCTTGCGAGGATAATGGTACTGTGGGGTAGACCTAACAGGCTGCCGTGACCCGCAGGATGCAGGATATATGTACAACCTCGAATGTTCCCAAGGCTGCCAATTGTGGATTTTTAAGGGTACGCATTAAATATAGTGTAAACTTATCGCAATTATAATGTACAGAGGTCTTTCAAGGACCGCTAATCCGTTACAATATGCAAAGGTCTTTGTAGATAGCTCTCGCGTGTGGCAGAAGTAACTGGATTATAATACGTGGATGTAATTACATGAAAATAAGGGAAATAACAAAATGCGTAGAAGTGTAGGGTAAAACTAAATGTGTATTTTTTGATAAAAATTGCTTTGTCATCGATTACCAGCATCGACTCTAGATAGCATACAAGATTAGCTACACATAACGCCAAGATCTCAAAGCCTCTACTTAATTATATTTACTCGTTTAGTGAAAAACACCTTTATTCAAAGTTGTATATACACGTATATATACATGTATATATACATGGAGGAAGGACCCGTAAACTCGACACGAGACTACAATGGGTAGTGGAAATGAAAAACCGTAGATTTATTCCCATACTTTTAACAGAATGAACCCGTACTGTATCAGTTATACAGTTTCACGAAACAGATAAACTAGGTCAGTTCTGCAGAGGTAACCTGTGGCATAATCTATAAGCCTAGGATACTATTTAGATATTTAATGTCAACTGTTGCGTCCTTCAACCTGCCTTCACTGTTTAACAGACATAGTTTCGGAAAGTACTCTGAAGTTTTTTTAGATGATGCAAGGAATATGCGAACTCCATTAAAGGAAAGAACAACGAAAGAATATATCTAAATGAATGTTTTCAATTTTACGTCCAAGACTGCGTTATCATTGTATCAGACACCAAGGATGCATTCAAGGGGAATAAATTGAATTTTGTTTTTTCAGTTCTTCAAGCGATTGCACCTTTGCGCAGCCACTACTAGTCGAAAGGGTTTCCTACGCATCTATCCCATTATTTATTTCTTCATTGAACTTGCTTAGCCCATATGAAATACACTTAGCTATTCTGAATGGCCAATGGAACTTACACCCCAGCGGGATACTAACTTCGTAACCCGTTCATTGCAAACCGTAGTAGCAAACTGCTCCTAAGGTGAACTATCGTAAAGTGGCGTATTACCTATTCCTTACCGGTGGGGGTTAAATGTCAAGGGCAAACGTACTCTCAGATTTGTTTGTAGAGTACCGGCGCGCGGAAAGAAGCCTGCCAGCTCACTCATCAAGTTTAGGCTCATCTGATTGCTAAACCAAATAATGGGCAGTAAACGCAACTAACATTTGGGTCTTAAAATATGATAATCGTTTCTATTGCGCACATTCATAAGTATCCCAAAGATAATCTTCGTCGAAAAAACAGCCTCTACGGACGACCCTCCCCTTACTTGTGGGAAATGCTGAATCGTAGAATTCCACCGATGCTCCGCTTATTCCATCTAGTTATAGCGTTTTTAATTATTCCATTACTATAAAGCGAAATAAAGAACTTCATATGTCAACTTTGATGGTTGATGAAAAGTCTATTCCATGTTCAGCCGGGTATTTATATATTTGGTGGGCAAACAATAAGTTCATCGTACGCCTAACAAATGGTTGTTTTACGCCGGCCCATCTAACTATTAACTCAATCATTAGGAGAATGCATGTTTTATTCAAGCGTTTCTCTCAGTAAAGATGTCAGGCGCGTATAGTTCTTTTGTTCAGCTCTACTTTCCACAAAGAGACGTTTTCCTGCGTCCGACAACTGCTATGATTTTCTAATCTATTAAAATCTTTACAAAGGTAAACATGCTTCCATTAACGTTTCTCTAATTGCTCCTCGCTTGCGTCTCCTAATATCGTCTGATAATGTCGGACCGAATTTGCTGCTGTTAGATAAACCTATGTAGCCTCTATTATTGCTGAATTTTTAAAACTAGAAAAAATATATATACATATTTGGTAAATTGTCACAGTCTTCTTGCGTAGCATTTGGATTTACAGCTGTCCAGTTGCTGCCCAGCTGTGCGTTTATGTTAATTAACCTAGAAATTTAATTTCAATATAGCTTTACATTGTCTACCCATATCCTGAACAGGTCCAGTTTTCCAAGCTTACTTTTTGTCCACTCCATTGTAAACCGTATAACTGAATCTGCCTTCTGATAAATTGCCTTTGGTAAATACCTACTTAGAGTAAGCTTTCTCTGTGCAAAATGTAATTTTACTTCCAACTGTGATTGCCAATGAATTACACTCTTGTTCTCTCAATAACAGACTTGTTATTATTATTATTTTGATGTATCTCATATGTACGTGCTTTATGATACAGCCAATAGCTTTGATGCAGCTCATAGTATCTCAAATTGTTTTTGAACCTATAAATAACCTAGCATCTCCATACGAAATCGAGAAAAGGCCTACATAATTCAATACCTAACCCCTTTGGAGATGAACTTCATTGAATGCAGCCAGCTTACTTTTCTTCGTCGATTCCACCCCACTTTCCAACAGCTAGTCGCAGGAACTACACCGTACACTTTCAGAGCCTGTTTTTTGTTTATTTAAATTGTACAGCCGGCTATTACAAACCCAATTCAGGACAAGCTAGCACACCCATGTCCGTTCCCAGGGTCTCTCCACGTTCCGAATTCTACGTCCGGTATCGAACAGATGGTTGAAAACTAAATAAATACTGGCTATCATGATTTCGATATTGCAGTCGCTACTAAGGCATCACAGTCATCACGACGACGCCGCCGCCGCTGTTGCTGTCGTTACGTTTTACGTGCTATTGGAATCATTTTTCTATTTAATGCAAAAATGCGCCACCTTGAATCCGCGAAGCTGTCTTTTAGTTGAAAGTGAAGTGGGCAGCGTATATTTGTTGTTACACCATATCTCTGTTTGTGCTTCTCTACCGCTAAATACAGTCATAATACTCTTCTAGCTGAAGACAAATTAGGTCTTCCTTTTAGGAAAAAAGGTACGACCATCGGTAGCAACTCGAATCATTTACCTGGCACTATCTGGCAATACGTCTATGCGTACGCAGTTATAAGTGAGCAAGCGTAACTGCGGGGAGTGACATTGCGGTTAAATCGTACTGTTCACACTGAAGAAGAGGCATGGGCTGAATTAAATTAATGTGACCTTCAATCTGCGTAAATGTAAACGAATTGTGTAGCAGATTTTGTTTCCATGTTGTGATAGTCTCGAAGAATGGCGACCACTTCCCATTCAACCTTCCGCCTAGCGCGTTTTGTTGTTGTTACCGTTAGACGATGAGAGGCTAAACAGTTTACTAATTCGTCTGGAAAATCTATAATACATTTCATATTACCTCAATAAGCTTCCTCTTAGGGGATAAAACACCTAGGCTCACTTGCTGAGACCGTGTAGTTTGAAAAACGCACGAACCGCTTGGCTAATAGGACCTAGGAAAGTGTTTTTTTAATTTTCCATAGGTTATACACTGTCCCTTATAGGGTGCTTGTCTGAGTCGTCAAGGGCTTCGAAAGCGTCCTTAATTTTAGTTGAAATGTGAATTTTAGGACGAATGAAATAACTATTTGTAGGAATATCATGAGTTAAACCTATTTTCTGTTGGAAAAGGCGTTATGGTGACCGGACCAATAGGATTAACTTGGGTTGCCCCGAAAGGAGCCTATTCAAAATAATTCACATTAAACCTTGAGGGCATCCATCAAATTTCTACATTTTGATGCCGATTGCACTACAAAGATATTGATGTTCTAATTAGAATTTATATGCGATCAACGTATCTCTTTCTTTGCAATACAGATTGCTGATTCCGACTCCAGTAACGATTCCATCGACAGTCGGACTCTGTAAGATATTTACTAATTCTTCCATTTCGGTTCCTACAGGTCTCAAAATAGCGCAGAGATTCATTGGAGCTCTATTCGGTGCTGATAGCTTGAGACATTTTTAAACAACCCATGAAGCCACCCGCCATTAATAACTTCACTCTGTGAATGCTTATTGTTACTTGTGTGAGATAGAGCAACATCTATGACTCACTATATTTTACAGTTTTTTCGCTTTACATGTCCGGCTTTCTCGGCTGAAGTCGTGAAGCTGAATAGGAGTAATCTTTTTTTCCTACTTTGTACGCACATATATTATCATGTGGGCCGTGCGGCGTTGTATCGGCAAGTCACTGACATCGAGTCTTTTTTGCCTATTTGCCACCTATGCTGAAAAGCAGCGAGCACTGGCAGCTCGTAAGAATTAAACAGCAAAGGGTGTTATCCGTTATACGCCATTAAATGAGTTCCCTAGTGCTGAAGGGCTCTTACGTTGGCTCTGCCGATGACTGCATACATGAGTGTACAAACCTCACTTGTCAGAACCCTAATCTAATGTCCTGAGTGAGTATAGCCGTGAGTGACTTGCGTGCGGGCAAAAACACTTAGGACTATGTAGGACATCACGTTGCAGCCCCGGTCGGCTGTCTCTAGCAAAAAAAATACTGTTGATCCTTTCTGGGTGAGGCCATCAACGGCAGACTGCAGTTCGACGTACGATATCTATTTATATACATGTATATATAGAGCGAGTTATCATCATAAGCCATACTTAGCCGCCAATGTTTGTAATAAAAGCGGCAGCAGCAATGGCGTCCGTGTCGAAAGCTGCCTCATAGTATACCAGAGGGCCCAAATGATCTCATAGAGGGTGCTATCAATATCGCGAACCACTCCAACAGAAGCTCATTTAGAAAATCTACTTCTTACGTTTACGGTGCTGTGGTGCGATTAAACTTAACTATTGATCTGTACCTCGCATAGTATTGTAACGTAATGTATTCTAAAACACATTTTTGCACAAAAGTTTTCTAGAAATCGTTGTCTCACCATTAGATAAGTTCAGAGTTTAGATAGGAACCAGCTGTCCTAAGAGGATTTGCCTCACTTCAAGGAGACGTGAAAAGTTAAACTCCAGAGCTATGCATTGTCAACTATTGCCATGGCTATGCACTGCCTATTGTTTCAACTCGATGAAAATTATATTTGACCTGAATTCATCAGGCTTTAGTCTCTTTTTTTTTGTGGGACATCAACGTGGGTTAGAGCATTGCCAAATCTTTACTGAAACGTAAACTTTCTTACTTCTTATAAAGTTAACTTCCTTGTACTCTCCGGTGCATTCGTTAAACATTAACTCGTGAAGTAATTTTCAATCGATATACAATATATACTTACTTTTTTCAAGAGTTAGCTTTTAAGGACTTAGTCCCGAAATAGAACATCTTTAAATAGCCACTTTGAAACTATTAATAAACCCCAGACCGACAGATTACAGCGAATATGCTTTTTTTTTTTTTAAATTTAATTAAGCACATTTTAATTAACTAATTTTATTTAGGTTCTGTTGCAACAAGCTTCAGATTTATCGTTGTATGCAAGTCTCACACAGAATCTAATTCTGCTCGCTACATATATTGTTGTGACTAGTGCATATACCGTAGAGGTAATAGCAGGTCTAGATTAAATTAAATTAGGAAATTGATGATAACCAATTACATTGGAGATCTGACGTAAACGGTCGATTCGGGAAAATTCTATTTTACAGTCCGATACTCAGAGTTCCAACAAATGTTCTGCTAGTTTGTAAAAAATGTCTATTTTTGAAAGCTAATCGAGCAGCATTCTCCCATGATGATCCTTATTCTTTCGGGAAACAACGACAAGGTAAGCTTTTATTACACTCAGTATCCGAGATCTACCTGTACGCCCTACTAACTTGAAAGACGACAATCGCGAGCATTCTGTCTTTTACTATTAGCCAGTCGCGTATAGATCAATTTGGAGAATTTCGGTCTAAGAAAAAATTCTAACGCCAATTTTCCAACTGTTACGCGTATTATTTCGAAAAAAAAAACCGAATATAGAAGCATGTTTAGCTGTTAATACACGTAGTGGTACGGGCATACGAAGAGCATCGGCGCTCTAAACAAACATGCCCTTTTTTTCGTAGCGAATTCGGTCTTCAAATAGCTATACTCGTTAGACTAGCTAGCAACAACGAACGGTTGAATAAAGGCATTGTCTACGCTGCGTCGAGTGAAACGTTCTCCGCTGTTTGTTCTAGTAGTTTCACTCAGTGAACTAGATATAGTAAACGTGGATGATATCCATCTACACGTGCTGTGTTCACAAATAGCTTGTTCTGACGTTTGAGTTCGGTTCAGATCGTACTTTTTCTGGCATTTTTCCTCCATTCTTTACGCCCCTGTCCCGTCCCTGGATCATGTTTGTGTAGGCACTCGCAAGACCATGACGTTATGTTTTTCCTTGGACTAAGGCGACAATCAACTTCAATTAGAAAGACTACGATATATTTTTGGATTGAGTGACGTTCGTATAGATTGCCTAGGGCAACCTGTACGAAACATTTTCTCGAAGGGCCACTTTCCGATGAGGTCAAAGGTGACGATTTAGGACGGGATGACAAAAGCCCTATATAGGTAGACGTATTCGAGCTGCAGGCTGCTTCACTTCCTCCATTTTAGATGCAATAAACTAAATCATAGATTGGATGCATTTAAAAATATATTTATTCTCTATATTAGATATTTAAAGATATATTGCACTTACTATATACAAGCGTAAATTTTACATTTTTTTAGGTAAGGTTTTTTTTGTTGTCCCGAAGTATCTTACACACCGAAAAAGAACTCCTTTTATACGCTTAGCGACGTCGCATGCTGCAGCTTCTATGATTTAACACGGTGCGGTAACGCATACTGCTGAGAGTGGCCCACTGCCACTAGTAGTTTGCCTTTAGTCAGCTTGTCTTAGAAAGCCATATTTGTGGACTCGATGTCAAACCATCAACGATCATTCAGATCCCAGCTACATGCCTGTAGACTGCACATTTTCTACAACACTTTATTTAACCTCATACTATGGGTTTCGCATTGTTTTTATCTTGACAATAACTTGTAAAGTAGTAAGTTTATGCCATTTTTGTTTTTCAAGAACTTATCCTTTCTGAAAAAAAAAACTATTTCTAGTTAAGATGCGGATCATTTGTTCATGTATCAGAATGTATGATTCGCAGCGGATCAGTGCATTCTTGCAAGTCTAGACTCCTCGTAGTGTGTAGATATTACTCGGTTGTTATACGAAATGTCTGCATTTACGTCTCTTTGTTCTATAAGGCAACGTATGTAACGGGTTACGATATACCTTGGAGATAGTTTATGTCGAAAAAGCTCTGGTTCTAGTTCTCCTATTTACCGCTAATTCGCTCGGCTGTTAGCCACGAGTTTGCGAAGGACAATCAGGTGATTTGACCTTTATCGTGATGTTCTTGGACAAACATAGTTTTCTAGAAAAGTTGTCACCTCTTGCAATGCTCTGGGCTTCTGCCAAAATTCCTGCGTGCCTGACGGCGCGCAGGCTGCGGAAAAAAAGATCCGTTACAAGCTGCCGTTGGGTGTCAGGGCAAACGACATATATGAATTTTCGTTGTCGGCTCTTCGCTGCAGTTACCACTATCCGAAAATGGACAGCGCAAAGAATCGTTAGAAAGGGGGAAAGTAGGGCTACGTTTGTTAGCCTAGCTACTTTCTATTGCGATATATACTTGAGATGTAATTTTCTCATAGGTAAAAGCCCATGCTGATTTTGAGTGTCAGGCATCACTTAAAAAAGCCTATGTTAGTTGGTATTGTCGTACAACATTGTCTATAACTACGCGCGATACAAAAGCGGTACGAACAGACGAAATAACCGATATCTGTTGGCGTTATTGTTGGCGCATGTGAGTTTTATGTAGTCATCCGAGGAGCAAATTTTGTGACACCGGTGAAACATAAAGTTATTTATGCCTTCATAACCAATAGAAACCATTTTGCCTCCTTGGGCAAAACTGAAATGCGTCATAGGAACTTTCCGTTTGCGGAACTTGCTTGAGTTTGATCTGGCTAACTTTATTGCATATCTTTATTTACTTGAAGTTTAGGCAAAAATTAGAACGAACTTGATGTCATTAGGATAGAGGCCCTTGGATGTAATAGATTGTGTGGATCGACAGAAGTAGTCTACGCAAATGTGCTTGTTCGATTTAACTACCGTTGAACGCATAATAAAAAAAATATAGTTAGGTTAAAAAATAGCCAAACGTTGCAAAACAAAAGGCTTCTAAAAGAGTCAAAATGTCCGAAAAATGTAAACAATCGTCAAAAGACTAGCCGTTAGGGTTTATCTAATATAAGCAACCCCGTTAGCAACGGGTGCTTTGCTTTCAATAGCCGTCGCTAATTTCTGCGTTGGGGTTTTGGGATGACTGGAAACGGCTTTTTGCACCATTTTATGAATCTGCGGGCCTTTTCAGTGGCTTTGTTCTATAAATATATTCTCCTATGTATACAAAAACCATATAAAATGTGATATCATCGTAGACTGTCGAGTCTTAGTCATCAAACAAAGCTCATAGCTTCGACGGGTTTTCGTCCTCCGCCAAAACACTGGACAATTCGCGATTTCTGCCACATTCAAACACGAGTATTCCGTTTATGCCTTCATGTACTTTTTGCAAATTGATTCAAAAGAGAGCTGACTTTCTACCAGTACAAAGACCTCTTGTAAATTAATTGTATTTTTAGCGAAGCTTATTCTGTCTATGTGTGCCAATAGCATAGAACATGAGAATCCGCAAGGACCTTGTTTCGTTTATCATTAAAAGCGTGTGCAAACATTTTCGTCCCTGAGTTGCGTACGTTTTTTTACTACTTTTAACTATAAAACATCATATAGCAAGTAATTTGACAAAATTCAACGGGTTGTTGACTTTCATCGTTTTCTGAGCAGTATTTTTGTTATCAATCAATTATTCTTTGCACTGCATTTACACATTTGCTTTATCTTTTATCCTCCATTTTGATTCTACTGAAGTTGCCGATTGTCGATGTGCTTTTTGCTCATTGCGGTGGTCCGGTTTGATCGTCTCCAAATCTCGTAAATTTGTAAGTATTTCCAAATAAAGAGACCTTTAATTTTTATTTAACCACATCGTAAGGGATTTGCTTTGGCGGGCTGTTACTTCACTAACTGGCTACGTGTGTCGAGATATTAACATGACTTTGTAGGGGGTCTACCGAAAAAGTCGTTTTTACGCACTTTTACTGTGCATGTGATTGATTGCTGGCCGTAATTTACGTGTCGGTTTGCTGACAAGTTCCTTCCAAGATAACTGGTCGTCTAGTGCGACTTCTATGTATGTGCCTCCCGTTCGACTCTTGCTTTTACGGCAACGAAATATGTTGGTTGGCTAATTTTCGCCTATGAACCCTTAATCCTTCGATCGAACTTTAGATATCGAAAGTTTCCGCCATTTAACATCGCCCTGTTTATGTATCATCGATGGCTTCCGCATGTTTCGTCGGCAATTTGTATCTACTTTTAACGTTGATAGTAGGCGAGCAATCGAAAGGCTAATAAGATGATCTATATCTTTCTCCGTACAGTGAAGGGCTATGAAATTAATCATACTCTGACCTTATTATCATACGTGTACACCGATCCTCTGTCCCGTCGGCCCGTCACCTTCGTTCATACAGGTTCCATCGAAAATAGCTGACCGATAAAAAGCTCAATAACGAAAAAGATAAAGCTGTACAAAGCAGAGCGCTGCATCATTTTGAAAAGGGTTCGTCTAGTACGAGGTTGATTTGAGGAACGTGTTTACCTAGAACGTTATCTGGTCCTAAACCTTAAAGGACGTAGGAGTTCGGAAATTTCTACTCTGAGGCTTTCTATATCGGGGCAACTGCCCAGTCACAGAAGGTTATTTCTCGAAAGCGTATTCCAAAGAGTCTATTACTGGAGAAGCGGATGAAATAGGCCATAGAATATAGCCCATACGCCTACAGCCGACGGCGACTAGTTGAGATTTTTGACTATTAAGAGGCAAAGCATTTGATGAAGATGCAGTGCACAAAAGCAGTGCAGTAACTATAGCCATATCCGCGCAGTCTATAGTGGGCATCAAACAGTAGCTAGGCTCTCACGTTGAAGATATATATGCACACCGACGCGGAGTTTGTGAGACAAATAGTTACAAACTAAGGTAGTTAGTTTATCAAATAAACCAGGCCGCCTATATACATGGGAATACGGTCAAGTAGACTTCTTTAGAACGTCTTTTGTTATTATTATAAAGGACTGACTTTAGTAATGAAACAATAGTTCCGTCCAGATAAGTAACGCTAAAATACTAGGCGAGAGCTTACATTTGCACTAATTTCGCCCTGTCTATCTCGGGTTTTATCTGTCTCTCTCACACATAAGTAGGCTTATTATTATCAGTTATTTTCATGGTCATTTTCAATGCTTTTTTCCCGAGGGCGTCGTCCTCTACCGTTCGTGACCACTCAAAAAACATCCACAAAAGAATCACCTGCCTTAGCTTACAAAAATACTGCATATATTTTACTTCGTCAAAAGCCATCACACTTCTGAAGAACAACACGTGAAGGCTACACGTGGGACAGCGGCCGACAATTGCTGGCAGTGTCAGTACTAGAAGGTACCATTGTGGCTATTAAAAGCAGTTGGCTTTTTCGCGATACGATTGATGATGGTCATTTTTTCGTGAAGCCAATGTGATGAATCACAGTGAAAACTGCGGAAGGTGGTAGATGGGAAACGTTGAAGAAGCAGTTACCCAATGGGTATTAACATTTTCCTGAAATTTAATGAGAATTAACTCGTCGAGTGACTTATTTAAAGCGAGCTTTTTAGTGATTGGCAAACGATAACAAACAATAATCTCTTCGATTCTCTATATGAGGCTGTAAATATCCGTATTTTGTTTGGCTCCATTGACCTCAGATCATTGCATGTTCATGTATATCTAATGCAACCCAAGTCCAAGTTACACGACATTAGTTCCCGTCTCGGAAATTCCTCAACTAGGTAAAGAACACGTGAGATCACTTATTCTATCCACAAAAAGTAGGCGGTTTTAACTTAGAATTTGAATTCTATGCTCTATATTGAAGCTGCGAACTATGCTGCTATAGCTGTTCTATATAATGTAATCAATTCCAAAATTTTCTGATTATAACGTTCCGTGCTCGACGAACCCCTTCACAAAGCTGGGTCAATCAACCATGGACTTGGCGTATTAAACTGTGGCGTTTCTTAGACAAAACATGTGTAGCAACGTAGAGAGCTAATAATCTACAACGAATAACTGTATAAAAAGGCTAAAAAAAAAATTCGGGTCTATAGGCGCAATTTTCGGTGGCATCGCTGTCCTGGGGGCGTCGATTAAAAGTAAATCACCGTATTATTGTAACGCGGAACGGACCTAATCTGTCGACTGGATGAGATCTCCTTCGCATACTCTTCGTAGTTGCTGCAAAGAAGGAAACGTTAACCATGTCTTAGCTAAAAAATCTTTATACCTTGGTGACTTTATAATCGCCATCATGAGCGAAGGGCAATTAGATGAGAATCCATAGAAGTTCTCACATATGCATATGCACACGTAACTATATTTCATTAATGGTACGTTTTTCCAACCAGAATTACGCATTACGTCCAAGTTATACTGAGAATACGGCATCCATTGCGACGATATACAGTCTCCTTTACTAGTGCGGAGCCATAGGGCAACGGCTGACTGGTAGCGAATGGCGGAGGCTTTCAGCTCCACCATTACCGTCATCCGCTGTTCGGCTGTGGGAAGGGCACGCTACTGAATGGGATGTTCCTCAGAAGAGATACGAGCACTAACGTACTACGCGCAGCTACAGATGCAACTTAAGGTCAAGTGAAGTAAGTCGGCGAAGCCACACCACCATAAACAAAGTGCATATCGAGGTGGGCCCGAACGGCTTTGGTGGCAGTAACTATTTACGTCCTTTAACCAGAGCGATGGAGAGCAATATGGCTCCAATGAGAATACCAACAACAACAACAACAGCTGGTGCCACAATAACAAAAGCGACAGGAACGAATAACATGCGCTAGTTCGAAATAGAAGTAAAAGATGAAGGCTGACGAAGTGCCCAGCAGCCGCTGGATGACCCCATTTCTCCCTTCCGCCCGCCGAGTATAGAATACTCGTCTACGATAGTTCACAGTCTACAGTCGCAATCAGCTGTTCCGGCTAAGGGAGCGCATGCAGACTATGCATGTTTCCGTTGAACGGTTGGCTCAATTCGTGGATTTTGTGCGATACATGACGATGACGTCATAGGTGAGTGCGCCAGTTCTGAATGTAGGCTGAGGGGGGCTGTGGCTATCGTGGACCCGCTCATTAGCATACAGCGTAGTAAGGAAAACAGATAATCATGACTGAATCATTCAATCTCGAGAAAATACTTCATGATACTATGTGGTACGTAAGAGAACGTATCATGAAAAGGTGGAGAGAAGTTGAGCCCAAGCCATGACGAAATGCCAGATTTGAACCGCCAGTAAAAAATAAATTCAAGATGAGTAGTATATTAGGAAAGTAACGCTGTCAACATGGCTTACCCAAATAACACATCCACCTGTACACCGCGACCCATTTTAACACTCGAAAATTATCAAACAATCATTCGAGTGATACATCCAAGTATGTCGATCATGTAGCATACTCAACTACATCACATCTTTCTTGGGATCATCGATGCAGAACAGTTTCAGCTTTGGCACAGAAGCGCGCGAAGGGAATGGTACTTTTCTCACCGGGGGGTGTGTGCTCCTACATTCTTTTCTTGACCTTCTAAGTATTTTTTATGTATATAGTGCTACATGAATGAATCAGAAAACTCGTACTTTTCTTTCAAAATTTCCATTTGCATGTTTTTTCTATTTCTTCGAAATATCACAGGAACCAAAGACGATGACCCAAATTCAGACAGGTGGTACAAAACATTTGAGATTTAGAAAATACGTCATCTTTTTAAGTTTTTGACTATGTCCGTGAGCCTGAACACCGCAAACTCACATGTGTCACGCATAAGGATAACCTGACGAATTTTTGCACTGTTTGCTGCCAGATAAATTAGTAAATCTTTAAAAGCTTTAGGATAATAGAGTTGTCAATGAAAATGACATTATCTGTAGAGGTTAACAGCTAGAAAATTAACTGCTACTTGAGCCCTAACTGCCCACCAAGAAGCGAGCAAGATACAGACGTATTATATCAGAGGTTGGTACTTGTATCAGCCATCAGGAGGTTCAGTCTCTAACTGACTAAAATAGTCCCTATTGTAGATAATGAGAAACCGAGAAGACGGAGCTAAAATTAAAGGCTGCCGTAGGGAGGCAAGGGGAATAGGTCAACATCGCTTGTATGTTGTTGACATAGGCGTGACATGATGGACGGCGTCACCTTTCTGTTGATGCGACACTTTTTGCGTAAGACGGAAGTGAAGGAGGCATCTTAATTGCTGGGGGACCCAACACCTAATGGAAAGAGATACCTAGTATGATGGGGTTTATTATGCATGAATAAGATCCCTAAAACGCATCGACTATAGCAATAAATGAATGGCTCTGTGAGCTGGGGTTCGTCACTGCATTTTTTGGGTGCTCATCATGCCAATAATCACTGCCGATTATCATATAGCTCGAACAAGTACTTTTACGATATACTGACAGTTCTAAAATGAGTAAAAGTTTTTTCTCTGTTTGAATCTGTGTTTTGGGTCATATTTTGTCATTATGATCCCGTGGTTAGAAATCGCCGGTTCGGTTACATGCGTCATATAAATGCGTCGTGCAGCGCAGCTTTGGGAGGATAAAATTATATATAATTAACTAACGAAAGGGTTTAATTTAAACTGAGCTAGAAGATTGCAAAATACGAAGATATCTAATTTGCGACATAAAGGGACCCCATTTGCCATTGTCGAAATGCCAATTTTTCGTGTCAGTGATATAAGCTACAGCAGCAGATTTCCGAAACGTTCCTGGAACCATCCTATTTCTAGGAAATGGCTATTTATCAATTTCATTCTTCGGATATCCTATGGGATACGTTACCTAAAGAGAACTGAACCTTAATAAAGGAACGATTCCGTCTAATCTAGAGAAGTGAGCCTATTTCTGCCCGCTTCGGCAATTCGTTAACGCAATACTATTTTTCTGTTTATTCTTATTGCGTCGCCGTCTAGCTGGCTTTCAGTTGCTGAAGACGTTTACCTACGACAAGGCTAGCTACAAGCACAGGAATATTCGACCCTTAGGAGATACTCAGAAAAGACAGTGTTCGCAGAAACAAGTAGATGCATTGACTTTTTCCTTGTATAGGATTTCTAACCAGAAAATGGCTGGGAAATAACGAAGGACTGTTCGACGTGATGTTCTCTCAATACATATTTATCAGGCCAGACTTGTCAAATAAATTATCTATGATATTCTATCATACTATGCATCAAAACATAAAAATAGACATACATTAACATTTTCCAGTTATTAATTTAGCAATTTGCAAAATTACCCAGATCAATGCATAATAATAACAGAAGTACATAATTAATGAGAAAGTACTATAGCTTCTTTTTTCTCTTTTAACGACCCCATATTGTCCACTTCGTGCGATTCGATATACAAATGAACCAATTTTCAAATGAGCTCAATATCTCTTTCTTGCCCTGGCCCCTCGCCTGGCGGTTCTCAATGATAATAATTTTGTTTAAACATGAGTGAGAACGCAATTGGACGCCTGAGCGTTCATAAATCGAGGGCCATTCCGCAAAGTGACGGTTCGGGAGGCTTAACCGCATTTGCGCGCAATAGCACGCTGCCCTCAAGGACGCCATCGACGGAGACCCTTTACACTTACTAGGCTCTGCTGCGAACCTGAGTTATGCTTTGAGCCGGAATTCCTAGGTTCTTGTGACGCCATGCTCCATCGAAGTCGAGTTCAGGACTAGGAGGTTGAAGGCCGCCACAGTGTAGGTGTTCACGATTGCATTCGGCCGGCTATGTCGTTCATGGAATAATAGCAATGATCTTGCCTTATAGTTGATCAGTCAGAGAGGAGAACTGGTCTTTGACGAAACGATTAGTCAAACAACAGGATCAAAACAAAAACGAGTAAAGAGTATTCAATAAATGTGCGCACTAAACACGGTACCATATTTTGAAGTATC
The DNA here is from genome assembly GCF_002443255.2 of Varroa destructor. Classification (NCBI taxonomy): domain Eukaryota; kingdom Metazoa; phylum Arthropoda; class Arachnida; order Mesostigmata; family Varroidae; genus Varroa; species Varroa destructor. The sequence continues at coordinate 27,981,907 of NW_019211455.1, read as the reverse complement.
AATGAGCTTCATGAGCAGTTTGCTTGTCTGATGAGCGAAATCTATCCATAAGTATCACTTATTTACGTTAATTATCTCAAATCGTCGTTGCTATCTAAAAATGAAAACCAAAGTGGCCATCCTTTTAATTATATCTGCCAAAAGTCAGTTTTTATGCCTCAGTTTTGACGTGTATTGCTATTAAAAGTTAACGTACAGCTATTTTCTACCTATATCTATACCAGAAATTTTGAGAACAAATAATCCTTGACAATACGTTAAGTCTCTGCTTGAAGCAAACGCGGCGTCCTTAGTTCAAGTCCTGCCAAGGACACAACCGGTGAAAATAAAGAAAGCTAATTATAATGACATGTGTCATATGGATCCGCACAAATGAGTATAACAAGTTACCTTCAGAAACGCAACAAAGCCTAGTTATAGACATTGCAGCCACAATAGTATCACTTGACATTCTAAATTAGCTTACTTTCAGGTCATTATAAGTTGGAAGCCTATAGTGTCCTTCTAACCTCTTATTGGCTACCACCTTCGGCAAACTTAAACCCAATCTACTCCCTGGCAGTGTCTTTTCTGCGGATCCCTACGCCTCAGCCAATCTATACCAATGCCCTATAGACGCCAACAACAAAAACAACGCTAGGAAAGCTAGCCAATCAATGAACACGCGCATTTTCATTTCTTTAGAAAAACTCGTGAAGGGAGCCAAGACGTCTTAAAGGGTCTGTATGACGTATGGACAGTTATAGAAACGGAGGGAGGGAATTCAGTGGCGACCGCTGTGCGAGCCGAAGAACCGGCGCATTCACAGGCCCAGAACAAACAAGGGCCTATTTCTTCAGAAGAAAGCTCTTTCTTCCTGCCGGAGATCGGATTCAAGTAACGTGTACAGGCGGGACGTGAAAACCCTCCAGAGTCTAATTAGCTGCCGCCACTGCTAGCCCAAAAAATTCAGCAGTCATTGAGACACGTCGTACGAATCGCAAACGTTACCTGGCTACCTGCAAAGTCAGCTTTGTGACAACCGATTAGAAAAACCCTTGGACACCCAGAATATAGAATACTATGCTAACACCTATTGAGAGTGGTATCTTAATTGGACTAGTGCCAATTGGATGGTAATCGGTGTACGGGGGTGAGGTTATACATACGTGTGTATATATTAGTTGATGAAAAAAATCAAGGTATTTTCTTTTAATTTAACTTCTACCATTCTGGTGACACCATAGTCTCATGATTGTAGAACTCTCGTGGATTTTAAGGAGAAAAATGGGGTAGGTAACTTTCGTGCTCGTCTATCTAACTAAATTTATACCATTAACAGAGCTTCGTACACGATAAAATAGATGATGGTCCAATGATGCAAGATCTGGACTATACGGCGGATCTGTGGAAATTTCCCATTTAATTTCTAACTATGTTGCTGAATAGCCAGAGATGTATATTTTATGGCGTTATGTTGAAGGACGATGTCTCTTCTAGTCACTAAGGCTGCTCGATTCGAGGCCTTAGTCAATCGCTTTTACGGCGGCAGCGATTGATGACGCACGAGTCCTTTTCACCCCTAAGTAACTTTTCTCCGCGTCGGCTACAGATCGCAAAGGACGTGTGTTCTTTGCACAGTAGTATAGTATGTGATTTTTTTAATTACCATTTATCAACCGTGCCAGAAATGGGTCGATCTTGTTGCGTTTTTCAGGTGGAAATACGATTGGGTATATTTTTTTTGTTCGATCTGTGTAATACAATGACATTAAGTTCTTCTTCCGGAAGCCAACTTTTTTTCAAAAGGCCTAAAACTGTCTAGTTGGGTGGGCACTATAATTTCGTGGCCATGTCGTGACTGCACACGTGTCAGTTTTGCTCAACGTTCTCAGTAATGGCATCAACCTCTTTCGTCAATGGGAAGCATCCCTTATCCCGATGTTTCCGAAGCGAAAGCATTTGAGCCGTTTCATTTGACGACGCATCCTGACAATTTTTTCATGAGATTGTGCAACTTTCGTAATGAAATAGTAAAAGAACAGCGAGTCTTTGTAGACATGTAACCCATATTCAAAGCGCTCTGTCCCATCTATCTGTAAATGGAGGAGTTCCAACAATTTCGTCGCATTTACCCCTCTAAAATTTTAGCTTTCAAATGGCACCAACTCGACCTGGTCGACGCAGCCCAGATCACCTATGACTCCACAATACTCGTGGTAATTTTAGCCATGTTGGTCGCTCAGCTGTTTGCGTCGGTCGATGTCAGTATTTCTGTAAACACAGGAGTTTTCAAGTAGATTTAAAACAGATTTTTACCGAATGAAGGCCAGGAAAAGATCATCGCATTCATAAATGCGCCTTTTGCAGGCCAAGATGCCCCTCTTCATTTAGACTACATAAATGAGACTCAACGTCGGTCGAGTTTCACCGTAAGTATAGTAAAACAAACTGAGATACAGACATGTGCAGATAAACAGCCATTTAACAGAGCAATCAGCTATAAATGCAGCAACATGCTAGTTATGTAGAATAAATAGATATATTTATGGAAAGCAGCTGCTTCATATTGTTGGACTTTTGGCTCGAGGAACCATTTTACATAGAAACGTGCGTCTAAAGGAATATTAAATGTGTGATGGAGTAGCCCAAAGAAATTTAAAATTTATATAGGTTCTCACACTTTTTCAGAATACATATACGAAAGCTCGAGGACACCATAAGTAAATCTAGATATAGATAGACTTTGCGTTTGTCACTGCTATAAAAATGCTATTAAGACGTCTGATCTCTCGTGAAACAGAGGAAATCTGGAGGATACTAAACTAGGGAACGTAAATTGCATATCTCCATTATTAGGATCTATTCCAAAGGTCGTTACCTAGGCACCTTCTCTATTTAGGTAGTTAACGAAAGAAGCAGACAGACCGCTCGAAGGTAACCAGTTAGAGGATTATTATATTAGAGATTATATTAAAGGCCCCGAATATTTTCAAGAATCTCGTGTAGCTGTTTTTCAACATGCTAAAGCGCATTTTCTTTTATCGACTATCATTTCACACATTAAAATAACAAACGAAACGAGCGTTTGCATTACGTACTTATCTCTAAGTACAAAGGACCAAAGAGCTCGTGTACTAAAGCGCCAACGAAGTTATGAAACCCCAATCAAAATCTATTTTAGTAGTTGTGTTTCATTGATCAGAGACTCTCAGAGAGTACGGCACTACCCCGTTTTCAAGTTCGCAACTTTTTCCAGCCCTATTATTATCGATCCAATCTGTTGTTCATTGCCAGAATATGTACGAACCGCGCAGGTATATGGTGTCATTTGAAGCAATGGCCACGCCGAGACGGAGTTGAGATAGCACAGAAACATGATAGCAATTCGCAACGAGCAATGCGTTATGTCCCTTAGACACTAGGTAAGTGCCAGCCGCTGATTCTGGCGACGATTACGGGAGTGACGCCGGCGGTCATCCATGGCTTTCAAACGACGCAAATCGCAACGGCACAGATTCGTGAGTGAAGATTTACTGAGATAGGCTGTCGCGTGTGCCAACGCGCCGATCAAAAATAGCTGAAGCTATAAAAACGCGGACAGGTCAATAATGCCGTAAATAAACCTTGATAAAGTGAGCAAGATAGCAAGCATGTGGATTGGGGGCAGGACAAGGTAGACACAAATAGCCGAACATTGGAGGGACCAAAAAAGTAAGTTGCTAAGAATAAGATGCAGGGAGGGTAGAGAGTATCAGAGCTTCAAGATAGATGAAATGTCAAGTGATTTATGGTATGGTTTACTAAATGCGAATTTACGAAGGGATGTTCGAACGCTAGCTAAGAGACAGGATCTACAAATTGCACTAACGACAGATGCAGGTCTCAACATCGATAAGAATTGATAAGAATAAGAAAACCTACTTTTTTATCAATTAGAAAAAGGAAAATTCTATAGCAGGCAAGCAAGCAAGCAAGCAATCCACGTTGACAACAATCTTAATCGGTTATTTGAATGCTACGCCTGATACTGCTACTAACCATGGCTTCAAACAGCTAGGCCTCCAAGTACGAAACAGTGGATGTTTACGGCCCGTCTCAGACCTTAACAGTACCTTACGCCTCCATATATTTAGTAGGCAAGCCCCTTACCATTGATTCGTGATGAAGATAGAATGGCCGCGTCGCTGCTGTTACAGTTACTAATCAATGACCACGATTACTATTAACTGAGTTTTTAAGATTCTAAGCTACAAAATATTTTGTCCTACTTTTACCGGCGTTGGAATGAGAGGCCTCTTGTCTGATACCGATTGCGTTTGATATTTTCATTTAATTAAAATAGTTGATAATATTCATTATCGAAAAGTGACGCACACGTCACCATAAAAGTTTTCCATTACCCGAAAAGACGTTTCCCAAGAGTCCGGTTGCCGAAGGCAACAATTGAGGTTCACTTCTCTATTTCCAGCCAGTATTAATCTACCAGACTACTGCTATTCGAGCAGCAGATTCGTGTGGCTGGCACCCAGTTCTAATAAAATTGTAACTTAGGAAAGTTCCTTGGGAGAGTTCGATGACGCTGGCGGTGCAAGATTCGCGAGGAAGCAGGGAAATTATATATGTGCATCGCATGAAGTAACCAGGTTGTTGTTTACTGGATCTCTCCTTTTACTGGCTTAGGGGCACGAAAAAATCGAAACGACGCCCCTGTTACAGCGCTCGTTCGAACGAATATGTAGGTTTTGCGTAAGATCCGGTGACAAAGTACGTACATCATAGCATTGATAATTCCTTCGTAAAAAGAAAAATCTGCCATCTGTCGCAACATACCTTTCGTTTACCTTGTGTCGACAGCGCTTCATGGCCTATTATTATATCTAGCAAGAGCCCGTAGCAGGTTGACCAGCGGACGCGTCAAAAAAACAGAAATTCTTCAGCATGTCTAAAAGACTTTTCTCGATATGCCATGGGCCTTCTAATAGTTAGGCGACCCTGCTTTTCGTCAACGACTCCATCGACGTACATAGCTCAATCCGTTGATTTCCGCCAGGTAGATTTTCCCTTTGGAATAATACATATGTATTGCAATTTGTATGAGGTTTACTATTGAGCCCAGCCATTTCCCGTTATTCTCCAGACGTCAGTGATACTAGAGCACACGCCATGCTTAATGTAAGCTGCTTTGTCAACTCAACGCCCTCATCCGATTGCACGGTCTAAAGAGACGACTAGATTGCGTTGCGTGCCCCATGCACGTAGTAGATCGGCTATTTGGGTTCGAACCTTAAGAAGCAGCCCTACGCAATAAGCGTTACTTTGTTCCTTTTTCGAAATTATTCGACGACGCAATTCAACTCCCATAGAATAATATATCAAAGTATGGTTTAGTTTACAATTTATACCTGTATGACCATACCACACGCTAATGATAATACATTTATAACTCAATAATATTTATTCTCATATTTCCAGTAATAGTACTATTAACTGGCCAAGTAGCTGAGGTATCAGTCGGTCCGAACGATACATGCTTGACAATTTTATACGTCTTAAGCTGGAACTGATGCTAAAAACCTATAATTCCAACAAGTTTTGTCAGCTTATTTTCGTTGTCGAAGCGTTGGCTTAAAGTTATCATAATAAGAATATGTCAAATATTCTCTTGAACTTCAACAATATCGGCAAAGCATAATTCAAATTAACCTTGACCGGACTCCGCTACCGAGTACAAATTTTATCATGAATTGTTCTTATATATATTCTAAGGTTAAAGTGCTGTCTGCCCATTATCACCGAAGCGGGCCTGGCTAACCGCGTTACGCAATGTACCGTTGGCTGCATAACAGAGTAATTCCTTCGCTTTGTATAGTAGCTGCCGCAATTGTTATAAGACGAATTTCTGTGTTCGTACAAATTGAATAGTGAATGTTGTTGTCAGATGTTGTCTGTCTGTGACTAGCTTGGATAGCCGCAGAAGCTTATCATCAGAATGTTGAATGCTGGTGTCGTTCTGGTAACTTGACTCACTTGAAGCTACGCCATAGTTAGTTCGTATCGTAAAAAACCTGTGACACTGGAATCTGCTGTTTCCCATATTTCATCTTCGTACGACATTGGCGTTAATGACAAACAGGAAACAGATTCTCTAAAAGCCTTCTGATTTCGCGTCTAGCAAGTTATTTTTCGTTAATTTCTTTTCGTGTGCAAGACCTCTGCGTAAAAGCGTTTGTAAAGAAGGTTTGAATTGGCAACGTTTTCTAGGTATCTCAAGATAAAAAATCTCTGTGTTTTTTTTTTTCCATTGTTTCAACTCCACTATTGCTATATCAAAGTATATGGGAGAAAGTCACTGGGCCCCTACATATAGATAGATATATATTCTTTATTTCATGCAAGTCGTACTATTCTTGTTAAATACAAGGTGTCTATCACACTATACAGTAAAAAAAATAAATCCTGTTTGCGGTTGATTGTATATTTATTCAATTTGGTGATCTCATACTCAAATATATCAATGTTTATAGCATTTAGAGCCGTACCATTTAGTGAAATTACAATGTTGCCTAGCTTATCCGATTGTGATTGAACGACTTAAACCACTAAATGGATCATATTAATTATAATAAATCTACAAAGATTTTTTGATCTCGGCATATGCTGCAAACGACCCCACTATTGAAGTTTTCGCAAAAAAAAAAAAAGAAACATGCCCCGAGGCAGTTCTTTACTCTCTCTCTCTCTCTCTCTCTCTCTCTCTTTATTCTCTTTGCCAAGTTAGACCCCCCGATGATGTGGTATATTTTCGCCCTGCGTAGAATCCAACGCAGATCAACAATAACTATTTCGAAAATTAATGCTTGTTCAATCGGCGATAAATAATAACATATCTCCGTAGGTGAACTGTCAAGACAAAAACAATCACAAAAATTAGCTGCTTTTTATTTAGATAGGCCCTTACATTTAAAGCTTTTATTTTACATTTACATTTAAACTTCGCTGATTGTAATCAAACGTCCTATTCCAGCGACTTCTACACCCGCACACGCAACCTGATTGAAATGTGTCTTGATATATTCCTTATTTTACATGCTACAGCCACACATTTAATCATGCCTTATAATTCACCATAGCCAATTATTTCGTTTGTCTGTACTGAAATCTAACTGTTTTCGAAAGCAAGCCAACTTGTTCGTACCCGTAAATTAAGTTGATTGATATTGGCAAAGTACTTCTTCGATTATCGCTTTCAAAGAAACCGGCGATAAAGGTTTCAGTGGCCTAGTCACGGCGCCTGACGTCACTTGTTTTTTCACAGGCTGTATAACTAGAAAATGCTAACTTTTCTGTAGACTAAATGACTCCAGTGACGCTTTGATACAACACAAATGAACCAGCGAAAAATAAGAAAAATCTGTTCCATCGTTACCAGTTTATGCTACCCTAGCAATAATTCGAGCTTAGCCCGTTTCCCAATCGAGCGCAAAGGCAGATTCCGGTAATCTGTAGGCACCTAAAAGGATCTGGACCTCTGTTTCTCCCGCGTGCACCGACTGTCCACGAAACGATTACAGGGACATTTAGCTGGAAAGCCCGGGGCGTAACGGGCAGTAGGGTTCAGTAAGTCTATTTATAAGTAAATATCTTCGTGCTGCTGCTGCTTCTTCTTCTTTTTTCTCAAAACTGTAGTTTCCCCGAAACTGGACTAGTCTATGGCATGGAGAAAGGGATTCCCGGAGAAATCGCTAAAATTTTGGTATACACTCCGCCAATTGACTGTTTCAGTCAAAGCACGAAGGGACCGTAACTGGGAAAATCGGCACATTCGACCAATCCAAAACCTTATTTGATTTTGCATGCGTTCCGGGTCATGTCTGTTCGGCATCGCCTTTATTCGAACATATAAAGTTCACCTCACGCCCTGTCATCGCCAGTGGTCTATGTCCGTCGAGAACTAGTTAGGCATGCTTCCTCTAGGAATCCGTTGCCTGCCTGTATATTACCTGCCGTTAAATGAGGGTGGTGCATAAATCTGTTGTTCAAACGCACATATAGATTTACTTTATAAGCACGTTTCTTTTTTGCTACCGCAGCAAAAATAACAGCACGAAGCCTCATGCAGTGCAGCGGGTATCTGACAAAAAATAAGCTGGCTTATTTTACAAAACACATCAGTAAGATGATACGCCATCAAATCGAGTAGATAAATCTTCAAGTATCAAATAGAGTCAGGCTAAGAGATAGACAAGTTGAACCAACCATTATCAATGTAACGGTGAGTTTAGCCGTTATCGTCAATATCGATAATGGTTGTTAATGAATTTTGTTCGTCCTCATGCCGTCTCCGCCGTGGCGGCAACGGCCGTAGACACATTAACAGTAGCGGTTGATAGCATGGTCCTTCATTGGATCGCCCGATACCCAGCCAAGCAGGCAGGCAGGCAGGCATGAAGGCCGACAGTCAGTCCAGTAGCCCTATTCTAAGAATCCTTCTTGCCCTCCTCCAACCTCTCGCCCAAACGTCAGCAGCGCGATTATCTGCTGTCGAGTCCCGCATGCTCTGTTTCACTGCTGCGCCGTCGACGACGCCCTCTCCGTACCGAGCTTTTGCCCTCTCCAGTGCCAAAGCACGCCGGCACAAAAGCACGTGTCAGACAATTCAGTCGCTTAGTCGGCATCGTTGAGCTGAACGGGTATTCAGTTCGAAATTAAGCTTTGCAACGCTAATGTGTAACATACACACATATACACTGCGACATGGAACAGTATCGTGCGCCCGAGAGCACCTCCTTGTTACCGCGTTAATCCTGTCAACTAAAACTTTCATTCACTCTCTTGAGCCTTTGGCGCGGTATCACCCTCTCATTTACGTGGCATTAAGATTACCGAACTGAGCCGATTTCGATTGGCTGGATCGAAACTGACTCCCCCAAAGGCCTACATGAGAGACAGAAACAATCCGTGCCAGCATCTAGTCTCCTCCTGTCAAGTAACTACGATAAACTGCCGTTGGCAGGCATCGTTCATGTAAGTGCATACGGCTCGTTAACGGCTACCGCTTAATCGAACTACTACTTCTCGTCTATGTGATGCTATCATCCGCAATACAAATCCGTTGAAAGAAGAGATTTGTGGCTGTTTACAGTTGATTCGCGTGCCGCGTGTGTGTGTGTTTGTGTGTGTGTGTGTGTCTGTGCGTGTGTGTGTAAATTCAAAGCGGACTACCACATTTTTACCGATTGTTATTACAGCCACTTTTACTATTGGAAACACAGCAGCATTGGGGCAAGATTATCTTTCTGTGAACGAACATCAAAGGAATAGGATCAGCTTATGTCCTGTTCGCTCTTGGTGAGCTGCTGCTGCTGCTGTTGTTGTTGTTGTTGTTGTTGTTTATATTGTTATTGTTGTTGTTATTGTTGTCGATTCGGTGGAGTTTAAATGTTAGCGACAGTTGTTAACATCCAGCAACAGCCTCGTCCCGGTTGCTTTCGAACAGCACCCAGTGGCTGATAAAAAGAGCCAAAAGTTTCCCGAGAGACCGACGAAGTTGTGTTAACTAGGGAAGTGTAGAAACAAGTGATACAGACAACTTATGAACTACTTACAACCACTGCTAGTTCTAGAGGAGACATCTCTAGCTTTGTTATCATCGTTGTTCCAACGGTTATCGCCGATAACCTAATTCTTGAAAATCCCATCAGCACCTTCTGCCTTCCTCGGAGGCCGTTCGTATACAAGCGCCCACCATCGTGCATGTGATCCTTTAATCTACATATTTGCTGGCTGTCGCGTGCGAATCTGCCGCCGGTGTCTGCTAAGTAATGCCCTGTTCGCAGGCCTCTTCTGATCAGCACCTGTTGTTGTGTTTGCCCTGTTTGACCAGTCCTGTTGTAAAGTGAGCAGTTGACACATGTGTGGGAGGTGCAGGATAGCACTGCCGAAGCGACCTCTACCCACGCATCCCACGTTCATGTCCGCGACAAATTCGAAATCAGCACTTCGGGAGGTTGTGTCCTGCCCGCTCGCAGCCTGTTCGCTGTGGTCGTTGCACCTCCGGCTAATCGTCACCGTTCTTTTAACACTAGCCGGTAGTATGGCAGATGCCGCTGCAACAAGACTCGTCGGAGTCAACTCTATTAATTCGAGCTTGGGAGTGGGGCCAATGTCGCCAGCATTGCTACACCGGCTGGCCTGGTTACCAGCCATGACAGCGGTAACAGGCTCGGAAGCGGGGCAAACGGAAGAAACACATTCGCGAAGTTCAGCTTCTATGCTACAAAGCACTTCGAAATTGAGAGCGTCTGGTGACGCTAGTGCAGTGCCTGTAATACAGCAGGCGGTAATGGAGCAGCAGAAACATCAGCCGCAGCAGCAGCGATTGCAGCGTTCACGTAACGATACGACCGCTTATGAACTGCCCGATTCAGTCCTACTAGACTATGTGAAAGTGCAGATGCTGCGCGGCCTCGGGCTGTACGAAGCGCCGAGGGTGCGACGGGCCGCCCGTGACAGCGAATACCATCGCGTATACGAAGAGTATCGTAGGAGACTCGAAGAAGATGACCTTTTGGATGAAAGCGAAAATGAGGACAAGGATAGCCAGCAGGGCTCGGCAGCCGCTCTGCAGAGGCTCTACACAATACGCGCCACGGGTAAGTTTCCCCACGTTACAGCTGAGAAAAGCCCTAATCACAACGACATCTCATAAAACTTATGTCGGCCGCACCTTCACATGTTTATATGCATCGATACGTAGTTAATAAGCAACATTAATATAAAGGGCAGTGATGACTATGCTGGAGCCTTGTATCCTCCAGTATCACCGTTAGGCATTCCATCGGACGGTAGCGTTGTGTCCTAGTGAAGAACAAGGATTCCTAATAAAACCTAGTTTCCCAATTAATTAGAGAACTAGTTAAAACAAACAAATATATCCCGTTTTTATTAATTAGGTCGATCTAATGACAGTCGTAGTGGAATGTACTCTTTCTATAGACGCAATAGAGAACAAAGGTTGAAAAAAATGCCTAGCAATTAGGTCTTCGGCCTCCCAAGAAAGTGTGTTCATTGATACATAGAGTTGGCTGGTTGTCGAACGCACGGGGTGTAAACCAGCAGGGCTTGCCAGAGACCGGCGACCCCTGACCCCCTGATATAAGCATACCTCCTCGGCCAGGTAATCGACAATCGCAGCTACCTTACTTTCTCCTTAACCATTCATTGATACTCGTGGAACCTTCCACAAGAAATCTGTCATGCCTCGGCAGTCATCAAGGAGGGTCTGTGAAGGACAGAATCAACTCTGCGTGTGTGCAAAAATCATACCCAGGACACGGTAAATAAGCGAGATGTGCTGGTGTAACAGTGCGGAGCTGTACGTGTTTCGGCAAAGTGCGATAGTCGCTAATGTTTTCTTTCATAAGTTTTTACGTTGTGAAGCACCACTGCTTCGAACGATTGTGCATTTTGGCAATCCGGATCAAATCGGAGCGTTCTAATTCAATAACGTCTTTTTTTTGCGAAGGTATTAGTTTTTCTTGACGACACAGGAACTTCTATGTCACCAAAAGTCGCAATACGACCAAATACTATACCATGCTTAGCGTAATTCTTGTTAGCTTGACATTGGGTCGTATGCCAGGAAGGACTTCTCATGCTATTTAATGCGTACAAATAAATCATCTCCGTTATCCAAGTAATCAAGTCTAGATAATTTCTAGATCTGCTCGATCCAAGACTAAATTGATTTTTTTCCCCGCAATTGTTTCTGCGAGTACCTTTTACTGAGCTATGTTTTTAACATATATATTCTGTTGTAGGACGTTCCGTTCAATGAGCAGCTAACTCTCTGCTCTGTTTTATGTGGACCTTTTTTCTTCGCTGTTTTTGTTCTCCGATAAATTTTTTCCTGAAAAAAAAACAGGTCGGCCGCCATCTTGACCGACGTCGCTGTTCTCACCGTAACGTTGAAGCTGTCGCGGGCGACGGCAGCGGCTGCAGGTGCAGCAGCAGCGATAATCTTCGTGGTGGTTTACTACGCTCGTAACTATGCTACGACCGCAGGGTGTTAATAGCGGCTCTGGCTGTTACAGTTGTACCTGCTCGATGACACAGCACCGAGGCGTGCCGACATACATTCGTTTGACTCGATGCACAACGGACTCGACTCAGGATGCTGTAGGGATGGCATGTCGCAGGCGCTATCTGCCGTAGCTACAGCCGCAGCACGGGTTCAGAACGTGCGCGCTCTTTCCCTCTCGCTCCCCGATCTCGCACGATGTTGCCCCTCCAAGCTGATACGGTGGCAGTAGCGTTCGAAGGCCAGTCGTTATTCGACTGCTGGTATATTTTCGGCGTGTCTTTGTGCACTTCTGTTCCTGTCTGTTCTACCACTTGCTTTTTCGACGAGTTGGCAGTGTCCCGTCAGTGTGAAGGTACGGGCCGCTATAACTGCTCCCTGCTCAGTTGCGGGAGCGGATAGAGATCGGGCGACGCAAAAAATTGAGCTGCCACCGCGCGCCGCGGCTGCGTCGGCGGCAGCCACGACATCTACGCTTGATGCAACGGACAGTACCGTTGCCACGGTCAATGCTTTCATTATTGGACGCTCTTGCTGGCGCTGTTTCTTTGGAAGGAAATAGATTTCGAACATTTGCGCGCACTCTTGCTAGACGTCACTAAAGAAGATAAAATCTGATTGCTATTGTACTACTGCAATGGGGATTTTTATTCCTCATAGTATTGTTGCTGTGAGCTCCTTAGTGTTATCGTAGACAACGCTGCTCCTATCAATAGTTAACATATGTTAATTATAGACATCGTGGGGACCTCTGAACTGTCAACGATTAGAGACATACATATTCTTACCCACATCGCTACGTACTACGTACGGCAGATTAGTGGAGGCGCCGGCGCTGATTAGAGAGCGTTGTTGTGAGGTTCATTCTCCTCCGTTCTGCATGCCTTTATATGCAAGCGTTCGACGGTCTCTATTGAGTGTCATCAGAAAAAAACGCAAGTGAAATGATCTGGCTGCGGACACGCAAAGTGCTTACAAAGCAGGCGGATAGAAGGCGAGAACGACGATAAAAAAGCACTCGAAGGACCGGAAGACAATGGAGAAAAGCAATAATGACTAGGATAGTGTGATCCTGCGAAAACTGAAGAACTACGATGACTAAGCAGAGACTCCAGTCTACGCTGTTGAGAGCCCGGGGTGGCAAAGTAGACTCAGTTATCACTCCTCTAAGATTAGAGCGGACAGGAACAGCTCTAACCGTGAGGGGTGTACGTGATTGATATATACGAAAGACCAGCACATCCACTTTGATCGAATATCGAATGATAACGATAAGAACACCAAATCGATAAACACACATGGGCGGTGACACATTGATCACTCTCACAAACTGTTGTTATTGCAGAGTCTTAAACAGAATAAGTAGACAGCAAAGTTTCTGTGAATTAAATGGCGAAAACGGCTGAGATCACTTCCATTACGGCTGCTAACGGTGAGAGCAAATATGGTTTAGATTAGCCGTTCGGTCCGATGGTGTTTGGGCTGATACGAGCTTCAGCTGTACACGAATCAACGCAGGCGTTGCTGACCGGTAACGTTAAAAAGCGAAAGAATAGTGCACCACGAAAACACAGAGGCTGACGACTTCGCCGATAAAAGTAACATGATTGTCAAGACTATGATGGCATTAAATTATCAGATATTATGCCGTGCCTACCCGCTGGGATGGGATCAGATGCAGGTGTCAATCGCCCTTCCAATGTAGCTTTGTTATATACCAGTGGCAATAATTCCCTGTTATAGCTTTCTCATAACGTAAAGCATAAATACACCCATTCAGAGGCACGGAGGCCGGCCCACGCTTAAGGCTATCTAGAGTTGATGGCTTATCAATAGCCTATCGTCGTCTATATCTGAGCAGTGTTTCGTAGCATTTGCGAAAAATAGCCTTTAGAAAGGCGTATCAAGGCATAGCAAACCTCTATGCCGATTTCAGCCATCTGCTACTACTCTACGGCTGATGTTATTCGAGAGATACCTCTTATCATCACTAGCTGATGGAACGTCAAACTAGAAAATACGTTAATCATAGATTACCCAGCCACCTTCGATACGTCATTTGCTAACGCCAAAAAAGCGAAATTGGCGTTCTAGGAAAGGGCGCACGGTACGCAAATCATTGAGAAAATTAAAAACACTCGCTAGTCGATCATTGGCTATCCTTATCTCGGTCGAGACCGCATAAAAAAATCACTAAAATTGCTGAAGTCAACAACAACAACAACAATGATGAAGATAAATATAACATCTCAATAGTCTATAGAATGTTGTCGACCACCGAATCAGAGTCAAGTGCTCTTCGTTAACCGTCCAAGCAGTTGTTTTTTTTACCAGTTTTAACTAACCCCCCAGCCACGACGTATAGAACGAAAGTTAGACTGTGAATTTTATATTTAAAATGGTCATAGATCGGAATCAAACAGCTATTCGACATGACTTGATGAGCCCTGTCGTAACAAATGTCAAATCCTATATATATTCATGGCTTGCTATCATTAAGGACTTCCTGTACGTTTCATAATTGAAACCACTTTTAAAAGCTTTTTTCATATAAGTCAATTGTTTTCAAATTGCAAGATCGGACTAGAGTCGATTGCGCGTCTTTCTCTTGCCGACAAGTTCGCCTTCTTCCTGTGTCATACCGAGATACGTTAGAACAATTCGATGAACCAAGTCTACTAGTAAGTTAGAGTGGTAATAATAGTTAAACTTTTTTTTTTTAATCCGTTTCAAACTTTCGCATCGATATTAAGTTTTGTACTGGCGTTTTTTATGGACGCGCAGTGGGCCTCTGAAAACAAACATACGCGACGCAACACTAAGAATCTGTTCTCTTTTTCACGTGGAAAAAGGACCATCTGTCCTTTCGTTGTATCCGTATCCGTATCCGTATCGACTATGAGCATTTCTCAAATTCTCTTGCTCGCTTTCCTCTGTATCCTACTTTTCCTCGGTGAAGACTCATACGGTTTACAGCACTGGCAGACGCGTATCAGACCGATGCGTTGAGGTATCTCTGTGACCGTGCGAGTGAGTCGGATGCGTGCGGGCTCCTATTCTCGAGTCAGAACGGTTGCGGATTATCGATCGAACTGAAGTTGTTCTACTTCTACTCGGCAACACGGTCATAGTTTAATTACCCATCCACCCCGGCGTTCGTTTAGCGGACCAACGCAGCCCAACAGAAGACGACAACTTAGCCTCATTCGGCCGTACGAAAGCTGCGCGTCCAGACCGATACGAGTATGGGACCTGGTTAATAATAATAAGTCTACGTCGGACGCCTACGCGCGACATAGGCACAAGCGTCAGCGCGGACAGGTTTGCTGGTGACTTGAGCGTTCGTTGATTTGCATCGTCTATCTTAATATATACGATATTTTTGCCAGCCTGCTATCCTCAATGGCGCGCAACGCACCTAGGCAGGCTAGATTACTGTTAAGTCCTTTGACACCTCTGCTATTATTATTACTATTATATCGATGACAAAGCGTGGAGCCGTAGTGGCCAGTAAATGTTGTGTGTCAATGGGTGTCTTTAAAACAGAACCTTTTTGGATGCGTCATACTGTTAAACATGGCTTCCGTGCCGATCTGTGAAAACTAATTAACGAAAAACGCTCAATAGTACAACAATCACGACATATGAAAACCCTAAAGATGTCTGATACACTAGTATATCGTTAAACAGAGAGAAACGCACGGACAAGATAACCCAACATTGTTTCGTCTCTAGTACGAGAAGCACTGTCGGCCACATCGCTATTATGTTTTGTTAATTTATCCTCTAGCTAAGGAGCCGTCAAGCGCAGATCCTCACTGGCAACTTCCCGTTCTAGAATTGACATCTCCCAACAAGTTTATGGTTCTTAGCAGCATAGAGGCGTTCATTGGGAGCCAAACCCGTGTGCAAGTGGGTGATCTGGGAACCTAGACTAAGAAGAGACAATGGATCTACACCAGCCACCCGCGCGCGATTGCTTAAAGCCTTGCAGAAGGTAAAGGCTGCACGCGCGGAGCCTGACTTCGAAGTCGTGTCGCTGACACCCATAAAAAAAAGTCACTTAACTGCTTGCTTGGCGACCGGTTTGCGGTTTATGCTAATGATGCCGATATTATTTCGAAGATCTGCTTCTACAGTGCGTTTAGCATTGCGTTGGTCGGAGGTTAGTAAGCACCTCAGTGGTAGGAATCACTCGCCTCGGAGTTTCTGGGAGTTGCTTTGACCTGGCAATCGAAGCCGACGAGATCCTATGAACGGCCGAGGCTGCAAAGACTTCACTCAGCAAAGACTTTGCTGCCGCTAAGGTTGCCATTATACGCCGCTGTGAATCGTATGGTATCGCTGGGCGGTACTGTTTACCGGGGGTGCTGACACATGAATTCACAGCAAATTGGTAAACGGTGTTTTGACTATATGTACCCAGTGTGTACCAGCGGAAAGCGGCTATGCAGCCGTTGACGAGCTCTGACTGCTCCCAAGTAAGTAACATCGACTTTCTAAGGTTAAAGTTTCAACGTAGTCGCTATCGGCCTACGAAAAGGTTGTGTGCATCGCGTATCGGCAGCCTTTGCTTTTAGACCAACGACGACTTTCTAACTGTATCGTACCGGTAAATAGTTACGTACTGATCTCACTAACTACTTTGATAGGTGATGACAATTCTCGAGATAAGCGAGGCCTGGAGAAAAATGGGACTTGTGCATCGCAGATAATTACAATTAACTCATTTGTCAAACACAATGTGACCCATGGCAGGGTGATGAGTCCGTGGTAAAACATCGAATAAACGTTAACTCGTTTCGGTCGATCGAAACGGACGATTGTGGTAATTAATCGAGAACGGGATAGGGGCTTCTGGACGAATTCTCCGTACATCAAATCAAATCATATATTTGGTCGCGCGGTAACTTGAAATGTGGAACTATGAGCGGAAAAGACTGGGCGTAAGTAGACCGGCCACACTCAAGGTCGACGTAACCAACCGCCTGGTCTCGGTAACTGCGTGAATTCTGTTGTAGTGTCCTCTACGCTTTATCATCCCGAACGCCAAAAACCTAAGGGACCACCAATGTGCTGTGAAATTGCTGTTATGAGTCAGCGGTCGCGAGCCATCGCTACCGTGATTCAGGTAAAGAGTAGCACGTTATTAGGTAAAATTTGCTCACTGCCTCCCTATCTTCAGTTCTCGTATTCTGCCATGCGATTTATGGGTCCGCCAAGTTGTACGCTTAGTTCTTACATTGTTATATAGCAGACTGCGATCAAATCAACTGTATAACGCCTTCAATAGTTTACTGATTCGAAGAATCTGTACGGAGAGCAAACCCGCAAACGGAACCGCGCTAATTCAGCGAGCTAGCCACAACCACTGTCGTTATGTCCGTCGAGGTCCTACCACACGTTTTTTAACTTAATGGAAGCGGTTCCTTCCTTCTCGAATCGTAAAACTGTTTATCGGGGCGTGTCTGTTCACAAGGTTGATCAGTGTATTTAACACTATTCGTAGATAGACCTGAGGGATATTGAGACAAAATGAAATAATCAGATAGATGAAAATGGCCGAATTAAGGAGGCAGCAGAGATAACACGCAGTAACGTTTTGCCACCTTAGAGTGGTACTCATACTGGTTGAAAATGGAGCTAATTTTGGAACAGAGAAAGACGGCATTAAGGCTCACTCTTATCGGCCATATCGTCGCAGGCGCCCTGACTATTTCTGTGAGAGAATAAACTGGCCTGTTTTTCGAGGTAAGATGTGCATCCTGCCGAGGGCCGGCGGCTACGTTAACATCAAAGGGAAAACGAAAAGCAGTTGATAGGGAACAGCGTCGTACGATTTGTTCAATGTCACTGCTACCGCTGGAACACCGCAACAGCCAATCTTTCACTGGCATCCGCTGTTTTTTTCTTTTGAGCTTTTACGTTTGTCTTTGGCTGATCGTTTCCTCGCTCTCCCTCGTCGTATACCAATCTATGGCTAAGTGCTCGTTACTTCCAGGATGATTTTGCTTCCGAGAAATTCTCAAAGAGCGACACCGGCAAAGCGGCTGTAGAAACAACGCGAGTTCTGACATCTTCTTGGTCATAATCCATCTTCTTGGTCCTTCTCGCAGTTCGTGCGAGTTATGCTGATAATAGTAAATGTTGGTGCTGAATGACGTCGCTGTGGCCGACGTCGCGAAAGGGGCTTCGCGTCCCCCAAACACCGGGAGCCGTTGTCCATCTGCTGCTGTCCTATATATAATGTAGCGTCATCTACGGAGCGCTAGCGAATCTATTTTGAACTGATGACTATTCGCAGCGGCATCGGTAACGGCGCACATTGCCCCCATTAAAATCTGCTTCCTGACATTCAGGTCTTCCGCAGGAAGTGCTTTCACTTCAAGCAATAGCAAGAAGAAGAAGAAAATCCTAGGAACAGGCCGAGGAAGTCGTTAGATGAGCGCAGGAGATTCTTAAAGGATGAATAGAGAAGCAAACGAGAAAAAAAAAGAGGTTTCTTTTCCAAATGTTTACTCACGATGGAACTGTCACCGCAGAAGTAGCAATAACTGCGCCCGTCAATCCGTTGTCGGCGGTACCATCGACGGCCGCTTGTCGTCCATAACGACTTACATTCCTGCAGCCATTAATCTCGCAAAAGAAAAACGGTAACTGTGACTCGATAACTCGAGTAGATATATACCGCATTAGCAATGTGTGAGCAATATGACTCTGAGCGAGAATCTCTATTACAGGATGATGCTGATTCTCGTTGATACGTTACATAACGGCTTTCTCTAGATAATCAAAACAAGCACAGCTATTTGTTCAGGTTGTTTGTTCCGCAATTGATTAATATGCCGTATTTTAATAAAACATATCTGTGAGGGCCGAGAGAGAGAGATTGCTAACAAGGCCTCCAATATATCGAGCTATACTACATTGAAATATTACACTGGCCAACGATGGATGGGACGTTTTTCTCTAGTTATCGTTAGTTGGTTAGCACACAAAAATAGCGGATCCCAGGAATGACGAGCCGTCCCGTTCGATATATTTAATCAGGCAGAATCGTTTCCCGCTTGTTAAGTACGTAGATATCAGCGGCAGTACGTATTGCAATCTACAATAGAATGAAACATTGTAATGGGAGTAGCGGGTCAAGTCAATGAATGGGACTTGCTAACGACACCCGTGAAAGCATCATTTCAACATGTTCCCACTGTCGAGCGTTGAACATGAAGCGGTACTCTATAGCACTAGCTGGCTGGTCCGCGGAGTACTTGTGCCGCTGACAGACAAATATATAGTTGACGCACAAGAGCCCGCCTCATGATCAGGAACTAGCGGGCACTAGCAGGATGGAAAACGTTTGATCTCTGCGGTCCGTTCTCTCTTCCTCTCCCTGGCCGTCCGTAGAAGCTCTAACTACTGGCTAAACATTTGATACCTGAAAGATTTTATTGGCCGCGAGAGTGCAGGGCTACGCTGGGAGCAATACTCTGTTTGCCTTGGCCGTCGACGCGCCGATACGTCTCCGACACTAGCGACACGAATGCTAAATACCTGGACGTCGTATCGTGCGTGCGTGCGTGCGTGCGTGCGTGCGTGTGCACGTGAGTTGATTGGCGTCTAACCTCGATTCGAATGATATACGAACTGTACTGCCATATAGTTTTAGTTGATTGATGAAATGAGAGGCTGCAGCTCTTGGCAAGCGGATTCCCCTACTGGCCAGCTGACCCAGTAGGGAATGTAAGCGCATGGATTAAACGACCGGAATAACGCGATGAGATGGTTGTTGCCTGTCGCGACGAAGCGAATCCGGCAGCGGTATCTCTAATCTTTTAGCAGATCCTGTCAGACAGTCAGTTAACTCACCGTATGATTGTTTGCCACACATACTCGTACATCGGATCGTCAATAATAGTCTGACCCCGCGACCGAGATCGAAGACTACTATTTCTGTTGACTTCATTTCGTTCAATGGATACACTGCCGGTGTCAGTTAGTTGCCGTCCTGCTGGCGGGCTAACAATATTAGTGTTAGACACAACATCTTGTTCTTGATAAAAACAATAAAATTGCTGGTAGAGATAAGTACCAACGGCTGAAACTGTTGATTTCTGATTTAGCTCTCCCACTTGTCCACCTATACTGTTTACTGCAGCATCATGTGAGTGAAAAGCGATAAATTTCTACCGATTTCCACCACTCCAACGTCAACCCCAACCCCAACTAGTCTGCGTTATAAACGACATAGAAATATTAAAGAGGCAACCCTGACGCAATAAACGCGTAAACCACCGCCAACTCTGCCCCACACTTAGTGACTTCTAAAGCTTTTACAAATTTGTTGGCCGACTTCGAAAGCGGGACGTTTTTTTTGCGGAAACGTGCAATTGGTCATTATACATTATAGAACCCATTCACACGTCTAGGTTAACCAGGTGGACAAAGCAAATAACTCCGCTGGAACGTTACCGCTATTTGAGCGGCTATCGACATTCGAAAAGCTTCAGCAAATAGTTATACGTATGCGTTGTCGTACTTAGCATCGGCTCTGGGCGATGGCAGCTGTTCTTACAAGCCGTATTGCCAACATAACATACGTTGCTTTGTATGGTCAGCTCGAGCGCCTTTTTATTGGCCTCCTCAAAGAGTGCTCCAACCTAAGTCGTATATTCCTTGCCTCTTCACCGACTCGAAACAACCCGAATCGGTTTCAAACGCAGCTCTGGCGCGATCGATATTGTTATCTGATAAACACGTAAGCATAGGCATGTCACGTACTCGTATGTGAATAGGCCATATAATAACATCCTAAGGCTTTCAATCAGCATAGTTCGTACAATGCCTTTGCGGCCCCTTCGTTGCACTATATGAATCTATAGCATTCATCTTCTACACTGAATCAATTGACGATGAAGGGAAACTTGGCCGGCTAATAAAAGCAACCAGCTTTAACCAGGACGATCGCAAAGCTATAGATTATAGCTTACTTAGATGAGCATTTCAATGTGTTTCTTATAACTGCTGTATCTAACCTATGACGGAAACGTGCAGACAAGACCTTTGTCTCCGCCGATCATCCCCAAGCGATTGATTTCTACAAAGCACACAACTTGACTGTTTTTTGTCGCCTAACTTTTCCTACTCTTGATTAAGTGAACTTCGTTTAGCATACAACGGAACATATCGTTCCCATAGAGAGATTGGCCGTTATCTATCCGGCTCAAATTCGAGCAACGATACAAATAATCTTTCTACAATGTATACATATATGTGCTGCGGTGTACAAGTATACGCACTATTTTTATACCGGCGCTTATCATAATCCCGTGAACAGGCAATAGCTGCCGCTGGTCAATCTAGTCGTTTGCCTGACGCTGCGGGAGGCTGTCTCTGGCTTGAGCGAGAGATGTCTGTCTGAGATTGCTGAAATCCATAGTCTACGGTAGCAGGGGTGGTGGCGACAGCGCTCAAATATGCATGCAAATAGAAAGCGGTAGGTATGAGCAATGCAAAACTATCTAGCTTGCCCTAGGGGGCGAACAAGGTGCCACTGGCGCTGTTTCGGTCAAGTGAGTAAATTGGTTGGCTGGTCGCTAACTTGGTTGGACGGTCGAGCTGAAGTTTGAAATGCCGCCAATGCGCGTTGCGTGGTCAGTCGACGCCGCCGATGGACGGACACATCCTCCTTTGTGTTGGCATTTTCTCTCATCATCGCCATTATCGTCGTTGCTGGGGCCGTCGCTGCGGTTCTACTGGCGACGCTACTATTAGCAACAGCTATGGCTTCTGCCAAGCGCGAGCCGTTTCAACGCAGGGCTGACACGCCGAAGAAAGAGAGGTACTTAGATCTCTGCGGTAATCTGTGCATGACTGAGTGAATAGCAATGGGTTTTACCGGGAGGTTAGCCGTTGACGACGGTCACAATAGTAGCCTTGTATTTATGTATTCGCTCGCTCAACCAGCTTAAAGATATTTAGGCACTCTTGGCCTATTAAATAACATGATCATATTAAAGCGGCAAATGTTTCCGCGCTGTGAGGTCTCACGGACATTGGCTTATGCCTCGCCGGGTGGTCATGAGATAGCGGCCAAATGGCAGGAATGTCCTGCGGCCTGAGTGTTCCGTTCAGCCACAGGTTGGCGAATCTGGAGACGTGGCGGGCAAGGCATTAAGATGCTAACGACCAAATGAATATATAGAAAAGCGTAATGAGAGACACTGTAGTTCCTTGTGTGCGAATGGCACTTTGATCGTAGCAGGAGAGACAGGCAGATTAGATAGATCGGACAATGTGTTTATATTGCGTGGTTATTAGTGTGAGTCGAAGCGTTCGTTTCTATACATTGGATATTATCACATGTAACACTGTTTAGTAGAGTAGCTGGCGAGCATGCCAAAACAGTGCACACAATGGCCCGCCGAGCGTAAAAATCGACTTCGGCGATAAACTATTTACGTACGTTTCCACGTACACCAGATGATTTATCCGTGCAGTGGTGAAGCATAGTTGACAGGCCGCTTCAATGTCAGCGTTCAGCTTAAAAAAAAATTAGCCCTTCTTCATTTTAGAAAATTGCCCAAGTCAACTATTCGATCAGTATCACCAATGTGATGCAATGTTAAAGTAGAAATCAAAGTACAAGCTTTAGCGCTCTCTACGTACGATGTCGGGTAGCTATTATCGCCCAGTCAAAGTATTTTGACGATAGCGGTCATGATTGATACCACGACTACAAATAACTATAAACTATAACCAGCAATACAAAGCTATCGTAGAATAAATATACGGTATGCGTTTTTGACAATTTCACTAAACAGCCTCGTTCCTTTCACCATTCTGCCTTCATTGCTATAAGTACGTGATAGGCGAACGATCTCATTGTCCGAACGCTCGATCGGGCCGATTGAACATGTCGGGGCAACAGTGGCGCCGTTAGCGAAAACATGCAAAATCGAATATTTTATGTGTGTGCCTCTGCGTGCCTGTATGTACATACACACAGACTTTCTCTCTCTCAGTGCATGTTTACACTCGTACTTGCCAAGATATCGTAGTTGATGGAGATTGTTATTTCGGCATGCTTTCTTGAGCCTTAGCGAGACTAGGCTGGTATGCAAAGAATGGCCAGTCACCTACTGCTGCTACTTGGCGTTGGTATCCTTGCGAGTTTCGTCTTTACGGCCGCCGTTGCCGGCGCTGCCGCTGCCCGTCGCCGCTATAGTACGCCTGCCGCCAGACGTGCATACACACACATAGAGATAGTTGGCAGCTATTGGGTCATCGTCGTTGACGGCAGTAGCGACGGTGGCAGCAGCGGCGACGGTGACGGCAGCGGCGATAGCGTCTGGCCATACGGCGGCTAGTCTTCTTCATTAGGCAGTTGCTATCGGTAGTCGTGAGCGGCTAGCGGGCAGCAGCAGATGGCAGTAACATCGAGTTGCAGCTTAGCACAGGCTGTCGATAGGCAAGTTGACTATTATATAATAGTACGATGCTCACTATGAGTGGCGCTGTTTAGGTAACAAGGTTCTGCAGGCAAACAGGCCACTGTTGTAGGCCAGTTGCTATTGGTGTCGCTGTCAGTTGTTAGCAAACTAGCGCGACGCGACGCGGAACGTTGAGTCGGGTTGAGGCCAGCCGCCAGCAGAGTCGTGAACCCGGCGAGGCGGGGCGTTGTGTCAAAGGGGAGGCGCCTGAAGGAACTGAAGGATGCGCTATTGGTTGACGCAAGCCGATGATGCGCGCTAGAATGACGACCGTATCATCGTATTTTTATTACATATTATATAATTTTGTGCTGTAGTTGTATATCAAATGGTGATGGTTATAAGCCGCTCAACTGCCGCCGTCGATGAAGCGTGATGGCATTCGATGAAGAACGTTTGCGTGCAGCGCGCGATTCCCTGACCGAAAACATAACATATATTCAGTGTCAAATTATTATCGTCTTCGGAATGCGTTACGTACGTGTGACGTCGTATTTCCAACGCAAAAGATTGTAACCAGCAGAAAAAGGGATTGCGTTACAGGCGAATTCATTAGGAAAATGGGTTCCAAAGCTGGAAACAGGATTTTTGTAAAACGGCATTGTGCGTGGATCTGGGTTTTAGCTTATTTTCCTCTTGCCCACTTGAAAGAGAGTAGTTTGATATCTCACACGGGTCATAGATACCATGTAAGCGTGCTGGAGTGATTGGGTCAGTTTCTTTGACTTTTCGTAGATCCGCGAATTGACCCATCTACGTCAATCTACGCATACTTTAAATGAATTTTTGTTCATCTCGTATAAAAACGTGTCACATTTCAAGTAGTTTTAAAGGACCATGTAAGCTGACAACACTATCGAAAGTGGAAGAGTCTTTCGAGAGATAGGTTTGGTAGAACAAAAAACAGTACAAACCAGTAGCGATTGCAAGATTTGTTGCCGTTACATAGGGGATTATTGATATCGTTATTTTGTGGATGCGCCTGTAGAGGATCGCTAGCTTAATCAATGCTGCGACTGGGGGCACCAGAGACGGTACCAACAAAATATCGACGTATCGCTACCGTATGGCCAACTTTGGAACCTCGCGTTCTCAGGACTAGCTATAGTGACAACGCTGAATGAAACCCGTTGCTTGGGTTGCAAGTGCAAGAACGCAAAAGGCCTGTCTGTCTAGAGGCTCGTATATCTGCCGTCACTGGCATTTCCTGAGTGGTTTTCATATTACCCCATCATGGTTAGTCGGCCCATCTTGCCTAGTCTGGAAGCATATTAGCTGTCTTAGATTTTTCTTCGTCACATATTGTCGTGGGATGGAGACGTTCACTGTATCTCTAGACGAAAATTGAGGTGACTGGTATTGATGCAAGCGAGTTGATGAAAAATAGGGAGAGTAGACCGGTGAAGACAATCGACTAAAGTACGTTTAGTCAGCTAGAATACGCTTTTCGCAGCCCCTTTGTAAGATAATACCTGTTTGAAAATACTTGCTTATTGCATAATTAGTAGGCCTTCGGACTTCGTGGTATTGTCTAGACATAATAGAATGCTGAAATATAAATAAAACATTTCAACTGCAGGACATGCATGGCTATGTTCTTTCTGCATAAGTCCTGAATATATGTATAGTAAACATCTGTCAAACGTTCAAATTCGGGATGGCAAGGAGGCACGGGCGCTATTCGGAAAATTCGCATTATTTGATCGATTCTGTAAACCTTGCAACACTAACCTTATCTATTAACCTAATAGCCAAAATAAGAATCAATCAGTACCCACAAAATCCTAGGGAATACTGAGATGGTTTAACTGTGATCCAGTAAGAGATAACTGTAATAAATACAGAACGGTAGGGGCGGGCTTAACAAAACGCAGAGGTATTTCTATGACTACGGGTACATACACAGGCTGCCGTATACCTAAATACTGGCCTAGACGTGGCCTGTTTCATTGTTGCCAAGAAAATTTGTCTAGCATTGTAATCTGTTCGCCCTCTGTCCCAGAACGATCATTGATCACTTGCTTGGTCTTCTGCAATAATATTACATAGTCGAGAAAAGACGTCATTGATTAATTCAGAGTCCGCCTTTGTCAGCTAAAACAACTACGGTTGACCTAGGCGCGTTATGGCTAATACAAACACTCACTTCCTAACGCAATTACTGCCACCTCTTGCGGATAGGTCAACAAATTAGGCTGTATATATATATATATATATATATATATATATATATATATAGCATATAAAGCAGTGTCCTTTTAGCGAAAACTGCAGGGGAAAAAAAAACTATA
Source organism: Varroa destructor (assembly GCF_002443255.2). NCBI lineage: Eukaryota > Metazoa > Arthropoda > Arachnida > Mesostigmata > Varroidae > Varroa > Varroa destructor. Next base: position 27,956,066 of record NW_019211455.1, on the reverse strand, counting down.
GTTTTTATATCTCATAGGTCCTTCCGCTGCCACCGATCTATAAAATTCTATAAAAATTAGGCCTCGTTAGCAAGTTAGCAATAATGAGGTTATAACGCGAGTTGTTCAATGATCGCAATAGGGGGTGGTCAGCCACGTTTCTTTCAAAATGTTTCATGCATTGGTCGTAGTTTGTGTGTCCTGACAGGCGTCGTTGATAGCAAATTCATAAACTTTTTTCTTTGTTTTTCCTCGAATTGCGATGTAGTACAAGCATAACACTGGACAGAAATGGGGCAAGCTACTTTCAGTCTTGTACACATACATGGTCGCGTATGCCAATATATTGGGTAGGACACGTTACCGAGCATCGTAATACTGCAACTCTGAAGTAGATTTACGTCTAGATGTGAATAAACCGTCCAGGCTAAGACTAGCCGCCAGTAATTAAAGGGCATAATAGGATTAACGTCAATCCTTAACATTGGATCGCTATTATAGCAGACAAGCACAGTTCATACGACAGGTGATCTCAGATCATCGATTACCTGAACGGGCAAACGCAGTAAATGTTCGTGGTCTGTTATGATCTGTTTATACTATCGATTGCTTTCAGTACAACGAAACTTAAATACATAAGTATGTAAAGCCTGAGTGCTCATCATGACAGTTGACTAGCCATAATAATAAGTGATTTTCAGTAGATTTGTCCAGAGGATGCTGAAGGCTATGCAAAAGGGGGGCGCAATTCGAATGTTTTTTTTTTATAAACACAGAATAGCTTCCGTTTTCGATGTTCGTATTGTTAGGGGATGAAACATACACAAAATGCAAACAATGGACACAGCTAGACATCAGGCAAGGACGCACAGTTTACTCTCCATTGAGCATACACTACGTACTAGTCAAATATTATATTATTTTCCTTATGGTCTATCAATTTCTGTCCGCGTCTAGGCGCGGTTGCCGCAAGCGATGATGCCATTCAAGCGTCGTCTATGGATATTTTCGACTAGTTCTGGTTTTTGCACTCCTTTGTTCCGTTTGAACTGCGTCAACGCGCTCTATTCCTTCGTGCTTTGGTTTAAATATTATTTCACACGTGAATAGTTATATTCGGCTGGGGGACGTTGTTGCGTCCGCCAACGCGACGGGAATAATTGTAGCAGTCTATTTTCGATAATCAGATTATCGCTATGGACTCTCACTATCATTAATTTCGTATATACATACCATAGCTCTGCTTCTCTTCCACGCATATCTTCTGCGTTCTCTCTTTTCCTTATAACAGACAGTCTTCCCTATCTTCAATTTCACTGTTCGAGCAGGCTCAGCCTGCGCACCTCTCACCCTATAACTCTCGACACCCACCGTCGTCATCGCCAGAATATGACGTCGTGGATAGCAATTACTTGCACACATGGCGCTGATGACTCACTGGCTATCGCCAGCGCTATCCATGCGATCTATATATGTATGTAAATATATGTATTTATATATCTATGGTAATCGCGTTCGCTATACGTCAGCTAGAATGCAGATGGCAAACGAGTCGAGACAAGCTAGATTTTTACTCTGAACGACCACCTTAGTAGGCCCAAGCAAGCTATTGTTATTTTTGACAATTTGCCCCTGCCCCTTCTCATGCCTAACGTTCTTTTCGTCGTCGACGTCGCTGTTTCATTGTTGTGGCTGCTACTGCTACTGCCGCTATCGAAGGGTAAGCAGCATCTGTTTCAGCAGCAGCAGTATAAATGTAACTATGGCAAAGCGGTTTGTTACGATAGGAAGTCAGCATCTATTCAAGTAGGCCAACGACTACTGAGGATTAACAATTGACGACTGACGGTTGAAAGGAAGGATTTGACCTGTCCGTAATAATTACAGGTGGAAATCTGTATGGAGAGGGCACAGACATCTTCAGCCGGCCGATTTCCTGGTTAGCTATCTCTAAATATTGTCGAGTCAAACTGTCACGCGTTCATGGCCGGCGAACTATTAGACGAACACTTGGCATCTATGGCACCACTGAAGCAGGTTTTTACAAATTTTTAGCGTTATTTGAGCTAAAAAATGCAGTTTTTGGCCCACACGGGTGTGGCGGTCCTCAAAATCAGCGCGTCACACTACGTTATTATAGAACATTGATAATCAATGATAAAAAACAATGTCTATTTGTCCACCAACTGATGCACCGACTGTGTCAAGCGGTAAGCGGCATTTTTGGATGCCATCTGCCGACGCAACTAACAATCGCCAGTTAACGAGGCGTTGGCAAGAACGTCATTTCGACATTAGGACACCGCCTAGCAGGCACTCCCCATGACGCAAGCCCATCGAGACTTGATTCACCGAGATCTCTATCACGCTTTACAAATATTTGAATATACTTGTCTCAATCACCGATGAAATGAAACAGTCATACACTGTACAGAAAACCCAGCGTACCACTTCATTAGAAAGGCTTTTCTGTGCGTTTGATGCGCGAGCTAGCTTTTACAGTTTTCTAAACCGTGGCGCTAAACAGTGGTCTCATACCGATGGCGACATTATAATAGAACCGGTCAGTGAGACGATCATAGACCGACACGTGGATGCTTTCTTTTACGTTTATCTGGCCCGTTTCGACTGGGTATCGAATAATATTTTCACTCTTTTATTAGAACGATTATCGTTTTTTACCAGTAATCGTCGTATGGCTAGCAGCTAGCAGCGGACGGCAGTGGGCGACGCTGATCTGGGCGCAAAGGACATATGTTTTATCTGTCGTGTTCGTATCGACCCTTGCCTGCTACTCGCGCCCACGATTGCGGATGTCGCTCATTGATTTATCCAACTTTCACAGGTTTTCCTTTGGCAACTTCTTTCCTTTTCTAGATGGCTAGCTTTTTCCTGTTCGGTGGTAGCAAAGATCGACGATTTTGTTCAAAAAAGAGGCCAGTAATCGACCCCTACATGCAAAGTACCACGAAATGTTTGAGCAGCGATTAATGTAAGCATTTATTCTGTCGACCCGGAAGCGTATACTGAAACAATTTTAATTCAACGTTCAACGAGAATCGTGAACTCTACATAACCGTGCATAGCTTAAGTCGAAATCTATTTAGCAGTAGTGGCCTAGTCATCTTCATAGAATCTCAATGATATGTCGTCAACAATTCTTGAATATGTGTGCAGTAATAACTTCAGTCGTCTTGTTCGCCCGCTAGCTCGCTCTTTCACTCTCGCTTCTTTCCCTTGCCTTCATCTACGACCACAACAACCCATACTACAACGATCTCTCGAAATAGCAAACCCAAGCCAGGTCGTATCTCATCGTGAAGACTAAAAATAGCCTCCCAAGAAGAGTAAGAAGATAGATATGCCATCGCAGCCGCGGCGGCCCCAGCAGCGCGACCAGTGGTGTCCCTCCCGCACCGCTGCCGTCGGATGCCACACGATTGCAATGTATGGTCACTCAGTCAGTGAGGCAGACCACAGAATGCCCCTATCTTCTACCACCACTACTGCTACTACTACTATTGTTGTTGTTGTTGTTGTTGTTGTTGTTGTTGTCACAATGTGCTTGCTAGGTCGTGACGATATTGCCATTGCCACTACTTGTAGCGTCTCTACAATTACTGTTAGTACTGAACGCCTGTGGTCGTCGAACAGCGGCCAGCCTTCTATCTGTCAACGTGGCGCTTGTCGAGAGGTGCGAGCAACAACAAACGCGGTTGGTAGCTAATATAAAGCCAGCTTCCGTTGACAGACATAGTTACTCCGTTTCATATACACATCGTGAATATCTATCGAGGATGTATATATTCTCGAAGCACGACGATGGGTGCTCGGCCACAATTCGATGAAGGCTGCAGTGGAGTCGAGAAGGAGAGAGGACGCCCGGTGATGATAGCAGCGTTAATGCGAGGATTAAGAGATTTTATTGATTTTATCGATAAACTACATAACGGAGACGTTTCGTGGAGGCGACAAATAAAAGCAGCGGTGCTCTACTCGAATAGAAATGAGGGACGCAAAAAATAAGCAAAGGTAGTGGCCAAGACAGTATCATTATTATTATTATTTGTATTAAATCACCAGTGAGCACAATTTTATGCCTCTTAGTGTCTTCTATCTTGTTCCGTTTATCTTTCAGCATTACATTTTTCTATGTAAAGCAACTTTAGCTATTTTTCGACGCTCATTAGCATCCAGCAGTATGAGCACTTGAGTTTTCTTATATATATATATATATATTACGATCGATCTACTGTATAATGTAGCTAGGAAAGGTTTACCGGAAGCTACTTCGTTTAGCCGAAAGGTTACAATCTTGACAAGATGATTAGGGTGGATGATACGAACAAAAACAGAGACCTTTAAAAATGGAAACAGTTGTAGAAATACCGTTCGGTAGCAGCTGGTGGTCTAAGTGGGCGCTGCTGCGGCGGTCACAGAATGAGGGAAGGCGCAGGCCTAGAGAGCTAATATGTATTTGTCGATCGTATACGCATTCTACACATTCTGTACTTGGCCATCGAGCGTACGGCCTGATCTGGTTGACGGCGCCGCGGTACCCACTCAGTGAATGAGTAAACATAGGTGATGTCACCGGACGCCGCTTTAGAACGACAAGGTAGCGTGGCTAAAACTCTCTTTCGGGTGAGACCAGGAGAATTTCGAAGCCGTTTCGTTGTCTCCCCGTGTGCGTGCATGTGCGCGCGTGCGTGCTTGTATGTTATTGATGCCGTACCGTAATCCGCAACACTCGAATTGTATAACGTAGTCCGTCTCATTGACCGGCTGTTTCTGATCGGATCGCTGCGTGCAATCGTCCTGCTGGGCGAAGCGTTAGCATCATCACGCTAAGCGATACGGAACATGACGATGTTGAACAGAGCCTCAGTGACGATGTCGTTTCGGCATCGTTCCTGCGGTCGACGCTATTCGGAGAGGCGAAGAAATACTCAGACCTCCGGAGAGATACCAAAGGTCGCGGCGGCAGGCAGCGACGGTTGTCACGCAGCTGGTGCAATGACAGCAGGAATGGGTAACGGCTGTTACCGAGATCGAGCGCGTTTAGATCAAGTAGAGCGAAATAGCGTTTCCTCGGCGTCAGCATCATCCTGCCCGTAGCGACGGTGGTACCTGTAGCTTCCAGACGAAATAGATAAAAGAAAAAAAAAAAGTGTTCTTATTGGTTGGCAGCGACAGACGGTTGGATAAACCGACGATGGTAGCTTTCTGTCGTCGCGCTCATCATCCATGGTGTCGGCGGCTTTACCAGTGTTGAACAGGATATCCTGGTGCCGCGTCTGTTGTCTTTGTATATCACTCGATACAGATGTATGCGGTTCTTGCTTGAGAAAAGGCGGGCGCCCAGTACTAAAATGCGACGCTAATGCCTTAGTACGCGAAGGCTAAGCGCTTGGGCAGCAGGCCAACAGAGAGAAAACTCGTTTGGCTGCTGCTTGTGCTATTACAACTATTGTTTTCATTCGCTCTATTCTTATGTATTATAAAAGTATGTAGGACTATGAGCCTTTGCGAAACTGTGCCTCTTAGACATTGCAGCGATTAAGTTTGAATTTTACATGCTCAGAGGGCGGTGGATGAAAGTCGACGCAAAGAAGTGGTTACGGAGGAAACAATATAAACTGGACACCTTATAGAGGTCATATAATATATGCAATATTTGAGTACTGTTTTATGCCTCACTTTACACATACACACACACATATATATATATGCATCTTCCTTATATCTGCTGTGTATGTATATATAGCAGACATCAGGAAACAGGTCTTGGAGCTGAAACACATTTTTCGGATTCGTAGCGCTTGCATATCAGCGCATACTTGCCCAAGAAGCGGTTTGGCTGTTGTTGGCTAGATACGTATGTGGAGTAAGGTCATTGCCGTAGGTCCCGTAGGTAAGGTAGCCATAGGTCATTGCCGAAGATGTTTCGGTACTGAACAAATAGCACGGACTTCAACTATCGGCTTTCCTTATTCATGCTATAAAAAAACTACTGCTTTTCATATGGATAATAGGTCTTCTTCATATTAAACATATAGTTGCGCAATCGCTTTGACACTGTCAATCGGCCCAGCTGACCTTACATGCATAGGCTTGCCTACAAGGAACCTTGTACAGCAGTTTTTCCGAAAATAGGATCAATCTAATGTAAATGCTGTGTGAGACCACAGTGGTTTTCAGATATTGCGGAGGGAACTGTTAGGAAATTGTACCAGTAGAGTACACATTTGGTAAGAAAGAGGGCCACTTGCTACAGGGTACAGGTCACTACGTTATATAATCATCGCTCGATGAGGCACATTGTAGTGATTCTACGAAACACACAAGGACGCAAACGCATAGGTCGAAAGCTAGTATTACGGTGCGCAACATTGTCCTTCCTCGACAGTAGGACTTTCTTCAAACCTCGTTATGGATGTGGCTAGTTTGTACGGGCCCTAAAGTATATCGTATTTAACATATAATATCGTATATAACATATGTCTATGCAAGTCTATCTCGAACAGAGCGAACCTTATCCAGGGAGTGAAGCACTCCACGATTTGTCTTCTGCAGTCATTTTTATCTCTTTTCGGCGGCAGAATCGACTGGTGACCGTTTGCTTGCAATTGCCGTCGTAACTATGATTTGAGAGTACGAAAAGAGAAAGTTGGAAATCCAAGAATAAGCTCGTTACTGGCGCCTAAAAAAAGCGGACAAGCGATAACAACCAACGAATGGTTGGCGTCGCCGGGTAGCGTTTTACCTAACGATGGTAGTAGTATTAATAGAAGCAGCAGGAGTAGAAAGAGCAGTGAGCTCTTCCTCGCCGCTGACACCGCCGCCGTTAAGTAATTATCTTATATTTTAGCCTCTGTTCCACTGTCCTGTACACTGGACAAGCAGATACCGAAACCCTTATCATTGGTACAAAAAAAAAAAAAAAAATATATATATATATATATATATATACGAAAAGGGTATTTTTAACTAAGTTGTATAGGTAAAATAGGCCCCACAAATTAAGCTCCCTCTATAGAGCAATAGCCGGTAGCCTTTTATGCCGCTGCTGACGTTGGTTGAGACGGTGAGGAAACTGCGATTTTGACACAGCTTCGGCTGCTGCAGGAAACAGAGACGCGAGAGGCATAGAATCCAGCCAGAATTAGTGAACTTTTGGACTTCTATATTTAGAGTCATGTGGAAGTAGTGGTAATACGGTGTGCGATTCTTGACATAAGCTCGAGCTTTCAAAGTTGACCGCGGGGGAGAATCATCAGTCACAAGGGAGTTTGACAAAGTGCAGAATGATGTGGGGTATGAATACGTGACAAGGATTGCAGAAGCCTTTTCCCGCATCTGTAAGCATCAATGATAGGAGTCACAGCTATCAGATAGATGGATGACGGATGCTGGCTACACAAACAACTATCGCCATTTTTTGGAGATATACCTTTGTTTTATTTTTCCCTTGAGTATCAATTCAGTACCGTACTGAATTAAAAAAATAACTGAAATTTTCTACAAATACATTATCCTACACTACAACCAGCTTAATCGTCTGCCAGCCTTGCCCTATCACAGATAGCAATTGCGTATGAGCGGCGATTTTCATAGCGTCGTCTCCAGCGGTAACGTCTGACTGCATCGTTCTTCAACGAGAGACGCTCATTACTTGCTCTCACTTGCACTGCCTCACGGGGGGGGATTGAACGTTCCAATGCGATTAGGGGGTGCAGTATAGAAATTAATTTCATTCTCTGCGGAGAACAAAACGACGGTGCTTCTAGCGTATTTGCTTTCCACTTTTCTGTGAACCGACTTCAGAATGATCAAGTGGAATAACTGCGTCAGCATTGGCCAAGATACGCGCGCTGGCCAGATCTGGCCTGTGCCTGTCTATTGGTACTATTAAAGTCTCCCTTGTTTAGACCTTGGCACAATTTTGAATGGCCCTCGTCATCGGAAACGGTTATTGCAAGAAAAGAATTACAGAAAATCCGGACCAGTTTTTTTACGACTGCCAATAGGACAACTATAGCTAAACGTATAATGAGAAAATTAAACGATTCCATTGGTGGGATATTAGTGGGCTGAAATTTTCAATATTTGTCTATCTCCCAAAGATATTAGCGTACTGCTTAATCAAACATTGTTTTTTTTGCAAGCTTTACCTTAGCTCAAGGAAAGCACTCTGCTGACTGGACTCAAGTTGGCAACAAAATGATCTATTAATCTCTCACAGATTTTTGAATTTGCCAAACAGGTTCTTCCGCTACTCAATGGTCCATCAACAAATACAAATATATACATTCAGAAAGTATAAAAGGTAAAAGAGATCTTTCTCCTCATTAGATCAAAACGAACGCTCGATCCTTCATAACAGAATATTCGAATCGTATGCCAGTTACACGGCATAAACGCATATACGATCCATTAATTGAATTTGTCGGTCTGCCTACTGATAGGCGATGGAAATGGCCGCGACGCAGTTCATCTCGACGCGGCGACCACTCGCACCGTTTTGTCACGATCGATGTATCCCTCCGCCGCTATAGAACGCCGTAGCAGAACATTACCCCTGCCGTCGCGCATCAAATACAGCAGAAGGAATTCTGTTATGCTTCGAATCGTTACGCCGTCGCTATCGCTGCACCGTTAAGCGGCTGGCTCATCATTTAAATGATTTAAGCTTGTGTACTGTATTCTATGGGACACCTGAGCAACTACGAGTTAAATTACATTGAACGCACACATACTACATAGAAAACTTTCTTCGCGTCTGATTCGTTACGTGTGGACTGCTGGATCGTTACGCTGCTGCTGTGACTCGACGCTTGGGATTGTCCCAAAGAACAAACAAGACTTTTCGATGTTGTTTCTTGGTTCTCGCCTCTCTGTCTGGCCGCGTACGTTGGCGAACTAGCGCAGGAATTACCTTTTTTTTACAGATGCAACTCAATAGAATACTTGATATCGTGCCATGATTACATAGAGCTGGATTGGCTGACCGATCGACTTGCCAGCCAACAAAAAGGGCTCAACGATGCCCACCGGTTGGCCCCACTGCATTGATTAGGTAATCCATTTTATATATTTCCGTTTATTATGACTATATAATACATAAATAGTGACTTTTACTACTTCCAAATCATCGCAAGTAAAATGCGAATGAAATTTCTGGTTTTTCAATTAAGATCATATAGGTACGATATATACCGTAGCTGCGACAGCAATAACGACGGAAAACTCGTCCTAATGACTCGACGGGCTTCACTTGAACCTTATTAACCTCCACGAACCATGCTGATTGTCTGTTGAAGTAGAAAAATTCAAAAAGGCCCGAAGATGTATGCTTTTAATTAGCACATAACCCTTCAAATACGTGAATCTATAATAAATGCTTAAATATCTCCCCGTACGAAGCTGTCATTTTTCCGTTGGTACCATAGAAGCAGCGTAAAGCATGTGCAGCCTCCATCAAGCTGTCTGAACAATGTGTAGAATTGAATACGGTATCGAAAAAAAATCACTCGTTTATCAACAAGCGGTTTTATTAAATAATAAAGTTCCGCAAAGACCATATCTTGCATGCATACTGAGGTATTTATATCACGGAGAGCAAGAGCATACGAGAGTGCGTAGAACGCAGACAGAAGGAGCCATTGGGCTCCTCTAGCCGAAAAATGTTGGCGGAAAATGTCATGGTTAATCTCATCTGTCTGTCGAAGTATAGGACACCACCCAAATATAAGCAGAGGCAGCAATAGTCAATGGGGCAAGCTAATTGGCAGGCCATTGTATCTACTGGCAAAACCTGCAGTGGTTTTTAAGCGTTCTTTTTTAGCATTCTGCCGCGCTAGCCAAAGCAAGGATCGCAAACGTTCATCAGAGCTATACCTAACTTTGGCTAATGGAGTCGCATTTCGCCTGTGATTCGGTTAACCTTAGATACTGTTTAAATATCTTACAAAAGGTCATGCGCTCACTAAGTCAGCCAAGACACAGCAAACATGAGATCCTTTGGAAGATCACCGACGGAGCAGGAGGTGGAGCACAAACGAGGAAAAAATGCCAGGGGGCAAAGCAGATCCAGCGGCGAGCGTTTTGGAAGCTACCATTCTCTAACTGTTTGGGTCGCGAGATCCGGTCAGTGCAAATGCCCATGGTGAGTATGCCACCTTGCTTGCACCAAACTTAAAGTATCTTCCCAGTCGAGCGAGAAAGTCGATGTACACCAAAGTGAGAAAGGGGGATGGGAGGGAAAAATCAAATCCTGCAACCTCAGACCCTTAAGTCCAAATGGACAGTGTCCTTACTGCTTTAGAAATCGTATTTGAGTATGGAGTGCCTTAACTGCAATAAAGCGTACCTCTCATCCTGTGAGATTTTAGTGGAATCGTCTTATGCTGTTGACAGAGTCATTCGGTGTTATCGATACCGAAATCGTTTTTATTAAAGGGTACTAAGGAAGACTTAAAAGTTGATCTGCAACTTAGGACGCCTCGTTAAATAGAAAAAGCTATTTCCCGAGATGTTAGGAAACTATGGCACTTGACAAAGAAGCTAATTATCTCTAGAGCATAGTGTAGTCAGCGAGTTACGCTGCACTGTGCCATGAAGATGACGAACGAGTCGTCGGGACGCTCTAATGGTTATGGATACGAGGTGTCTGCCCGAATGTAAATCCGATGGGTTGCCCCCCCAGAATCATTGATGAGATGTATATTTTTTGCGAATTTTTTCAGATTTTAAGTGTGACGTTTTTTTGGAGGGTCTAAATGTTCTGATTTGGCAGAAATGACGATGCTTTAGTATAATATTAAGTTTGTCGTGTGCACGCGTCGCTGCGATATTTGCTCCCATTTTTTTCCGTTCGCTATTTGTAAATGCACTATTCGACCCAAAGTGTTAATACGATAGTGGCGTGACTATATCTGTATGTGTGTGTACATGTAGGAAGAACCTGTGCTGGTCGTTGTGATGAGGATGATGGCTTGAAATAACTTTAATTGTCGTCAACGGTCCCTTGCCGGATTCCCCGATGGCGCCATTGGGATTATCAACGAAGAGATGAGATGTCCGCATCCAATCGAATTTTGTCTGCCCTTGACATTTGTTGATTGCCGATGATCGAGACAGAGTTTTTCACTAAATAGATACGCATAGAGATCTATCCATAGAGATTCCGGCTAAATCTATCAGAAACACATTGGTGATCTGCAGATAGCTAGATAAATTGACATTCGCCAAATACGTGTAAACATTTCTACAAATGTAATAAAGATTCAGTAGTGCTAGAGATATGAAAAGGGGCAGTATAAGGGGGAACAGCGACGGCAGAACACAGCCGCTGACAGCGCCTGTGACAGTTAGCACTCATCGCTGCGTGTTATTCTGATTGATATCGGTCATTGATAGAAGAAGCCGACCGCCCAACCGACCGACCGACCCAGCCGCCCAAATATGTGCCCGTCTTCGTGTAGACGTGGGGTATAAACAACTAAAGAAAAGGCAATACGCGACGACGACGACTTCAAAATCCGTAGTATTGTAGGCAAAAATAGGCGGATTACTCAGCGAAAATTATTCAATACTGTTGTAGCATGGGCGCCATGAACGTCACAAGTTCTTAGTGAGTGTAGCAGGGCAGAAATGGACAAACAAGTAATAGCAATGCGTTTTTTTCGTCGTGGCAAAAACAGAATACTACCTAATTTCCTTACATAGGTTTGTGTAGCATTTCTTGTAAAGCTTAGACGATATGTGGTAGAGCTACGTCTTTGTTAAGTTGAAATCGAACATTGACGCAACGACGGTCTAGTTAACGTCCTCGTAAAAGGCTGTCATTCGAAAACCTCTATATATATATATATATATATGCCACAGAGACGAGCAGTATCCAAAAGAGATGCAAAAATTCAACAAAACGTAATGCTGTGCTGCTTTCGCTAGGCGTAATTCCGTGCTAGTCCTTCTTTGAAATATGTATCTTGCAATGAGTATTCGCCATAGGGTGGCTTGCGCCTTTAGGTTACAATGGGCACCACGTGTTTCTTTCGTATGTATAATATTATACATACGAAAAAAGCATCGCGCGACAGCAGGGTGGGGACGACGACACTGAAATGTTATATCGAATACCAGCGCACGAAATCGTCTCGTAACCCTAAACGACACAGGGCAGGCGCTACTGTAAAAAGCAGCCGGCGTAAGGAACGTAATCAATGCGAACAGCAAAAATAGCGCCGAAAATCAAGCGAGTAACGTGAAGTCATTTGAAAAATGCAGAATTCGCTACGGCCGCGTCGGCATCATCATCGGGGCGCGGCGTCAGCGAAAGAGGTGCCGAAAAAGTACTGCCGGTGACGTCATCCTTTGGCGATACACAACCGCTGCGTGTCGCGTGTGTCAGGAGTACTATATTGACGCCTCTGTGGGATCGTTCGTTATCGCATTTGTATATACACACACAACGGTGACAACCGGTTCAAGAGATCGCATTGGTGGAAACGACTGTCGTCTGCGAGGTGATACTATGTACGGCATCGATAGGCTGTTTACTGGTGCTGATGGCAAAAATTATCGTAAGAACAACGGTTACAGCGACTCCACTGCTGCGGTTGGTGCATCGTTGAAGTCTCTATTACTGATAACGGGGTGACGACTGACGGCTGGGCTTGTAGGAACAGCTGGAGCGGCTGGACCGCCTGTCATGGGGCTTATTTGCGGGGGAAAGTCCCGCAAATCAGGTTGAGACAGACAAATGATAAGCAATGAGCTTGAAGGAGAAATAGTTGATGGCGGAATGAAAAGCGCAAATATTTTGAGAATAATATACAAGAAAAGGGGGCGAATCAAAAGTAGAAAACAAAATTAGCCGCAAAGAAGAAAGCAGTTTTTATAGTACAGGTCGCCTGAGGGAAGCAATTGTGACGACGACGATGATCACGGTGGATCAGGGTGGACGACCAGAAACGAAACAAAAAAAAAAAGAGAGCAAAATGACGAAGTCGACAAAAATATAACGATAATGATAACGAATTAATAAGCGAACAGTAAGCAAATGTTTGCCACCAAGAAAGCGTAGCTTGTCTTAACTTGGCGGAAAAATGTCGCAGGCTTACAGTCTTTTACGCTATAGGTTGGCTGAACATGTTGAAAAGACATTGTTGGATGATAATCAAAGATGATTGCAGAAATAATAAAAATCAAACGAGGCTCAAATATGTTACTAAGAGCATTGGCGTGTGAATCTCCGCTAGAATAGAAATTTACAGATGTTCTATGGTGAATCCATTGACTCGGTCGGTAGTTTCTGATATTTTTCTAAAAAAGAAAGAGATCAAATGGAAAATCTAGATGATAATCTTCACCACCTAAATTGCAAGCTCTAGGTAACTTCTGCAGTTACATCGACTAAATTTGAGCCGGCTGCAATGGACACGGCTGCACCCTGTAAACCATACGTCGGTGACGATAAAAAGCCTCAGTTCTTCGTATTCATTACGCCGAGGTCGCTGTTAACAGCAGCTAGCCGAAAGGTGGAGACAGGCCAAATTTCTGAACGAAAACACAAAACGACAAGTAAGTACTTTACTTTTTGCTCACCGACTCAGCGGTGCCTTTCCCCGCTCCATTCCTTCAAAGTTCTATCAGTACCTTTGAAAATTCTTAGCAACGGCGTGTGATGGATATTGACTGCTGGTTTTATCTCAGTTGATTATTATCCGTCCCAGGCAATTTGTAAAGCTGGGCACCTTTTCGATACGACTTTGTCCGCTTGTCTTTATGCGTACATGACCGTATGTTCTTTTGAGAACAGCTGCTATGCACAATTACCTAGCTTGAAATTGCCTCAAACAGAGTGATAGTTTAGCGATCAACGCATTCAAGACGGCTAGTTTTGTCGAAATTAATACTGTTTCGCAGTAATGAAGCTCCGCAGCTGTAAATTTCGAGGAACTAAAGTGATAATAGTAGTAGTAGTAGTAGTAGTAGTAGTAGTAGAAACTAGGTTTTTAAATGGAATAGACGCGTTATTTTTTTGGGGGTAAACAAGTCGCGAATCGTTCCGATTAAAACTATTACGACGGCTCACTAAATTAATTTTCGGTCTGCGGTTAGCTAGAGAAGGCCTACTGTGTGTCGGACCGACCGAAAGAATGCGTGCCTACTCTACTCTCTATACCTGGCGGACTATCGGGCACAATCAGGTTCCTTGACCCAAATCCCTGACTCGAAGGACGGGGGTAGTTAGTTCAAAGGTTATGTCGTGCGTGTACCGCTCTCAGTCGCGTGCAGCCAGCAAAAGCTTCTGGTGGTCACGTCGTCTCACGGCGTCATGGGACTGCAGGGTCGCTTGCACAGCTTCAGCTATTTTTAGAATAGAGTTGTTGGTATGCCAATCATCGCATCCGTCTACTTTGCCCTGAAACGATGGCGTAAACGTCGAATTGTTATGATCGAATTTGCGATGGAGGGCCAGTGTGGGCCCTGTTTGAGGCCAAAATAACGGCGGCGCTATCTTTTGCTCTCCGATCCCCAGACCAAGCAGCCCCGATGGCGGGCCCTGGAACATAACTCACAATAAAAGCAAGGGCTGACAGTACGGATGTATCATAGCTACAAGATACAAAATCTTGATGTACCTTATCACGTTAACAGGAAGCTTCGTCTATCACCTATAGGAATTCGTCTCTGGTCCCCTCACTATGACAATGGACGCGACATATTTGCTGGACAATTGACTCGATTTAATAATAACATTATACTATTAGTCGCCTAATCACAGCTAATACCAGCTGCCCGGCTACCACCTGTGGCTCACGGAACTCGAGCCGACTCGGTGGGCGCGGAGACTAGGTCGCTGTCTGGCTGATTTTCTAATCGATTGGCGTGCTTCGACCCGTGTATATCCTATATAACCTATATCGATCCTGTATGACCGAAAATGGGACGCGTTAGTAAAAGCAACTAGCTTACTCTATTGGAAGGTGAGATTGTTCGACGCGGTAACGAGCACCTATCGAAGAACATCATAATCTTACGCCTTATATTATGGACTACAATTAAGTATTGTTAACAACAATCATCATAAGGACATGTGTCTCTGAAGTGGTGCAACCTAGCGCATAGGCTAACAATAGGTGTGGAGTTGTTTAAGGTACTACCGGGAGCAGTTCCTGCGATAGTACTTGTTAGCGCCATTTTCGCTGAGAGAGATGCTAGTAGCACAAAACATAATCATCAAACCCATTTTACCACGAACAGCATCGACAGCAAGAACATCGTAATGGATGGATAGTCACCATAACATACAACACACGCATCATCTGTAGCAGAGAAAATCTAGCAACAAATGGCGACTCGCTACATAGCTTCGTTACGCATGTTGGATCATTTATATATAATGTCAGTATTTGTAGGACAGAGCTGCTGAACGCCCGTCACCGGAGGACGCTCAAGGGATAGATAGGAACCCCGTAGGATGAGGTGATGGGAAATCGCGCCAATTTGTTGCGTTGTTCTTCTCTAGCGCCACACAGGTACAAAAACAGCTAATGTGTCCCAGTTGTGTGGTTTAGGCTTCGCGTACGCCTGATACGCTTCCATAAAAACGATCTGACGTCCTCCTCAATATGATATTCCTCCTTAATATGTGATATTTTTACAGCTGACAATGTATTATTGCCCGCAACGTGCAGCGCCATTTTCTCGACTTCTGTTGCTAAAAAGAGAAGTGGACACTGGCTGAGTTACTTTGATCGCCCTACCATAGTAGCAGCGAATTAACTTCACTAGAACACCGTGTTTTACCATAATAATAATAATAATAACAACAACAACTGCAATGTCAGAGCGAAACAGCATGAAGATGTCGCTGGCCAGAAGTCATTTAGTCCTCACGGGTGCTCTGTCTTGACTCGTGAAAAAGAACAAACGAGCGCCTTGGACGAACGGAGCAGTGCTCGTTGGTATGGTCTCAGAAAATTCCCAGTTTCCAGCTGAGTTTAGTGCCAAGCCGTTCAGCAGCGACAGTGACAGCACGATCAGTCCGACGTCGTGGCAGACCTATAGCGCGTGATGGGTGCTAGGGTATCTTCGGTTTTACATGTACACAAATTAACGATTGTCTCGACAAGCCAAAGACGTTTCGCCAGTCTATTTGGCGTACCATATTTCGTAACGTATTTATACGCATATATCGTAAGGGAAAGGAAGGCAGTCGTCGTAGTTGATTGCTTGCACAGAGAAACGAATGAACAGAAAATGCACCGAAACCGTTAGGTTGTTTTTTGCCAAGGGCGCGCCTTTGCCTCGCGTACCCAGATGCGTTATTAATTGCACTTCAATTAATAGTAATTGCATTATTAACTATTTCTATTTTTCAGTAATGTAGGCTCTATGATGGATTTCGACGAGCAGCTGTTGTGCATCGTCTCACGGGTGGTGTGTTCCCTTCTATTTTTGGGCGGCTAGTTTTTCATTGATTGTTGGCGACGGACTGCCCATAGCATGAGAACCGGTCATAAGGGCATGGGAATATGCATTGGCGATAGGCGAGTGTGCACAGCAAATAAGTGTCAAACGTTATTTCAACACATTGTCTAAACATCGCATGACGGAAAAGCGCCTTCGAAGCGCCAAAGTGTACTATTGTGAATCTACTTATGATTCTAATGCCGCTGATGGGTAGCGTCGGCGGTATGTCCTCTCGATTCGTGTCTGACCGAAGGTAGCTCTCAGTACAGCGACTACGTGTTTGTCGGCTCTTCGATTTGAGGTAAACGGTCACTGGGTCATCGTTCTTGAAGCAAACGACTTGAACCTTGTCGAAAGGAGAGTGAATTCGCAGGTCGCTCCTTCCCGTAGGTCTATGACAGAGTTGTTTGATATTATCGTTTTTAATATTGCTATGGCCTCTAGCATTCTCATTCGCTAGCATTACAAAAAAGTCTGGCATAATGTATCACAACTTTGACCAGCAGATTAATTACTGGCTTGCTCAGCCATAGTGAAGTCTCTCTGTCAGCAGTATTACTTCCAATAGATTTCTCTATCGTCAGTAGAAGATTAATCGTTAGTATTGCGGTTCGTCGAGCGATACGGGGGTCACCGAGCGTCAACTCGGCTTCGAAAATAGATTTCGTGCTATATTGTTGCAAACATCCTAATAATCACCAAAGACTAAAGTAACTAACGTTTCATCTCATGTAAATCATACCTGTTTAATTGAATAAACGGCCTTTCTGGCAATCAAACTTCTAATAATGAGCCTGCCGTTTCGCTCTTGCTTCGAACGGCTAACGGCACGCTGGTCCGAGAAAAGGACTAGCCTAAATCTCGATTATTATGTTTCATAACTTTGTCTGCCTAATAGCGGGAAGATTAAACGAGTACGTATGCATAAAACTAGAGTGCAGCGAAAGTTATTGGTTCGCGGAATTTCTATGTTAACTGGACTTACCCAGGAAGCTCTGAGCGTACTACGATTTCATCTCGATTGCTCTCGTAGGATTAATTATTAGTTATTAGGATAATTTTGCTAAGGAATACTCAGCGTTCGATAGAATGATCAGATCTAATCACTGGGTTCTTACCGGATTCCTATAAGCCCAATAACTAGCAGACAGCCCCATTGTCGAATATGTTCAACCGAATTAAGATGGTAAGTATCTTTTGCAATTTGGTGGGAAGCATAGGAACCACGCTTGTTCCCACTAGTCTACTGTAGGGGAGTGCGGCAGAACGAAGAAACGAGCCAATCCTGAACAACCCCTCCCAGTTACCTGTTAGCAAAGGAAAAATCTGTTCCACAACCTGAGTTGAAGCCCATCAGAGGCGACGAAATCATGATCTAACTAAGCATACATATATTCTTACGTGTGTGTACAGACTTGCATCATATTCTTGAAAAAGTTGACGCCACCCAAATTGATCTTTGTGTTATACACAGTATTCTAATTGACAAAGAATTACTAGATGAGACACTGCTTAAAGATGGCTGATCTTATTCCTAACAGATGCAACTTTAGCGACCGCTTGAGTCATTAAACATAAAGCGCAACAGAGACTACTAGATCCGCTTAATCGTCAGATTCGATCGAGGTGCGAGGAGCGCTGCGGCCCTTATATTTGTCACCATAGCGCGCATACCGACTCCTTCGTAGTCCTTAATCCGACTGCAACGCTCCATATTGTTCATGTGCGGGGCGCCTTTGCTCTGATTGGCAGGCAAGATAAATCAAGCGACAATATATAGATGCTGCTGGTGCAAAAAGGGTGCTAAAAATGTCCTTTCCACCGCTGCAGTCAATACAATCATCTGCTGATAATGTTAGTAGCAATCCTTGGTGGACGCCGCGAAGACCTGTACACGAACGGACGTGAAGATGAATACGAATGATGGCAACATGTGCTATGCTGTGACATGCAGTTCGGGGATTTTTTCTTTTCGTTAGAACTAGAAGTTCATCATAGTGTATCTCCCGCTGTGTGATAATGTAGTGTGCTTTAGGGCTCGTCTATGGTGACATCCGGAAATACCCGACCCGCAGGATGGCATGACGTGAGTCATCGGGGAGATTCGCGTACAGCGTTCTGGAGGGCAAATTTAGACAGGGAGAAGCCACAGATTTCGTGTAAAAGTACAAATTTGTTTTTTTAGCTATCTTGTTTATTCATGTTGATACGTTTATGATAATAAAACGAAATTCTTGTTGATGCTCAGTCCCAGCGACCCGAACTGAATTTGCCGTTTTATGATGTTTTTTGCGCAAGCATCGAGCTCGTGGGCCCCAATGCCCCTGAGTTAAGAACAGCGCTCGTTGATCCTGTTTGATACTCCTGTGTTTTTCTTTATTATTGTTACTTTCTTTCTAAGATCATTTGCAGCCAAACGCTTCATTCAGCGTATTGCAGGCTGAGGAAGTGGCTACCCAAAAATGTTAGAGAAGCTGAAGTACCCACCGATTAGAATAGTGCAAATAGTTCTAAATAGGTTATCGTTATTTCTATCTTTTTTAACTACTGATTTTCAGGGCTATCAGGCGTCAATGCAGAAGAAAATGGGTTTACGCACAATGTGCAGCTCCGTGTGCCGGAAGCTGCCCGCCTCGGGTTCGTATCGGCTAAGTTAAGACTCCGTAAGATTCCTGCACAATGTGCCGTGAGGGTTTACAAGATTGAGGACGGGCTAAGATCGCTCGTTGCTGATCTCCAAATGATGACTGGTAAGTACAGTTTGACATTGTGTTAAACATACGGATAGTATTAACGAGTAATAGTAAATAACAAGTCGTCGTATTTAATGTATCGCTACGAAGACATTAGATTATAACAAGCTGTACGGCCTGATACCAGCAAGCCTTTTGCTTCCATAGAAGGCTTCAATACGTGCAAGTTTTGGCTATCGGTCATCGAAATCAACTAATGTGTTTCCCCTTGTGTATCTTTTGCCTGCACTCCTTAGCAGGTTCGTCATTGCGAAACCGCGGGGCCCAAGCTCGCCGTGTTGTGGATCTCACATCATCGGTGAAGAGCTGGTTGCGGATAAACAATGTGATTCAACTACAGCTGTGGGGTAGTCGACGGGGCTGTCTTCGTCAGTTGCCAACGTTCGATGTCATGGCGACTGATCTGTCGTCTCGAGGTCGTTCAAAGCGATCAGCGGACAGCATAGGCAATCCAACAGGTCCATATCAGGACAAGCTTGGATCATCAAAGCGGATGTGCAAGGGCGACAAGGATAAAGTCTGCTGTCTGCGTCTTTTGAACGTCACTATTGCCGACCTTGGTTGGGAAGACTGGATCGTTGAGCCGAAACACTTTCAAGCCTACTTTTGTCGAGGCCAGTGTTTTTTCAGACATGGTCGTTTCGCGAGCTCGCACGCTGCGCTGCAAAGTAAAATGAGCCGACTTCTCGGCCCGAAAACAGTACCGCGGCCATGCTGCGCGCCTAAGAAGTTCAAGCCACTGCCGGTTATGTATCGTGACCGACAGGGAAATACGCATTTTGGCAGAATACCCAAAATGATTGTGAAGGAGTGTGCTTGTCATTAGATGCAATACGGTGACAATAAAAGAGAGACAGAAAATACAAAGCCGGTCAACTGGAAGCTAGTATCCGATCTAGATTCGTGAATAAACAACGTGGCAGAGGAAAGGCTGAGGGCTATATCTCACCCTTTGCTGCTTCTGCCCCTCGGAATTGTGTCTATCTCAGACCCACGTTGGATAAGGGTCAATGCTTAGCTGTCGAATAATCGTAAAAAATAGTCCGTTAAACGTGAGCTCGATACTGGTATAACGTAGTCCGTCACACACTGCCAACGAACAAAAATCGTGTTACCGACTTCGATAAAACAAATAATACCAGGCACCGTAGGAGAACTTTCTCCTGTCCGCACGCTAACGATTTTGCTCAATAAGCGTGAAAACTGTCGCCAAGGCTTCTGCAATTATATGTATTACCCTCAAATATATATAGACGCAAATATACACCCATATAAATAGTTCAAAGCGTTAAGGAAAATGTCCGAAACATGGTGAACAGCGACTAACAGGTATTCAACGCTCTTTGTGTATTGGACATACGGCACGCTCAAAGACTGGATTAATCAAACCTCTGAAAAAATTACATAATAGCATACGGCAAGCGATAAAGATATTCTCCCGGTGGCGTCTGGAAGGACAGGTCCTGTTACTATTATTCCCATCGTTACTAGCCAGTACTGTATAGAATATATATTCTATAAGTGTAATCTATAGAAAACCAAACTTAGGCTAAATTAAATGAACTTAATTATTATCTGTTAATATAATTATAGCTATTGTCGTTACTCGTACGTTCATTATTACTGCGGTACCCACTACTCTGATGTTATTATTATGGACTATTATAGATTATTACCACTATATCTAGTGCTACCATAGGCAATTGTAGTCTATCGAAGAGAATATTGTTAAATCCCTCAATTGTGTGATAGTACTATTAATGAGAGTATATCTTACGTATACACACTAAAGCTAAACATTGACACGTTTGAAATTTTCCGCTTTTTCGCGTATTTTCATACGAACATCTTGTAAACTCGTTTTCCCCTCCATATTCTCTACTCAGCCTGTCTGCTTGTTCTCAGTAAGGCTTAATATGTCCATATTTATGTAATAGTAAATGTTTATTTCAGGCTGGACAGTCGATCTGTAGTTGTCGCTTTGTGAGAAGAATGAATACAAACTCTATTTATAATCATCGTGTGTAGGCTTCCCCATTGCACCTGCGGGGCCGTAATACGTAATTGTTCCCCCGTTTGTATTATATATCCTTCTGCCGCCGCCGCCGCCGCCGCCGCCACCGCCACCGCCACCGCCGCCGCCGCCGCCCACACTCAACCATCGTAAATTGCTCCCAATGCAGGAACGCTAAAAAATTGCCTAGTAATCGAACAGACACGATAATTATAATGGTAACCTGATCATAATATTATTATGTTCAATATATAGGCGACTTTGTCTTTCCAAAGTCAGGAAAGAGTTTCGTAGGCTCTAAGAGCCTATAACAATTACGACGATGAATCGAGTAAACGACGTCTGCTGTCGCTTACTTTGGACAACCACTAACTACCAATACTAATTTTTATGTAAGATTTCGAGTCAACGCTATTGTCTTTTGTGGCAATCGTTGTTTGATGCTTATGCATAGATTTGTCCACTGATGATAATAATCCTCTATGTCTCCTCTGGCCTCTTACCGCGACACGCAGCTGATGGCGATCAGAAGGTCCGAGGTTAGTTCAGGGACATCGAGCTAATAAAAGATGCATTTTTGAAGGAACATTGTTCTAGGATGGTGATTGCACTTAGGCTTGGAGAAACAGATCCGTATGTGAAACTTCTACTAAAAATTCGATGAAAACTAAATGTAGCCTTCGAGGTGTATGCATTTTATCGCTCTTATGCGTGATGTGTCGAAAACTGTTATTTCTCTAGGCTGGTTTCGCTAGATTTTCCAACGTAACCTCGTTTTCCTGTCCTTCTCCATGCCTTCGGAGTGCTCTAGCACCATTACGCTTGTACACACCCTAATCCCTTGGTACAGAAACGCAGCCTTAAAAGTCAGGCCTAGCGGGAAAATTGTAAGCACAGCCTCCCGACCGTCATGTGGGTGCATATCTGCATCATTAAAATTACCATTTGTGTTTAGCGCTGTTGCACGAGAGCTTGAGTAGGCGAGAGCTTGAGACGGCGGAAGGCTACGAAAGGGAAGGAAGCACATCTCATCATCGGTCACTGTGTCATGGTTTTTTGGTAGAAACAGTTCGTACCATAAAGGAAACTCGAAAGACGTAGATGACATTATTAAAAAGAAAACCTAATAATAACAATAAGAACATTGTACGAGATCGTAGCCTTCGGTTAATGTTCCTCGTTTCTCACTGTGATACGCCAACTGGAATGACTGCATCTATATATATATATATATATATATATAAGAGGGAGAGCAAACAGATAAGATACTGCTAACAATAGTATGAAAATATGGGCAGACAATATTGCGAGTGTACACGTAGTAAATAGGATATATACATATACATATGTGTATATATATCATGGAGCAATTAGTGAGTGAGCAGGTGCGTTGTCAGGCCAGCAGCCAACGGGTGCCAAGTAGTGAGCACTACGAAAAAGCTGTATAGGATAAAGGGTTCGAAATAAAAAATATGATATGAATATTTACGATAAATAATCTGTACGTAGCTAAATAGATATATGTAGCAGAAAATAAATTATATATATAAATATATATATCCTATAGAAATACATTATGTAGCTGTAATCCTAGGTTAAAATCAGAAGGAAAGGGAGGAGAGGTTCAAAGTTAAATTAACCTTTCCTATTAGATGTCCTGCCCGTTAAATTATGTACATATCGTATTCTGTTCTCAGAGCCAATTAGCATTACATGGGCTCCCTACCTCATGACAAGCCAAATGACCAATATTTCACACAACAACAATATAATCATGCACGCCCCACAATCTATCTCGGCACAAGTTGGAACTCGTTCACACATGATTGATGATGGCACGTAAAAAAAACGCCAGCAGAAGCAGAAGCAGCATCTAGGCACGTTAAAGTAGAATGGATGCTCTCAGCATCAACGAAAGGTACTGCTGATAAGATATCTATCTTGTATAGTAATGTCTTTGCAAAAACGGATCATCAACCCAACAAAGACGATGGCCAGCTAACAAATGATAAGCAAACATTAATAACTCCGCCGTGCTTACTGCTACCGAAAACAGTTTAGCTGAAAAATATTGTATAGCAATGCGCAAAAAAAACAATGTTGTTGACACGTTTATCGTTATTATTATTTTGCTTTTTTTTCATGTTTTGTCAAATTGAAATGGAACAAGGTAAATATTGTTCAAATCTCCTTTTTTTTTTAACCAACATATCATGGACCAAACACACAGCTATAGACAGACAAAATCATACATACAGGCGCACATAAAAGGACGGGCAAAAAACTGAAGTATAACATATCGGTTAGGCTAAAAATATATAACACACACAATATATATATTTGTCCATGTACATAATGTATTCATAGACATCTAGATGTGAAATTACTATTTTTTTTTTAATTTATACACAAATTTTAACGTGAACATTTTTTTACTTGCTGTTCTGCTATGCCCGCTATACTTGCTAGAATTTGTGCGCGGATTTGATTGAGAACGGTCGTTCGAAGTGTTGCAGCCAACACCGGAAGAAACGACCTGATAGCTTTCTATCTACGAAATGAAGACAATAAGAGCATAACGCGATAAAAACGACGCTCATTATGATACTTTGCAAACACATGGAAGATCGCTTTAGATCATACGGCAGAAGAATGGGTTCGAAGTGGTGTAGCACGTATAGTTGTAGCAGGCAGTGACACGAAGCGAGAACGAGTGTTAACCTAGAATATAGAAAACTCCGCTTGTCAGCCCACGAAAAATAGCACTCGATAGATATATATATACAATGTGTACCAAAAATGTATACATTATTTTATATATATATATATATATATATATATTACTATAGTTTTTATTTACAATAATTTATATTTAAATTGCAAAAAAATCATAAAATGTAGAACTATTTCATCAAGAAATGCTCTTACATTACCAAATAATTAATTTATTAATAGATGAAATGCTTCAATTGAAATATAGTGTATACATTTTTTGGGACACTTTGTATATACATATATAAATGAAATACATAACAAAAGATTAAAATGCGACGTTACTGTGAGCCCCTTTAGGTTAGGCGCTGTAAATGATTTGAGAGCGCCGTTGGAATCTCACTTATTCATGTATTATAATAAAAATATTAAGAAAATGACTATTAATATGATTGAGTCTAACAGTAAAATGACGATGCGATATTTTTGTCAAAATAAAAACAACCTCCAGAAATTCCTGATATGATGTGTGTTCTGTTTTCGATATGACTGATACTCTGATACCCTTTAACATTATCGGACGGATGAGGCAAATCAATATAATAGTAACAATCACACCTTTTTCCTGTATAGACAGTGGGCTGTAATGTAGTAGAGTGCTGACAAAAACTCGGCTGACGACGCGGCCATGGCAGAGTAAGTAATACGGTAAACTTCAAAATGCGACACAATACCCGGCATCTGAGTAGAGGCAGTTTGGTTTCCACTAGGTGCTTAGCAATCTCCAAGGTTCCCAGCGTAGTATTTCTTAGTTTTACAAGTTTTTCGAGCCCGTTTTGCGTTCGATCGTTGTTTATTCAATGAAGGCTGACAAGTCTGAACAGATATAGAGTAGGCTGAGCTCAGCAATAGGGACGAATTTGGTATATTTTATATATAGTATATACTCAGTAGAAATAACTAACGCATATTATTTACCTGTTTGAATCTCACATAAAGTTCATAGATCTGTTCTCGAACTAGTTATAGCCCATACGTAGCCAGTATAGAACACGCGAATGGTTCTTGCCACACCGAACGCATTTCACCCCAGCGATTGTTGGGGGCCAAGCGGTTGATTCTTGATTATATACCATTGCTCGTACATGGCGTGTTATCCCATGAGTTTTGACTATGCCTGTAAACGTTCTTCACAGGACCTCAAGGACCTACTGAAATGTTCACCTTTCTCGCCTGCAAATGATGAAATATGCCCAACACTCGATAACAAATGTTAGGGCTCTAGTTAATGAAAATGTTAATACTATGCTCTGATACTTCAGATACGGTTGTTTTAAATACTAAAATAAAAAGTATTTAGTGATATTGACCTCTGAGGCCTCATCGAATCGCGAGCTTCCTTCATTGACCTGTTCTGCCTTCAAAAAATTATTATCAAGTTCGAATTTCCACAATGCCCATCTTATCTATGAAGGTGACAAGATCATCTATGAGAATGCTCAGCTCTGACGCTCAGACGACCAATCCAACATGGGGTACAACGCAAACAATAATGTACACTGGGTCACGGACAATTCCCTGTTTTTTATATTCATTTAGCGCTACTACATAACTTCAATGTTGTGGCGTGGTTGTTTTACGTTTCACCTATAGGCAAGAGCCTACAATTTTCCTAACAGCCATTTATGATTAACTAGCATCTAATTGGCATCACTGAACGATCAACATGCTCGTGTGTTCAGTTTTCAACCCTGATTCGGCGGCTTCGCGGTGGCAGTTTTGGCATCTACCGGAACTCGACGCAAAAATAAGTTGCGAGTTCAATTCCTGTGCTACAGTTGAATTAAAATGTCCACACTTCGGCCGTTTTCCTTATGGTAGAAATTCCGAATGTCAGATTTTTGCTCGACAGAAGCGTCACCTATTGGTCACTAGCGGCACGAAACGATCGTTTATGGGCTGTTTTCAACAAAATATGATGCAGAATATACTGCAATCAAGAAAAAAACTACTAGTAGTGAAGATTAGCATGTAAAGTCACAAAGCAGACCTGCTAGTTCACGTTGGGGTAGTAGATTTAATAGAAAACCAGAACCAAACCAAGACGTTTCATGTATAGCAAATTAAGCGTTAGCAATCTTCCTTGGCATCAGCCGTTCACGTGTGTTGAGAAATCATGTGGTGGCTTCTGAAAGCATTTAGCGATGCATACTCGATTATATATTATCTCAGGAACTAGGTTATGGATCGTGCCTACGATTTCCAAGATTGGAATACGTCACTCTAAATGGGTGTCATAATTCTTATCAGAAAGTATATATTTCATGCTTGTTTCTTTCTCAAATGTTCGGCAGTATGACCATTGTACCCGTTTGCCAACGAGCGTGCTTTTTATAAGTCTATTAAGTCAACAGAGTCGTTTACCTATGTCGCTATCTATTACAAAATGGGAAATCTCACCATCTACCTAATGATCACATGCGACTTCCAACCGCGTGGCCTCCGTGGCGCAATCGGCTAGCGCGTTCGGCTGTTAACCGAAAGGTTGGTGGTTCGAGCCCACCCGGGGGCGAAATGTTTTTGGTCAAAAATTAGTTTCCAACTCATGGCGTACTTTTGGGCAACTATGATCCATTTCACTTTATTTGTTAAGCATTGAAAAATAGACATGAAAAGCTCAATTAGAAAAATCTGTTACACCCTGCTAGGTGTAACTAAGAGGTGTCCGTCCTAGAAAAATATTGTCGGTCTATCGAAACCTGCGATATATATATATATATACAGCTTATCGTCGTACAGAGGGGGAAAGAGCCTCAAGTGGATTTTACTTATTCTCGCTATAGTTCTGCGTGTTTACCGATCCCTAGATCTAAATACGCACAATAAGCACAAAGCAAAATCAGAAAACATAATGGTTTCCAAACAAATCCAATGATGACGCGAAGTTTCCAAACGACCAACAGCAGCTAGATAGCTCTAACTCTTACTTCATCAAATAGGAGTTGTTATCGGTGCAGCTGAGAACAGTGATCAAATACGTGTGCTGCTTATGCTGACTATGACGTATGCTGAATAACAGGTTGTCCAAAGATAAATGCCCTATCGGCTCCCAGCTCAAAAACTGGAAGTCTGGCCCTATTCTAAACTAATCGTGACGAAGCTAGCTACCCCATGAGTAGAATGAATATGTCATCAACGGGGACTGCTGTCCGATCGAAAGTTTTCACTAGTAATAGGCTTCCGCCTTCGTGGGGCGCAAGTGAGGTCGAAGCATTTAAAACTTGTTGCTGTTATTGGACATAGAGCTTCATAGGCAACATGTGATCGTATGCGCTTCAGTATCTAAATAAAGTATAAATACTTCCGTTTACCTCTTTGAGATCCGGTACTTTCCCATCTTCCCGTAGCACAAGCCTAGCTACAAAGACTAACTGGACCGTATACTGGAAGCAAATTTAACTGTTGCTGCAGATAGTAAAATCCACGATAGCAGTGAAATTACATTATAGCGTTTATTTAACGGTGATATAGTCAATAGTCAATATATTTAAATATACAGTATAAAGTTGTTCTTCTGTCCACATTTTTCTTCTGGTTAAAAGCATTTCAAACAATCATAAGAAGGATTCTCTTCTCTCTTCCATATAACAGACGAAGATTGTATATCAATTAGTATCAACGACTCAAGGTTGACCTGAAATTGAGCTATTAGGCTATTTTTAGTCAACAAGAATGGAGAGTGTGCTCATTACGTGTCACAGCCGTGTAAATATTATAAAAACTGCAACATTAAAAATGACGGAAAACAGTGTTCTCTTAAATATAAAATTGAAAGCTCTTTAACTCTCTCTAAATGAATCATAGATTGACCAGGTCTGAGTTACGCCATCTGATAAACTTTACTGAATGTTATACTATTTTTGCTTTGTACGAGTTGAGGCAGTTATGCCCTTTGCAGGCTTACATGCACAAACAGCGTAGAGGGCACAATGTTCCTAAATAACAAGTTTCTTAGATGTACATGGCGATAGCCTTCTCGCATCGCTGTTAGCGGGATTGCGTATTCGCCGAGTCGTCCATTTTTGCCCACCCGCGAATCGGACATGACAACAAACACAAGTTGAGCCAGATCTGGAACATTCACCAGAAACTGGAACGTCTGATTCCAGATTGGATTGAAACCTACGAAGCAAGGTTACAAAAATTATTAGTTAGTTTTTCATACTAACGGACTTTTCTACAAGACTTTTGCCCGCAGATAACAATACGAATACGATCACGATGATACCTGATAGAGTATTTCAAAACTAAGGGATCCCACTGAATGAAGGCTGTTGAGCGGCAACCTTTACAATTTACTAGAAAGGAATTACAGCATATTCAAAGCAATATCTTCATTCTATACACGGTCGTAAATTGGCGCATGGCTGTTTTTGATTATCGACGCCGGCTGTCGAACTACGATTGCATAATTAATACCAGTGATCCTCTTTTTTCCTAAACGTTTCGGCTGGAAGCCATCTTTTTTTTTTTTTTTTTTTTATGTTAGAGATGTTAGAGACTAAAGTATCGTGTCTGTGACGAAAATTTCCTCACGCCTCACTGCGAACCTATGATGATATATGCCCACCGTTATTGCTGACGAAGGAGGTCCGACCACAGTTTTCGTCCAATGGATGTCCGATTATTTTGATTTCGACGTAAGGATCGGTCACCTCGCCTCTAGCAGGCATATATTGTCCACTGATAATCTAAAAGCACGACAGTGTGACATGATAGCGCCGGCATATAGTACGATAAAGATTCTTATGACAGCGGGTATAATTATGTATTTCAGGGTTGATTGTGTATACTTCATTGGGTTAGTCGCGTTTTTTCTCACATAAAATCATTATTCCTTGTTAGATACACAGATGCCACTTCTAGCGTTTCTTGACAGGCTCTAAATAATATGGGCTAGATGCTGTTACCAGTGCCGTTTAGAAAAGTAATCAGCCACTTGTAAACTCAAGCCAAGAGTGCACACTCGATGGCGGTACCGTTAGAGTCAGAAGGCGGCGCAAGTCTGGGTCCGGTTGGGCAAAAATAAACCCGTCACGAAGGATTCGTGGCTTAAGAACGTAACCACAGTTCCCATTTTGGGCGAACATGGATAAGTTGTAGAATTGGTTCTTGTCAGATGTCTGGTAGTTGAGGGCCAC
Organism: Varroa destructor; assembly: GCF_002443255.2. Taxonomy (NCBI): domain Eukaryota; kingdom Metazoa; phylum Arthropoda; class Arachnida; order Mesostigmata; family Varroidae; genus Varroa; species Varroa destructor. The sequence continues at coordinate 27,926,922 of NW_019211455.1, read as the reverse complement.
TGAGGTGAAAATGTCATAATTGAAAAAATCACATTGAAGTAAATCAATCATTTTTAAAAGTGATACAACGTTATTATATAAAAATATATTATTATATGTTATCTCACATAACCAATTTCATAAAAATTTCTCATATTGTTAAAGATAAAAATTGTTCGTTTTTATGTTTATATACTTTGTTGTATTATTATCTGACGAGTGTTCAACTAAGCAAAAACTAGTATAGAATGCTTAATTAAGAATGAACACATAATAATGTAAATTAAAACATTTTTTACGATAACACAACACGATAAGCGAAACAGGTAAACATTTCAAGTGCGTAAAACTAGACAAATATGCTAAAAAGAAACTAGGATTAGGCGAACGATACTAAGCTTTGAAAGAAAAAACGTAAAAACAGTTTCGTTTAAGTTAAACAATTCATTCAATTCAAAAGCTCGTTTCATGAGGTAAATGAAGTTAGTACTAGAACATCAAAAATGGCACTGCCTACAAGAATAGCGGTTGATCGTTCAACGGTACTTCATCCATAGTAACAAATATGCCTTAAGGACTACAGGGAGATATGCTTTAGCATATCTCCCTGTAGTGATTATCGATCTAGAAATAAATGGGAAAAAAGCGAATGGTTAATCAATCTGTATCTTAAAAGTAGAGTAAATTCAAGCCCGTACCCATCTGACAGCCAACATTGAATAGTGGGGTGGGGTCAAAGTTCGTCGAATGAACCCTGGTTGGTTTTGGATAGACTCTAGTTAGATGCGTCCGAGCGAAGTTCGCCAATGCCTGTGTAGTTTTAGCGTCTGCCAACATCTCTTCACAATGCGTTTCACTAAATGATGCCATTTGGTTGAAACGCCCTGTCGTATCAACAGAAGCAACGTTACATACTAGCTGCAAGGCGCGGGATTACATGACCCGTTGAAATGAACTCGGTTATATATGTATATGTATAATGAACTTGGTCGTCATCGCTTTGACATCAAATAGGGACCTTACCGAAAAATTAAACTTTGCTTAAATAGTTGGAAACTTTCAGCATCCGCACGAAAGTATAAAGTGCGGGCGTTCTCTAAACTTACAGTTTTCCGCATCTGAAAATGATTTCAGTTTTGTCGCGACACAATAATTCAGGACATCAGAGAGTTGGCGAGCTACGATCGTCTTGGGAGACGCCACAGGGCTGACTGAGCTACGCACTATTGGCGATGACACCGTAGATGCGCTCGAGCCTCGCCTGTACCTGGGCCAAGCACGAAGTGATAACGTTCTGGTATAGTTATAGGTCAATAAATATCTGTGGCACACGTATGACAACATTTTTGGCATTAACGTTTTTTAAATGATGGATGCTGTATTACGAACCCTCTTACCCCTTAAGTGTCGTTCGTGCAAATGAGGCATTTTCGTCATCTTCATTAAGTTTCTTTCGCGTTGATTTTGCGATCTGAAAGACACATTATGAAGCTGCCATATTCATTCGGACCACGACTTCAGCACCGTATAGAAGCTTCAGTTTTTTTTCAACCATTCTCAAAATGGCTATCGATGAGGATGAATGAGTTGTTTCGATCACAGGTTTTGCTCAGTATTTCTGTAATAAGCTATCTCTAGCTGTAGTGGATGCAGTACCTGTATGACGTCCCTGTAGACTTTCAGAGTCTTCGTTGATGAAGTATGAGTCAGATTGGGCCCTGAGTTATTATGATGAATACTTTCAGACGGTTGCTCATTCCTTCGCTTTGCCTATGGTTCACATAGAGTTCGCACAAAGACAAATTTCTAAAATATCAATGGTTAATACGTCTAACACGAACCGATACCCTTTACTTAAGCTATGCCCTTTGCTTACATCATAGGAATCATGTGTCATATATAGGTCTTCTTATGCGTCATATATAGTAATCTTTTGCATTTCGTCTTATCTAAACGCTACTGAAGATGTGTAACAGATAACGACAGAGTTTCTTAAAGGCAGAGCACCTTAAAGACATCTTTTTTACCTATACATCCTTATGTATAATGTTTTTGCTGTTAATTTTTTTGACTCGATCGTGACATCGAAACATGTCTGCTCCATTCTACTCTGAACCTGCGCTTTATCCTTATCCCCATATGTATGTAGTATATTTAATACATATTTTTATTTATTTACACATATGTATGTGTGAACAAAATTAACACCATTAAGGGAGTTCTTCAAAGACCGAACCAGAAAATGCAGGATCCGGGCGAGATCCGGGTTAATTTTAACTAGGTAGCTAAAGATGTATGTGGTCCGACATTCTTATGGTGGAAGACAACGCTCGCTAGTTGCGCTTTTCAATGGCTTGTTGTAGTCTTGTTAGTTGTTAAAGGTCCTGATGATGGTATAGTGGGTTGTGTGTTTGTCCACTGTGGTTGTCTGGGTCGGAATCTGAACGTGGACACACTTCGTTTCGTGCTGGGAACCAGCCGTCTGCTGGAACGCCTAATGACGGTACCAGACGCAACGTTGAAAATACTTAGCCTTAGTTGTTGATAATAGGGATCAGAATCAATTATCTTCATATGCATGAGTTTCGTTCGATCTTGTCAGACACATAGCTAGCCTAGTTTGGCGTCAGTCTGGAGATTACCTCAGATGGTAGACCACATTGTTTTGTACATTACTGTCGTGCGTGACCCGTCTTTTATCGGCAGCTTTACAAATGACTCTATTTCGTTGCTTTTCTATGAAGTTTCGCTGATTAAAATACCACCGGCAATGCGTTGATTCATGTGGGACCCAAACATCGAGCTTTTTTCATGGCCAATTCTCTCCTAGTAATTTAAAGACGATAGACGTGTAGTTCCTCAATTATATCATAGCTGTCCACGTATCGTAAGCATTTTGTACATCGAAATGTTCGGAATAGAACTGTATCTCTGGGCCGTTTCTTCTAATAACTTCATTTGGACTATAAATAACACATTTTTTATGAACTATAAAAAATACTGAGTTTTTATAAAAATTTCACTTATTTTCGCTATGGTTTTTTTTGACTTTCGACAAAGGCATTTTAACAAGCACATCTGCTACAGCCAAATATAAATTTTCCAATGGTATCAATGCAAATTCGACGCGACTCAATCTTTTTCTTAACATAGCATATACATATCGTCATAGTCGTGCTCGGTCGTCATCAGCTAGACGATAGTAGTTTATTTATTTTTTGTGAAGATCTTTCCCGATAGCTAATGATAGCGTATGAGGACAGGGCACCAAGGTGCTAGCAAACCAAGGACTGCAAAAGATTTTTTGTAAATGCAGAAAATGTTTTTTGTAGAACGCAAAGTCAAAAACGGACCGTTTATGCTTGATCATGCGGTGTTTCATGGTTATAGCAGTACATATCGATTCTCCGCTAGATTGTAACTTTACAAACAGGGACTACACAGCATCAGCAAACTTCTGCACAAATCACCCGAATACAGCACTCATGTACGATTTAAAACGTGCCCATATCCACGAGAAACTGTCTATCTTATACTCATAACTTCCGTTCGAATCGCATCGCAACAAAGGCATCGTGAAGATGGCAGGACAAAAACAACTAAAGAGATTTCTGCTGGTTGAAAATGCTTCAGTGTAGATAGGCCGTCTCAGAGATTTTGTATCAATCGAGCAAAAATTGTCCTTACCAATAGTAAAAAGAAAACGTTCACAAGGCCAGGCGCATTTTTTAGGTAAGGCTTTTTCTTAGCGCATTTATGCAGTTCACATTTACGTAACATTTACGAGTTCCCGCAGCGTTCAGCGTATACAGCAGTAGAAACCAGTCCTACGGTCATGAAGGTTGAGGGGGGTGGGGGGTAAACCCACTACAATGTGAAACGAAAAACTAAAACAATCATTATAGCTAGGTAGTTTTAAAATAAACCGTATCGAAGATGGTTGCTGAGATTGATATCATAAGCCAATTTTATTGTATGGTTGACTCTAGGCATCTGAGCAAAATCCTTTTTATAAAACTATCGAGAAGCTCGCCAGTTTGTTTACAGTCTTGGCGAGAAGGAAAGCAAATTGAAAGATGTCTCCTGGAAAAGAAAAAAATACTGCTAATATGGCAGCAATACCGAAAAGTTATGTCGGGGACGTGCGGTGACAGAAACACAAACCGCTGCTAGACGTTATTCCAACAACTTAGGCAGTCGGATGTTGTTGCAACCGGGCTGGTATACACAGAAAAGACCACCAGCGACGCAATTTACGCGACTAGCCTGAAGCGAGTCTGAGCAACGGGCAAGAATACATTTAAGAGAACGTGAGTGGTAGCGCAAAACAGATATCAAGGTTGCTTAAGCAGCCTGACGCTGGTCTGCTAACGTGGGGAGGCTGGTAAGATGTTGGACATATCTAGCTGTAGTTTCAATACTGTACACATTGGAGACCCTGAAAAATTTTCAACCTGAAGTCAATACTAATCGTGTGTATAACTAGAAGGCATCTAGAAGCATTGCTCACCTTAATTAGAATCTTGCCCTTGAGCTGTTCTGGGGATGGAAGTCTGGTCGTATCATCATCAACGAGATCGGTGCACAACCTTTCTAGAAGAAATAACGGCAAGAAACATATGCAAACACAAAAAGCATACGTGTGCACCACACACACAATGACCTAATATTCTATTCAGTCGTATGAAAGCTTTAGTCTTCTCATAATCTCTTCATTGATCACTGTAATTAGCTTTTGTACCTCGAAAGTTGACAACTATATACAGCACCTACGTCTAAATAAGAATCTATCTTACCTCCAAAGATATTGAAGAGATGCTTTGTCATGTTGGCCTCGTTCTCTGCATTGCAATGGTTTTCAATTGACAGGATAATCGGGCACCTGAAACGTTTACGTCAGTAGGAAGAAATTCTGAAATGATGTATCGCAGCGTCGCTTCTCTAGGTATTAAAAAATCACTTCTTTATATATGGGCAAATGCATATACGTACGAGCTTAATGGAATCTCACTAAATGTAAATTCCTCCCTTGGCTCTACTTGGCTCTGTGCCAGCGCAAATCTTCTTTTAATAGTACCATAGTCTGATAGGAGGGAGTGATGGATGCTTCTGATTCTATGGCTTAGTATCATCGTAGTTGGATTCCACTGAGCCAGGGGCGTGCCAGGTTTTTGGTGAAGGGTAGAGCTACTTTTTAGCTTTCTATATAGACCCAACCAGTTAGCTTCTTACTCTTCTTCACCATTAAGTATGGTCGAACGCTTTTTTCTAAGCCGATTCTTCTCGTTGAGGATACGCCTCGTTGTTTTGCTTCTATTTCTCCCTCAACCTAATTATGTAACTTGTGAAGTCCTTAATTCCTACTGCTTCTAGGTTTTTGAGTCGGTGTACTCCTCTCCTTCCGTGTTGTAAGCGGCGCACTGTGCTGAGGTGTGCACATCCATCACCTGGTGGACTGAGTCGCATTGGACATATGAGTCTGAAGGTGACTTGCCTATCTACCACAGATAGGATTGGAAGTCCCCGTGTCCTCTGGGAAACTAGGTAAAACTGTAGGTTAGTTCACCTCTTAATCATTCAATCCAGTCTTTGATCCTAAGAATGTCTTCTTTGACCTTAGCGCCTGGGGCTTTACGTGGTATAGTATGGCACTCCGTTTGCCACTGATTTACAATCCTTCCTCTCACCTCTCATTTTCTCTCATTTCTTCAGGTTTGGCCTCACCTCATGTAGCTCAACTTCCGCTCATGTTCCACTTTGCGTTCTTAGGGATTGAAACTGGCTGGGACTAAGATTGCTTCCGTGCTTGAAGTTTTGTGCGTCCGCAGTACCACAGCAGCTAGAGTCCGTTGAGCCTTATGAAGTTTGACAATTTGGCAAAAAAAATGGCAAAGTAGTCCGAATCGCCACTCGAAAAAGGGCAATGGACTCCCCTTTTGACATTAAAAGCATGTGTTTCCCGTCTTTAGTTCCATGAATACTAGGAATCAATTTTCTGACTTCAATCGACGCTTTTATTGTTGTAGCCGCCGATATGAAGGGTATTCCTTATAACCTGATCCAGGTAAATCTAGCGATCTGATTAATTCTACCGCTCTGACTTAGTCGAAGCGGATCTGAATCCAGTCTTTTCCGCCCACAAAGAGACCTTGAGCAGTGTCTCGTTTACCCTGTGGGGTATTTCGGCGCGGTTTTTCCGGTGAGACAGCTAGATATCGTTTTCCATAGCAGGCTGATGAACACATTCTTGAAATTTACTATTACTGTCGACAAAAGCATCACCTCCTGTACCTATAGAAATTTTGCGTGTATTTGATGTAACGCGTTTGTGATATGTGAATTGTGCTTCTTCTATTGTTTCGTGCCATCACTGCTTTAGTGTTATCTAATTCCTCCTGCTAGGACGCACAGTTTGCCACATTCTGACTTCCTTACCCTGAAACCCCATCTCTGAAAGCAGTGTAACAGCGCTACGCTACTATCAGTTTTTCATCTCTGCTCTGCACTCGATGTAATGGTTATCGCTAAGGTTCTCCAACTCGTCCAATATCACCCATTTCTCTAGCCTGATGCCTTGAGCTAACAAATCTCAAAATCTACAACGTCTTGAACCTTGCAAAAAGTGGGTAGCGCGCCAGAATTCATTGAGACTGTTTCGTGTATTGCTGTCTATGCAGCCCCCCCCCCCCCTTCCCCCGCCCTCTCCCTTTAATCGATTCCACGAGCCCTTCTTACCTCTTAAGCTGGATCGAAATCCACAAAAAATAAGACAGACTCCTCCTCTAGTTCTATGGATGACTCCGTTACCCTGCTGAGGATATCATAAAGCTCTTACGGCGATCCGTTTGAACTATTGTAACAGGAATAGAAGCGATCTACCACCTATAGCATATCCATGAGAAGCCTTTGTCGCTTCCTCTGGTAGAGACTCCGTTGCTTCTATATGCAATGAATCACCAGCACTAATCTCGTGGGAGTTACCACTGATCATTTTCTCATTTAGTTCAGCAAATGCTTCAAGCCCCTGTTGCATATATCCTTGAAAAGAATATGGACCTGCTTATTGCGATTGCAATTTACTCGTATAACCCTAAATATTTAAGACACCCGCTGTTCGTCTCGCCTGTTGCCGACTACCCTCCGGGGCAGCTTTTCCTTCGCTGTAGCTTCAATGTGTTCGGCGTCGTCATTTATTGTTGAAATTGATAAGTATTTTCAGCCTCATTGGGCCTATCGTTTTTATCACCTTAAGTGAGTCATTTTTATTGTTCTCTGGTCGCACAAAAGGGCTTACTTTTGCCTTTTTTGTGAGACTTGTCCTAATCTTTTCTCTGTACACCAAGCAGGCCGCCATATTTACAGCATAATCCGTACTGCAATTATATCAGATAGCTTCATCCTTGCACCCCTGAGCAATATGCACCGCACCCATGACACCTTACTTTTTGTATTTTTTTCTCTTACACTCGTGACCCAGCTTCTGGATTCTAAGACAGCAAGCCTTATAATCTATTCTAGCACTAAGTAAAATATTTAGCCTATGAACAACCTTCCGCTCCCTAACACCTTCTCAGCCGTAACCTTAGACCAAGACGAAACGACAATGTGCCCTCTGCTTGTTTTCACCTTGATAGGTTCCTTCGGCTCTTTAATGTTCAGTGCTTAGGCTCCATTTGAGTCACTCTATTAATTGTCGCGTTAATCTCTCCTTCGTCTTTCACGAAATTGACTGCAACCTCCGCCAAAGCCTCCTTGAAAATGGGACGTTGTGTCCCCCGATTTTCTGGATCTCTGGCCCATAATAGCAACGTTGTGCAGACCCAAGCCAAAGTTTTTCTGAAGCTTCTTAAGAGCGTTGGCAAAGCTAGGTGCCTAACTATTAGGTCAGCTTCGGCCATAATTATTAGATATCCAACACGACGAACCTACATACGATGGTATGATCTTTCACGCACGCTATATTAAAATCTGTATTCGATCTCTAGGAAATTGTTGAATTCGTCAAATAGGATAGTGAGAATTTTTTGATTGTCGATAGTACCTGTATATGTAGTTATTTATTTACTTAAGTTGCGTACAGAATTACTGATATGATAATCGGTTATAGCTTCGATGTCTATGCGTCTCGAAGACCCGGCAGAAGAGTAGGCTTCACGCTATGTACATTTACTTACTGATTAGTGACGAAGGCGTGGACCTTGATCGTTTGAAGGACATCCTTTAGTAAAATTTTCGAGGTGAGTGTGCGGCCATGATATATTATTGGATCACAATTTGGTCCATTCCAAACATCCACTGTCACAAAGATATGCCAAAAAATCTCGAGTTCAACTTCAAAGGTCCTCACAGATCTCTATACGGCTTCATCCATTATTATTGTTCATCTATCATTTCAAGCTTAAAATCCGTCGACTAGTTTAATTACCAATTTTATAGGTTAGGGAAAACGGGCACTCCAGGCCGTGTGATAACTTTGTGATCGCTGTACCTTACTGTCTTACGTGTTAAAGTTTCACGTAAAAGTTCAACGTTAAATATTTGTTTGCTAGTACATAAAAGATACAGCTTACATTCAAGACATCGACAGCCTTTGTTTAGTGCGTTGATGTAGGCCGTTACGCTTGAAGGACCGATAAGCTGATGCTGTAAGAGATACCTAGAAAAATATGTCAAGTGTACCATTAGTGATTTTACTGTCACACTTTAATTGGGCGGACGTCCTCCCACAATGATATTTGGAACATTTAATTTAATTTCTCTTTATTTAAAAATTATTTTACTCTTTTTAGGTTAGCTAATTAAAAAAGTGCAAAATGGATTTCTACATCAAATAGTTATGAGTAACTATTTACAAATAAACTAAAGATCACCCGGATTATGCAACGACAAATGCAAGTAACAGATAGTCATTCAAGGCCAATGTTTCATCTGCAGCCGAGCTTATTACGTGTTGTGCGATGAGGCAATGAAGTATTCGTTCAGAGGACGTGACATGTCCTGACATATGGAAAGGTGCTCGTAATCGAAGATATCCTGCAGATCTGAGAGAAGAAATGCCTCGAATCCACGCATGGTCAGCTTATCTCCATAGCCCCAACCCTGATTGTATACGCATACAAACAAAGACATATTTAGCTGTTCAAGTTTTTCTCTTCTCATATGAAAAAGGACTAGTTTTATATTGCTGGTATTGTCAGCTGATCTGGATGAAAATAAGCTAAATCGTGAGGTATGTAACCGACGACTGGCGTTGCTATTCGTGTTGAGGGACAAATACTTTGGCAGGTTTCTTCCTAAAAATCGAAGTTTCACTATCGTCAATATTAATGGCCAGACGCTTTCTAATCAAAGTGCCTCATACGTAGCGGGCTAAGTAAGTTAATAGGCACTCCAGCAGTACGAACCACGTTTGAAGAGGAATTTTCCACTTAATAATTAAATCAATTTCCTTGCCTCTACCATAGTAAGAGGAACAAAAGGGGTGCCATTGAAAAGTATAGAGGAGCATAAATGAAAGGGACCGGAGCAGCATACCTTGTAGGAGTCTTGAGTAAACAACATAATCAGGGCTTGGCATTCCTCAAGTGAGTGTTCTTCCAGCTGGTCACACCTCAAGAAAAGCTGCAGTTCTTTGGGGCCTATAAAGTCACTTCCAGTGATTTTGTACCTGTATATGATGTAGTAACCGTTCAACGTTTCCGACAGAGGAGGATTCTTTTAGACCTTTGTGTCAAGTGAGCCCCGCAATTTGCAATTCAATTCAAATTTCAACTGCTGTACAGATTAATGTGAATTCCTATAAATAACAACCTCAATAGGCACAGATGTATGGACGTCTCATTTTAGTTCAGTAAAAATTTGTCCGAAGCCGCATTTCTTTTTTATGCTTCTTATAATAGTAGTATGATTCGTAGTACCTCCTTTAGTAGACAATGACCTTACTTAGGCAAAAATTAGCTCTCATCAAATCTCATTAAATCTCAGAATTTAAATCTGTTCTTGAAAATAGCTTCGAAAACTTCCTAAAAGGATACCACCAAGACTTGTATGTATGAATAATTTATTTTCGAAAACTGAGTAACTTACTTGTCGAAGAGGCTATGAAGTTCGGGCCGTAGCTGGATCGAGTTGAAGAGAGCAACAAATCTCTTCTTATCCAGTACCCGTTCTCCTCTGTTCCATAGTTCAACAGGGTACCCACTCACGTCCTAATCGCATAGCGATATCAGAAAAATATGACTATTGTTATTTTCTATATATATATATATATATATATATATATATATATATATATATATATATATAATCTTGATGAAAAAAAGGTTAATATGGCGCTTTTTATCCAAAAAAAGCGAACCTTTTTTAATCTATACCTTACTATAAACCTCACTTACCATCTATGCTTAAGAGAACTACTTTTACGCTATATAAGAAGAATTAGTAATTACTATCTCAGTATATGGATAGATGATGATTTTTTGCTAATTCATTTCAAATTTCCAATAATCAGTGACTCAACTTTTACGTCTGTTTCAGAAACGGGACTAGGTCAGACCCTCTTTAAAGGATCTGTAATCAGAAATCCTAACTTGTTATTAATGTATCCCACAGAACTCGGTTGTTGTTTGCGTGAAGCGTACATTAAAATGATGCCGGAGGCCCTTCTTTGGCAGATCGCAGCTCATCTGTCGGAAAAGTTCGATACATTCGTGGTAGCTGACACATCCGTCATTGTTGAGGTCGGCTTGTTCGAAGTGAGCCTTCAACCACTGATCGAAATCGTTACATCGTTTCTGATCACTACGATATGCAGCTTCTAAATGCAACAACGCCCACCTCCATTCCCTGTCGGGACTTAATCCTAATGACCGAAAGGATCAAAGATTCAATTTTCAATAACGATATCTGTCTTCGCTGAATTATAGCTAGAGACAGCTTGCTATTACCATCGAACTTCAACCATGTACTTCTCCCGTTAAATATTTCAGGTAAACGTAAAACCAACGAAAAATAGTTTGTTTTAACCGAAATTTAATCAGTTAACGGCTCCCGAGTTTTTCTGGCTCGTGCGTAAAAATGCTACGGGACGTTATGAAGTATAGCTACGAATCATTCTCTTCCTAAATCGACGGTTTCAACTAACAACGTTTACTTGTTTCGTCAAAGCAATGCTAGCGGACGACCTAGTCGCTAGACAAAACAAAGCTGCAGGTAAAAAAAAATCGCTAGATAAGTTATATATAGGTAAAATCACATTAAACTGAACTTCAAGGCGCTGTCCACTAATGGGCGAGCCGTTACTTTAGAAGAAGTTTATTCGATTTGACAGGTACCTTCACGTATTCATATTTCTGCGTGATATCGAATACGTACGCTTTAACTTGGACCGATCTTTTGCCAGATACGGCCGAACCAATGCCAATCCCATTGGAATAACGATCACTTCTAGTAAATCACAAGAGATTGAGCACTTCTGCACTTTTCGATCGGTTTCCAGATTTGAGGGGCTTATAGACAGCTGTACATTTCAATATTTATAGACGAAATTTAACAAGCCGCCCAAAGTACATGGCATTCCCCCTTCTTGGTCATTACAAAGTCACGATACAAACAACAATGTTACTACTAAATTCTATAACACTGGTCAGCTGACTGGGTGCAGCTTCTCAATGCCATACCAGAACAGCTGATTGAAGCTCGCTGTCTTGTTTTCCTCACGGCTGAAACACTTTACACGAAAAAATAGTGTATTTTTATCGGTTAGTGTGCATCGTGCTTCACTTATTCGACTGGGACGTGAAACACCAGGTGAGTATGATAGCACCCGTTGAAACACTTGGATGATTAACAATAGCTCTAAAATGAACCTTTTGCGATTTGAGTATGTGTATTTATGTATACAATATATCCACTTGTCATGTTGTTCCGTATACTGTAATACTTTCGAACAACGATCTAGGATTGTCGCTGATGCGTAAAAAAAAAAAGCCTACTTTCCGACCATCATATATTTTGGTTCAGGTTTACTCGGAACAGCAGGGTTTCAATAGTGTACGTGATGTCAGGTTTTCAGCTAGCTGGTTTAACTCGTTTGCATTTTGAAGTTGCAGTTACGTTTACGAAAAATCGCTCCGGCCGTCAGACTGACACAGTCTACACAACACGCTACCGTCTAAACCATCCCTCTCAACTTACGCTCCCATTTATCGAGGTACAGACCTAACTTGGGCACTCGCCTTCCAGAATCTCGAGTCCGCAATGCTATTTGTCATCAGCTATTACTTCTGTCGAATCAAAAGTGTAGAAATATGCATCACAAAAGCAATGTCTTGGACGGTAAGGATCGCGTCGTTGTCCGCTTATGTCACGGCGCGCAGAGTTGTTGTCCCAAAAGTTAGAAATTATTTTTAGTTTTATGTCCAGTATTTAGGCAGCTACGCGTTATGTCAAACGTCATTCCGAGAGTTAAACTTCAACAGGCTAGCTTCAATTCTACCACTGCTCGGTATGCAACAAGTGTAATTACTTCACTACAATTCATTAAGAACCATCCAGCCGCTTATCTTTAAGCAAATCGGGCGGATTTGTTTAAATAAACGTTGACGTAAAATGATGCAATTTTAACATGTGTTGGAGGTTGGCCTCCTTATTTTCTACACGCCTGTCCAGGCGCTTTCGCACAGCTATGCGAAGTAGTGCAAAGTAAATGGATAATAGGATGTGTTTGACCACTGACCTTACCCCTTGAGGCATGCAAAACCCCATAATGATACCCAAATCGGGAGAATAAGTGGGCTGAAGCCAACATTAAATTTTTCTTTGCTCTAATCCAGGAACTGATCGAGATTGGCGATGGGCTCTGGCGCTGTCATTACACGACGTGTTTTCGGTTATCGTGCCAATGGGCCGTGCATCTCTTGGGGAACTCGAGACAGCGGACTGCATGGCCTGTTTCGGCGAGTATCTCATACTAACAGTATCCATTGTAAGGACTATCATTGCCTTCCCTACTTACCACTGCTAGCGAAATCGGTTGCTGTCCTGGGCGACGCCATTCTCTTCCCTGGTCTTTCTCCAGCTGGTAGTGGAGACTGAACCATGCCCCGTCTATGACGACCGTACGCTTCCCATGGACCTTTTATTAATTAACACACACGCGTTCATGCGGCCTAGAATCAATTCACGGGAGACCCGTCCTTTTGGCTTCCATATGAAATGACAGCTTCCGTAACGTATCTGTCCGATAATCTTAAGGATACGTCGCGGTTTAGGGTCGAGTCCGTGCATAGACACACTTCTATTCATGTTCGGAGTCTCCCGTTTGATGCAATGCCTAACGACAACGCCGTACGTAAAACTCGAAATATAGCATACATTTGAGCAAAGAAATTTGTTGAATCAAGCAGTCGTTCACCCACTAATTCTGCTAAGAAAGACGTGAACTTGTTTTAGTGACGAGCAGAGGTTGGTCTTCACCTTCAGGCTAACTTCCGCCCAGATTTTAAACTTCCTGGCTAATTGAGAAACGGCCTACCGTGTTATAATTTCATATAGAAATAGAATCGGGTTCGGGCACTTTTGGCAATCCTGCTCCTTAACAATTTTGTTTTATGTAGATGGACAACTGGCTCGCTCACGACCCGGAAGATGTTCTTATTGCGGCTGAAAGGGTGAAATTTCCGGTCGGTGTCTACGTTCTGAACGCAGTAGTATTTCGCGAAATATCTATCAAGCCATCACAACCTCGTGAAGTGCATGTGAAAAAGCCTCTTTATATATTCTATAAAGCGGTAAAACTGTCGATGGCTACTCTACCGAAGGTCAAAGTATAGTTAAAGTATAATGGACATGGCCATGCGAATGATAACAACCTAACAATGTCGAGTCGCTCATCGTTGCTATAAAGTAAGAGTCTAAAGATATGGATGGGGTTTTTTGGTAAGGATTTGTGAGAAGTTTAGACCTTAAATGGGAGCCGTGGTTAAAACGAACGACAGTTAAACCGAATACACGTAATGATCAAGAATGCTTTTGTTGGCTGGCACCAGGACAACATCTGAATGAGATCGTTCTTGCAGCCTATCAACAGGTGCCATCAGTTCCGGCCAAACTCAATTTTTCAAACATTTTGTATATTCACACAATATTATATAGAAGTTGTATTATTTACTTATAAGGAAACGATACGATTGTATAGATATAGAAATTAACTTTATTTCTCTGTTTTTATAAGTCGAGTACCACCGTTTAAACCACAGAAGGATAACTTTTTTCTCTGTTATTATTTTATTATATTTACATTACAATACAATGTGGGTGACGAGAACTGGATGAACACGAGGGTCGAGCAAGACATATGCTTCGTCGCCATATATTTTTCAGATGACTCTATGGCCAAGTAGACGGCAAGAGACGCAAACGAGGCATCAGCAAAGATAAAATAGCCAAAATTTAACATCTACAGATAACACTTGAAATTTAAGAGCATTCGAGCAATTATACTCTAATTACTCATGATATACAATTATTCATAATGTAGTAGTTTTCTTTTTTAAGAGTAATTTAAGGATAATATAGATCTAATAATTAAAAAAACAAAAATAAATTAAGTGTATTCCTTACTCCAATTAAGAAGTCCTTTTGTATAGGGGGGAAAGGATACTGATACGTTATATAGATCTAGCAACAGTAACTTTACGTTGAACTAGTTATTTCGCGTAAGGATACAAGATTGTAACGTGTTCGTTATCACCTGGTGATGGTACGTATATATATATGTATATATATACGGTAGTATAGTACGGATATAGTAGCGAGTATTTCTAGGACAATCGAATCATCAAACAAAACGTGGTCGATTTTGCATCTGTGAACCTAAAGACAAAAATGGCCCAAAGTTAGACATCTTTCTGTTCTACTATACCAACTCGAGGGAATTGTATCTCTTCTATATATATACTGGACCACATAGCTTGATAGATAGAGAAAACTGAAGGCAAGTGTTGCAGCCATGCCATGGTTGGTAATTTAACTTACTACGTTTCGTAAAAAGATGATGGCAAGTCCGTGTTCAGCATTAAAGGAACAATATCGATAATACGATATAAATACAGCAGTTGAAGAACGATTTGACACCAAATGTATAGATGTACGGTATCTTATCATAAGATCAATTTAGATCAGATGGATATATGTAGATATTTGCGTCTGTTTATTGGGGCTTCACATTCACACTGATCCGCTGTTCTGGGATATTTGCTACATACATCTCGAGCCGGCGCATTTTTACTATATTTATATCGTCTACTCTATATCTATACAATGTTTAATCAAGCCATTAAATATAGTATAACGAAAATCTGATGCGGTTGATGTTACGTCGCTGGGTCGCATAATACCCCTTCCACCTAAAATTAGCAGCTGTCAAAACAACGACCGGACCATTCGGTAGGAGACTATTGAATCCTCTATTTCGTTCACAGCACGGTAGGCGTGTACCGAAGCCAGCACTGGTATTTACCAGCCGGGTAAGTCAAATCAAGAACCAGTCAAAAACTGTAACCCACAGGTTATACTGAGTTGTTCCATTGTTGGCTAGCCTCTCTATCTGTATAGCCAACGAAAATGTCAGCTAAGCTCATCTTTGAAGCGATGACTCGACTCTTCGTTTAACACTGAATCGTTTCCAATATTCAGGTTCCCTTAGGTTATATGTTAGCTGTAAGTGCCAATTAATAACAAATTCTCCATTATTCTCAACTTTACTATACGACCCGTCGTTACGTCCTTGTTAACATCTCCTTCTTAGGGAATTAATTGCTAACATGTTGATAGCTTAACGACAAAGCGTATGACCACTATTGTGTCGTCCAGTAGCTGAGTTCACTTAAGCGAACGATCAAATCGGACTAGATCCTTGGCTTCGGCATGTTTGTTCGGCAAAGTCTGCTAATGTACAAGTCACGAAACAGCAACTTTCCATTGAACTCTTTTAGCTGCCGTACTCCAACTCCTCCTGGGGACAAGTACCAATTGACACATGGACAAAAAGTGTAGCTGGAACAATTTTCTCGAATGCCGCATTCCGCAGATGTACGTGTCGGTATCCGCCTTGAATGACGCTCACGGGTATGGCGTATTTCCCTAACTTTTGGTTTTTACCAGTTCTGGAATCGTCCCTAACGATGAAAACCAGCGTAGCGAGATCGGGGACGTTAATCGTGAAGCTGAAGGATTTGTTCCAGTGAGGGTTGAATCCTATGGACACACATGAACAAGGCATTGGTTTAGCGAGAGATGTGAGACAGTATATATAGTCTGCCTTGACGAGCATAACTAAAAACGAAAAGAGCAGGCTTTCGTTGCTCCTCGCTATAACAGGAATCACATAAACACGCTGAGTGGCGCAAGTTACAGAAGGCTCTGTCTGACTAGGGCGTACCGTTATTTTTAACGAACTCGGTTTTCGCTCTGTACGAGTCCGATGGATGGCCGACTATCTTAAGCACGACATACGGATCGACTACCTCGCCTTCAAGAGCTTCATCCGGTTTAGGGATGTGTTGTCCGCTGATGATCTATGAAAAGTACGCATAAAGAACGTGTTCGAGCTAGCATTCAGTTAGGAATTGTGTATTGACTATTGTGCACAGGTGTGGCCGGCCCCAATACATAATATAATAGCTATATTGGCTTCTCGATCCTTCAAAACGCCTTAATACCATTAGATTATAGGAGAGTTAGTAGCAGATTTAATAGCGTTATAGAGGGCCAAAATGTTCAAATAACACCTTTCAGCTGCGCTTATCGTTTCTATTGATACACCTTTATGTTAAGTATCCGACGCAGACAGGCTGGTGGATGATTGAAGTTGAACCCTTCACGCAGTATCTGCGGCTTGAGAACGTAACCGCAATTGCCATTTTGGGCGAATTTAGCCACGTTGTAAAACATGCTACGATCTGAAGTCTGATAATTGAGTGCCACTAAAATGAAATGGGAAAAAAAACAAGGAACCCATATTAGTATGATTAATTTATTAACACAATATTGAAGGGAATCTTTTTCGTCTAAGATACGATCTGTTGGTAGATCATAGTATATAGCATTATGAAACTCGAAGTAAGCTTCACTTACATGGTACGAATGAATGAGTCAATTATTGACCCCTTTGCTGACCTTAAGCGTTTGCACGCATCATAAATGTTCAGGTGTTTTGATAAAAAAGAAGCGATCAGACTGACGAAAACTTACCAATCTGACATCCTACGTTGAAGATGGGAATAGGATCGTAATTAGTTGATGAAGTTCTGCTGCTTTTTGGATAAATTCGGGCAAGAAATTTTTGTGTGTACCTCATTAAGTCTTGCACGCCCTCCTCATTTGATAAGATTTTAAAGTATTTCGTCTCACTAAACGATGCCATCTGATTGAAGTTCCCTGTTGGAAACACGATATCACCGTACGTTAAGCCTTAATATTAAATGAAAGTCAGTCGTGTTTATATAATGATAACCAAATTATTCGGTTTAGGTTCTCAAAAAACCTAGTTATCCTGATGTAGCTTCCTATTCTAGTGGCAATCTATTTGCCATGACTTCTACATACGAGATGATACGATATATAATGACTGTGTTAATGGAGTAAATTGTTCCTAGGCTGAGTGACGTCCCCGATCTTCAATGAAATCTCCAAGTTTCATGCAGAAATACTGCTTTCTGAAATCTTCGTGCAATGTCGGTAGGTCTTTTACCTACCGACATTGCACGAAGATACCGAGAAAAACCGAAATGCGACCTTACATTTTTCTGTATCTTCGAACGAGCGAAACTGGGTAGCTACGATATAATTGATAAGGTCAGATAGTTCTGAAGCCAACGCGCTGTGTTTTCTCGATCCACCGCCAACTTTTGACGAAGCTCGTCTAGTTAACGAGCGACGTAGGGAAATATTTCGCTCTTTTGTTTCACTGAAGGCGCCGATCCAGGATCTGAAACAGGACACACATTTGTTGACACGGAGCAAATTTGTTAGGAACATATATATTACTAGATAAAATTATGTGTACGTAGGTATCGTCCCCTTGGACTTGTTTCGCAGGCCTCTCTTACCCGTGAACCCATGGCCGTACGGAAAAGAAAATGTCACGCTTTTCAGAGTACGCTTAAACACTTCGGTTATCGTAGGCTATCAAATTGACTATAGTGTAGGTAAACGACCGAAATTCCCCAATGCGCAAATAGTTCATTAAATTTTAAAAACTGAAAAAATAAAACGAGCACCGTTAGCAAAGTGGATACGAATCCAATTTTGTAAGATGCCTAACAAGATGTAAGGGGCCTAACAGAACTCTATGCAACAGTTATCGCATTAGATACTTTCCCATTGACGACAGATTTGATTTAGCTTGAAGAATGCCGGCTTCTTCCAGCAGAGGGCATGGCATCTACATATTTATAGACATACAAGCAGGCTTCGAGTGAGATAGCCTAGGTCTATAGCTGGGAGGTACAAGTGTGCAGTTAAATGAGAAAAAACAATGCGTTCACGCATATACTTCGTTTCGCGCTGCTGTAAGCCTACTTTAGATGCCCCACATCGGCGTATTATGTATCCATATTGCCGCATAACTGGAGTTCTCGCTGTCGTCGTCATTCACTCTCCATGTTTTGAGCAGGTATAGCACGTATACATGACGCGTTCGGACCTAGAGCTACCAACGTTTTAGAGGCCGTTACAAACATTCAATTCTTCGATCATGTTAGCTCATTCTCTAAAATGTATTCGATATCTGTCCAGCCACTAATAGAACGCAGCCTACCATTGGGTAGCTTATATATATACGCCAGTGTACTATCGTGTGGATGCTAACTACAAACCAGTCTACTTGACCGACTAGTAATTAACTTACGGAATCAAGCTATTGTCACGGTGCGTTGCATACTGACTACGTGTCAGAGAAGTTTAAGGTATTCAACATGCGGCTGTGATGAGAAGGCCATACTTCTACAACAGTGGTCTGATCGGCTTTTTTTCTTATGACAACGTCTTTTTATCTATTTTTCGCTCGGCTATATCCTATATAAACAAAGGACTAGTATGATATATATCGATTTAACATTTCGTAAACTGTATACACCAGAATAGAAGTCCGATTACGTTCATCCCGTTGTCCCGGAGATCGTTAGGGAACAGCTAGCTAATAGATAGCCCAGTAAAGTCATGGTTGACTATTCAAGGGACACATCAATCACCAATAACAATATAGATTACCATGTTCGTAGCTAAAACAAAAAATTGATAATTGCACTAATAAAAAAGTAATTCTATTTATTTTTAATAGTGCTATCATCCATAATTTTCTGCAAAAAATTTTGATTTGAAGTATGCTCTTACTACGGTATTTTTTATGGCGACGAGAACGAGCGGTCTAGGTAAATATACGGGGACACAAACTTTTAGTCTACGAGTAGTAATTGATAGAGCCTGTCTTTAGGCGAGCGTTAATAGGCGAATGTTCGTAAATACGCGAGTAAAGTATGGCCGATTAACTTCAGAGCGCTGTATAATTTGTTCGAGACTTATACCACTATAAGTCTGCCCGCGTGGGTGGCCCGCGTATAAAAAGTGGACTCTATATAACACTTAATGACACGTATATTCTGAAGTGTTCCAACATGAAGATGTGGTAAAAGTGTACGGCACTTACGACTTTTCTTCCCCAAACGTATTACAGCTGTTATTGTTGCTGCCTCCATTGGAGTTATCGAGATCATCAACTTGAAATAATTTCTTATCTTCATCGGTTTCGTTGGATGATGCGCTTCCAAGTTGTTCGGATATCTGCAAGATGCAAAACGATTGTAACTTTGAGGTTTTTTTTTTTGCCTAAAGTTATAACATTGGCTAATATGTGCCTATTTCGAGATCAAACACAAAGTGTCGAATTCGTAATACATGCATTGTTGGTTTGAGGTACATTTTGGTAACGGAAAACACCGTTACGTACCTATTTCGGCCTCTATTTTGCGTTTTCCTGACTTTTTCTGAATAAAAAAATAATATTGGGTATTCACTCTAGAAAGGCAAGATAATAAATGCTGGATTTTCAAATTATCACACCAAATGACCTGATCAAGCATCGATAAAGTGCAAAATTTCATTTCTAGAGGTCCTTAATTTGTTCAAAGCCGCTCACTGGTAACTGGTCGATGTGATCGAGATAGTGGATCGCATTAACTATTGAGCAACTTAGGTATACAGCTTTTAATGTATCAATGCACTATACATATATTATAGATGATTTTCGGGCAAAAGTATTGGTCTGACCTCCGATGAGTCGCTAAGGTCACCCGACATTTCATAGTCGGGCAAAACAGTCAAAAGTTCCTCTCGTTCGCGAGTTTCCCGACAAGCCGCCTGATTCAGAGGAGGTAGTTTTTTGCCCTGTTAAACCCACACAAAAACCGATAATGTTAGTGTCAATATTTCGCTCATTTGCCCCTCATGCACTCTTCTCATAAAAGATTTCCCACATTTTTCAAGTTTACAAATTGCGTACAGTGGGGCTAGCCACCATATCTACGAAAGCAGAAAAAGACAAATAAAATTTTCCCGGTAAATTCTGTTCGACGAGTTCGGATTACCTCTACGCTTTAACGAAACACTCATGATCCATCTTTCCACCACTATAAAAGGAAGGAATTCAGTAGACTTTTAGGATCACCTCGAATCTCAGAATATTGGCCACGTTAAGATATAATCTGCAAAGCGTCAAATCGTACGTAAATTTAACAGAAATTATGAGGTCAGAAGAAGGAAGAACATAATATACCCTTCACGTAGCGCCAGGCAGCTTACTAGGCACCTATTTTATCTTGAAATATTCTATGTAAATATTATTATCCTTTTAATACTGATCTATTTACTGTATCATTCTACATTTTATATATACAGATCTATTATTATATCATTAACATTAAATTGATCTGGGCGCTTATTATGCTGATCAGCTATTCTTGCTTATTAAAGGCCTATGCAAATTGGACTAAATATCTATTAAGCTCATCGAAAATATTATGACCATAACAGAGACATTAACATCATTTTACTCAGAGACAACCTTTTATAGTTCCCGTTAGGAAAGCCAACAGAATTGACGTCCTGAGGGAATCGACATTCCCCAGCGTTAGAATGTAGTTGAATGCAGACATGCCTTTTTAGGCAAAATGCAAGTGTACAATGCAAGGTAGAGGTTCGACAGCTCCGGAAGCTCTGTGTGTGCTTTACAATTTACGCGGATAGGGAAAATACTATTACTTATTATCTTCCCTTAACTTACTACTTCCAGGCTCTGTAACGTTAAAACTCCTACGACCAGATATGCATAATATGGTTTCCTTCACCATGCAATTCGCATTAAGTTACCAAATTAAAGGTCCTATTCAGAATGTACTCCTGAAACTGAACGATCGCTATTGATGGGCCACCTCACAGGGCTCTTTCAAGTCAACGGACCAACGCAGTATTCGTTACGTCACGAACACAAGAAAGTACAACAACAATAATAATTATTATTATTGTTATTATAACTTTCTTCATTCGCACGAATTTTGAGGAACTTGTCTGTCAGTGACGGGTGGTACAGAATGATGGCCAACAAATTCTACCTGGGCGCTTTCTCAGCTGCGTCGTTCGTGCGTGACACGACACTAAGAGACTTCACAGAATCGTTGAGACTTCGAGGCCGATTATAAAGGTAATTCGCCTTAAGATCGTCAAACCTGTCTATGATGCGCTTCTCACTCGGCTAGATCGACTTTAGAATAAACAGGCGGATCTCTTTTTTACCTGTACAGTGGAGAAATACTAATTAATGCATGATTCCGTAGCGAGTGACCAGTACTAACGAGGGCACGAAAAAACGACCCATCAAAGTGACGCTTTATTGCCCATCACTGTATATACTTTGCATGAAAGTAGCTATTATTTAACTTTTCTCCATATGACCATCTCGATCGTTGCTAAAGAGTTGACAAGGTAAGTCTGCAGCGTTCTGCACCTTTGTAATATTAGAGGAGTTAGAGTTGCTAGGTCAGATTGTAGACTTCGAAAAAAGGATCAGCAACCTGAAGGCGGAGGGTCCACTAACATGCATGAGGCTTAGAAGAAGGTTTCGTAACGAGGATATTATATGAACTAAGAAAGACAGACAGTATTGTAACATTTCTATTTCATTCAATGGTAAGTGCATATATAAAGATGTCTAATGTAGGGCTAAACTAATACGTCTAAAATCTCAAAAAGATCAACGAGTCCACCCATTTGTACTCCATATGCTGCATGATAGGCGACAAGATTCAGCGGTTTATCGCACCACAATATTGCTTATAGCGCCAAGTAAACTTGTTTCAATCATACAGAAATCAAAAGTTTTAATTAAGGGTTTTATTATAATTTGCTGTTTTAGTTTAAAAGTCGATATATCTTCTTTTTTTGGGAAAGCGGAAAACCAACCTTTTCATGCTAGCAGTTTTATGATTCACCTTGATTTTAAAAGTAAAAGTTTGCTACATGTTAAAATTTTTTAATCGTTCAGCTGAGAAAACTTCGCTAAGGAATTATGGGAAGTTTACAGGTTTTGTTAATATAATACAGTCAAAAAATAAGCGACATACCTTACTGAAAGGTTTGATTACTAAGTCAAGTTATGCGTTTCGTTAATTAACTATACAAAACGGCGCAAAAAATCATTGACAAGGGAAATAAGCTTCAAGGACGTCAGGCACCTACCTTGATCAGTATCTTGTACTTAAGCTGCTCGGGGGAGGGTAGTTGAACTTCGTCAGCCCCGATTGCCTCGGCGCATAACATATCTATAGTAAAAGGAAATTTATTTATTAGGGGGCAATAATTAAACAAGTGAAAAGAGTACTATGGGTACTACCACATTCATTTAGAGTTTCAGCTTCATTCTTCGACACTATCAATGATTCTCATCTTTAGCTGACCGAAATTTAACGTTGTTTGTCCGTACGTACTTTTACTGGATATGGTTCAGTGTTTATTTTTTTTATGTTCGTTTCGAGTCTACGCATGCGTATATACGTGATTTCAATTTTTCGGTAAATATTCTCTTACCTCCCAGAATTTCGCGAAAGTATCTTGCCATCACAACTTGATTCTCTTGACTACAGTGATTTTCTATGGAAAGGATAACCGGGTACCTAAAACAGAAGAAGGTGCCATTTCAATTTGGGATTTTAAAAACAAATGAACAAAGCCTCTCGGTATCGTATCTGCTAACGCTGTGTTCAAACAAAATAGAACTTACGGACTAGCAACAAAAGCGTACTCCCTTATAGCCTCAATGACGTCCTTGAGGAGGATTTTCGAAGTGAGGGTATACCCGTGGAAGATAATTGGACCTCCACTGTTATGCTGTCCATCCCATACGTCCACTGAAACGAGTCATTAGAGAACGCTGAAAAGTTCAACATATTTTAAATACAAAAATAAAGAGCAATAGGTCATGTCTGTCTAGGAACTAGATATATAGTGTCATCATAAATCGCGTCGCTTGATTTTGGTGTTGTCGTATATATTTATACCTATCGGAATTTCACCCTTTACTACCATCTGCGTTAGTCAGCCGCGGGCAGGTCTGATGCTGTTCGACGTTTTACTTTCCATCCTTCCTAGGCTATCCCGTGCCATCCTAGGCCAGCCAAGCAGTTCTCTTTTTGCTTCTAGTATACTAAGGTGGCTCGGAGCCGTACGATGTAATGTGGTATTGCATTAGGTCGCCTTGGGAAAACACTTCCGGGTAGGCAAAGCAGAAGGGGCCGATACGTGACTTTGCCACTATCGTGCTCCACTGATTGTATATCGTATAGAACTTTGTTTTAAGGTATACAGTCCAGATTTGGTTGTGTCGTGTTTAAACAACCATATCGGGAAGGAAATTGATGCTTACTGCTAGTACATCAACGTTTGCCCGTAGTACAGAGTAGAATATTCCACTGGTACGCAGCGAATATATTGGAGCCAAGAGAGGAAACCCTGTTGCCAGCTATTGCGAAACTAAGCGATATATGTCGAAACTAACCCCCAGAGACGGCTCCGAAAACAGGTATGGGCCACCAGCAAGCAAATTACCCGATTTGTTCTCTGCTAGCATTGTAAGGACTACGAAAGATAGTTTCGGATAGGTGTTGAGGATAAACGTACGACACAAACAGGTCGTCCGCTTAACTAGAAGTTAGGCTCATGCTTTGGACGCTCCCTTCGGAATTGTGTTGTCAGGCCTGAATGCTGCTACGAAAAAACTTAAATCCATCGATGGAAAACCGGTCAGGCGCAAAGAACGTTAATAACCTTGGAAAGTAATATGCAGAACCTAGTTTAATTCGGAAGAAAAAAGGGGGTTTTTTAAGCATAAGTCGCGTCTCCGTATGACTGGATTAACGCGAACCCGTTCCGATCTTAAAATTATCTTGCTTTTGCATTTCGTACTTGCTTCCGGCGTTGTCAAAACTGACGTCGTGATAACGCAGAGTATTTTACGTACAAGTAGGAGCATTTAAGAAGTGACTGAAATTCATTATGATGCAGCACCATTTCCGTAACAGGTCACAAAAAATGCGCTACTACCGTAGTGACCCAGTATGCACGCTCTTTCTCTATATGCGTAATCCACTGTGCAACTTACGAAACAGCATACATGTACACTGTTCCGTATCACATGTGTAAATTCGTTTAAAATGCAATAGTTAATGTGCTGTAACAGTAACTTTAGTTTATTATGGAGGCGACAGAAAAGCTGGATGCATGCGTGAGTCCAGCTTCCAAATATCTTCGAAGATAGAAGAGTGCAAGGTCAAGACATATTTTGTCGCACTCTCTTTTGCAATATATACGAGACTACCGTAAGTCGGGTTTGTTTTGTGGGCTTCGCAAGAAAAATCGTAACGGTCCACGACGTTGGGATCTAATCCGATATCTGCCATCTTGTCAGCAACCAGAGCAACCGTATCATTTAGCTACACTTGGGCATGCGTCGTACCGCAAAAGGAACTTGAAAAGATTACACATATTAGATAGACAACGACAGCGTACATATATGCAAAAAAAATGATGATCAAACAACTTACATTCAAGACAGCGACAACCCCTTCGTAGCGCCTTGATATATCCTTCAACGCTAGAGCTACCAACTAGTTGATGATTCAATAGGTACCTGAAATGAAAAATATCAGTATACAGCGTTTGTGTGCTGCTACTGTTATCAGCGCACACAATGAAGACAAATGCAACTCTTAAGGAACTTATGGCTGTCTTGCAGAAAATGAACACTGATTCGAAGCTATATTTTTATCTTATCTTATCTTAATTTTATCTAATCGGCACTAATCAGTAAACAATAGGAACGCGTACGTATTATGCGACGAGGCGATGAAGTATTCGTTAAGCGGGCGCGTCATGTCCTGACAGACAAACTGATGCTGGTAGTCAAATATGGCTTGCCGATCTGACAGTAGAAATGCTTCAAATCCATGCATACTCAGATGGCCTCCGGAGCCCCAGTCCTGTTGCCGGGGGACCAGAGACGAAAAAATTTGTCGATGTTACGAACGTAAATTGCATCGTAATTACCGGACATTTTAAATTGTTTGCATTGGTTCGCTTCTGGCAAATATAATTGTAAAACACTGTTTCAGCTTTATTCTAAGTTACGTTATGCGCCTAGAACGCAAAACGGCCCCGTCTGCATACAAATTATAAGTTCATTTCGGTATAGAATAAGAATATCTCTTGTCGCTAGAGTATTCTTTTTTGCCGTCACGTGCCGCTTTTTATGAATTCTGTTGATCGTTGAGCTATTATGGTGATGAAGACATTGAGAGCGAAAAGAAGACTTCAGCACTACTTTAAATAAATCCATTTGTTCCGCTACTGAGTGTGTCGCATTAACAACTATCTGTCATGGTCAAAGGGGACAATTCGGTTACCTTTAGGTAGCATGTATGCTCTTACCTTATTAGGATCCTGAGTAAGCGTCGTAATCAGTTCCTGGCACTCCTCAAGTGAGTGGGTCTCGCATTGTTCATGCTTCAGAAAGCTCTGTAGCTCATCGGGCCCCATCAGGTCACTTCCTCTAACTTTATACCTTTAATTATTAGGATGAATGGTATTCAATAGGGTTGTCCCAACAGTGCGCGCGCCTGCTCGCAGGCTGAATGGCTTTAAAATTTCAGTATAACGCCTTGAATCTCATTTAACTTTCTAGTATAACGCAATAACATAAACAAGCTGTTTTCTATCGCAGTCTAACTGACCGCAAACTCGAGCGGACGTTTCTTCATTGAAAAGTGTTCTTCTCAAGCGGCTAGCCGGCAACCGAAGCGGTATCCTGGACAATATGTTTAGCTCTTTGACAAAATATTTATTTAATGGCCAGCTTAGCCATACGAAAGTTTCTGGCTGAAAGCAGCTTTCAGCCACTACACCCATGATACAATACAGGAAAGCAGATCGTATCTATTAACAGCGTTTGAAACTGGTAGAACATGATTTCTGTTCTTAAATATCAACACTTAGTAACATTGTCTTTTCAATAACATATGTGTTGCAAGTCGTCATACTGGGTGATGCAGGACAAAGCAAAGCATCGTGTATTTACTTTCACAGGTTAAAAGCCGACCGCTGTCTAAATCAACGCGTCAATAGACTTCCAAATTTCAACCCGAATGCTAGGTGACGCGGAATTCGAAGAACCCATCGGGCCAAGCGCCTAGACGATTTCAGGCGACGACAGAGCAAGGGTCTCGTCGTATATACGCTATTATTTCAAGTTTTATATAAAATATTAAGCACAGAGGACTTTAATAATGCACAGAGGGCATTAACGTCGCGCGGTGACGATCAGCCACCCCTCGCCGTCACCCTAATAGACAGATGATCAGCTTTCAACGGATTGTTATTTGATATGTCGCTGACCGACATCGTTGTGTCTACCTACGCTCAACTTACTTGTCAAATAATTCCTGAATTTCGGGCCTATGCAGTAGGGAGTTATAGAACAGAACAAACTCTTCTTTGTCCAATACATCTTTTCCATCGACCCGTGTACGATTTTTGTTTGCAGCCTAATACAAAAAAGTGGGTCCGTTGTTATTATGCGTTGATTTTGATTGATGCGCGCACGACTATAGTTTGCTTTATGTAGAATTTCTCTTAGGCAGTACTTGTGCACTGGTAATTCAAGAGCTGTGCTTTAGCGTTCGTAGCGAACGATAGCGGCCGAACGATGGACGCTAGCGCGCTAATGTCGTGCCATAGACTGGAGTGTTAGTGCGAAGGTCTCATACATCATGCGCCTCAGTAGGTCGACCTGACCATGTGACGAGCAAATCGATTAGGTGCCATCATGTATGGTGCGACACCATGGTGATAATCAATCTTCAATCGTGTACATAATCATTTCTTCGCTCATATGCCATCAATCTGACGTATTTGGGTAGTAGCGGAAAAATATATGGTGGACAGTTTCCGAAGTCGAGGTTTCGCTCTACGTAAACGTACATTATCTGTTTGCGGAAGCGCATTCTAGATCATTTTCTAATAAAGATCGAATTGCAAAAGCCATGCTGAAGCTGCTCTCAACGCGTCTGCAAATTAGCCAACAGCTGGTGAGTGTGGGCTGAGCTCGTTTCGGGCCCGTGATTCCATTATTTCGCTACGACATTGAATCATTTCAACTGTAATGCAAGGTTCTACAAATCCTACAAATGTCTATGCTTATAATAAAGAAAAAAAAATTGATAGGAGTGAATCTCCGGTGAGCCCTTCTAACTGCCGTTGCTTGTTACTGCGTTGAGTTCTATGAAAAAAGCAAAAAAAAACCTCGATAGCGGTAGCAGAAATCTACGTAAAAAGCGCGGTTATTGGTGTTGCTTAATCTTAAAGGTAACTTGCGAGGGATGATTTGAGCGGAACAACGAATTAAACGGTGTTGAAGTTTTATAGTATAGAACACGGTGACCATTTTGCTGTAGCGGCCTCAGTTCAAATATCTATAGTGATGGAAGTAAACGAAAAGAAACAGCTTTAGCCTAGTGGCCTAAAACGAGACCTGAAAATTATTAGGATCATTTAAATCGGTCGCGTGGAAAATTTTAACTCAGATAAAACCGTCCTGTCCGATTTTTAGAAAAAAGACTGCGGAGGAATGAAGTCAGCTAGTATTTATGGGCACACTTGAATTTTAGCGTACGTACGGAAAATGGCGTGTAATGAAACAGTTGCAATAGTAGAATATTCATCATTTAGTGGGGAAGCTTTCGATTTTACTTGAATAATGAATTTTGAATTTAAAGATAGACTTATATAGTGCTGGTAATTATTCATAGATAATAAACGTTTGTGTTTTCTTTAAAAAAGAAAAAGAAAGATGAAAAGGTTCGCAGTAGAAAATGGGTACAGCCACTCACATCGAACAGTTTTCTGACGAGTTTCTTCGGAGCAGCCTTGTTCATTTGTCTGAGCAGTTCGAGACATTCAGAAAAATTTAACACTCCATTCGCGTTGATATCTGCCCGCGTAAATTGTGCCTTGATCCAATTATCAAATGCCTCCTGGCGTTCAGCATTACGGTAAGCTGCCACCAAATGAGACAGCACACGACACCACGCAACGCAGGTGTCCATTGTAGGAGCTGGAAGGTAAAATCAGCCGGAAAGCTAACTATATAGTAAGGAGCCCCCATAGACTGCAAAGTTGAGGCGAATGACACTATTTTTATTATCATTACGTATTATACCTAGAAATAATAGAGATCATTTATAGGTTACAATTAATGTCAGCCTCTCACCGTACCTCAGCCATGCAGCGTTTGGAAAAAATCTGTTTTTCAGCTATAGACGGGTTGTAATTGTTTTGCGCGGTTAAACAATTTAAGGTCAAGCTCAGACCCCAGAATGGTGGGTCTTCCATTTCTAACGACCGAAGTGACCCCGACTGTTCATGACCGTGTATGGCGACTTTAACTGAGAAAGCAGTTCCCAAAGATAGTTCGTCAACTTATGCATGTGCCTGGAATATGCACTCCGCCCAGATCTACCAGCGCTATGATGAAGACTACTACTAAACGCACTTCGTAGAATGGCAAACAAACACACCGTCAATTAGTGAAGATAATGGGTTGTGAACACTTGATTATCCACAGGCATCTTAAACCCATCGAATTTCATAAAGAAAATAAGATGCCCTATAAACTAAGTGGAAAAGGTACCTTAATTGGCTTTCAACACAGTAATAGATTATCAAGTAGAGTTGTTGCATGCAAGATGTAAAACCTTTACTCTGATATAAAGCAGTTGCGTCTACAGGTAGAAACGATTTAGCACGTCAACATTTCAATGTCCAATGTCAATATTTTTCACGGCATTCAAACGTTTCACAGCGTACGGCCTTAAACGGCTTCGGTATTAACTGGGTCTTAATGCCGCTGGACTAATTATCACTTCAAGCATTTATGTAACCGTTACGTAACCGGCCATGAAAGGAGGTCTGGAAGGCTACGTTTTGCCCTGTATTCTATTCGATTACTGTTCGTGAAAAGAGCCTTACACGTTTGACATAAACTTAACGCGCCTATTTTCATGTATACTTGAATAATTTGGTAGCTTATATAATATAGGAGCCGGTTTAGCAAGCGATAGCTTCAGTTCTCCGCGCATCTTCGTTAGACCAACTTGTATATATATATATATATATATATATATACATTGTACTCTTCGCGAATGATTAGTTCGAATTGGTTACCCCCGTCCTGCATGAACATGAAACTTCTAAGGGAACTATTAATGCTAACTTTACACAGTTTATATGTATATATATATATATATATAAATCGATAACAAATGTTATATAGATTTATTATGTATGAGAATTATATCTTAAGGTTTTCTTTATAATACATTATAAAATACGTTCGATCCTTTAACGAGTAGTTTGAATAACACTAAGAACACCATATATATCCCATCTGCCAGACCATACATAGACTAGAAGGTTCGTACTCATCGCTTCTGCCGTTGACTTGCTGATCAAAGTGGATCAGACGAACGATGATAAAGTTATTTAGCCGATAACTGATCCGAACCGACCCGTGTGATCTCTCTAATTGCTTCATCCTCGCTAGGTCAAGGTCGCTGCTCCATGGTTTAAAACATCAGATCATATAGCTTTCTCATACGGTTCTAAACATAAAAATGGCTCTGTGGGCGTGAGGGTTTGTCAGAGAGTCCATTAGTCTATTACAGGTCAACTTTCCTCCGCGAACTACCCTTACTCGTCCGCTGACCGAAGTTAAGTCACGCACCTGTGACGCCCGGGGTCGACATTATTGCCTGCCGTTTGGCCTGGCTCTACGACAGAGACCGTGACGCACGCAGACTCGGTTAGTCCAACATCGATTACTCCGCCACGTGTCTTCGTTGGGCAGACAAACGAACGGAACTTAATCTAATGTAAGTTGTGCACGAACAGCAGTGTCATCTGCGTTGCTTAATTCGACCTGGCTATTTCGTGATCGTACGTATTTTCACGCACAAAAATAACAATGATTAAATCGCAAGGAAAGACGATCAGATAGGGGCTTCGTTCCTTTACTGTCGTCCATTTTAACCTTGCCTACTACTTTCTCTCTTTACTCTAGGCTGTCTCTTTTTAGCGAACCTATTTGTTTGGAAATTATTTCTATGTATATGATTGATAAGCAGAAAAATATATTCCGCTAGAATGCCTGCAGCGAAGGTACAAGGCTTGCCTAGCCTTTTCTAATTTGCACCTGCCAAACTACTCATGTCTCTACCTTATGCCAGTTTAAGATACGTCTGGCCGTAAAATACGTAGCGCTATATCAGTGTGTACAAGGCAAACGCAGCAACAAAAAAAAACAAATGCTATTTTGTTATTGGTAGCCTCAAGTTACCATGAGTATGGTCCAAGCAGACCACAGAGGTTGGGGGTCTACAATCGGGAATTTGCCTGGAAAAATATTACCTTCTGTTTTAGCAAGCTCAACTATTATAATTCTAACCACATGATGTTGCATAATACTAATCGAATTAATGTACGAGCCGGGCCTCGTTCCGGCGGACCTTTTCAAGGCTCACTTATATTTCTCAGCATGGGTTTTTCTTCATGGAACGATTTAGGATGATCTCACGATTTCGGCTCAAGTCGAGCCAACATCTTCTAAACCTGGTTCTGTTCTCCGTGCGTCCGACGCGCAGAGATAGACCAGCTCTTTATGGTGCACGAATCTCAAAACGACATTTCTTCCCGCGAATTCTTTCGGGATCTTTGACATTTTTGGTAGCTGAATCTATACTTGTGTAAAAATCTCGTCTACCTACATGTCCCTTAGGCCTATGACGTTTGTTCGGCTGCCGCAATATGTGTGTGAATAGTAGCACGTCGTTGACGTATTGAACTACCTAGTCGAAACTCTTCGGCTACACTAACCTCCAGCGCCACAGGCATGTACCGCATCTTTGATTACTTTTTCGTAATAAAATATAATACTCAGATATATCATCATATAATACTCACGCTATGGTGTTTCTTTTACAATATGGCTGTAATAAATAAGTCTTAAAGGCAGCCATTCTCCTAATTTGTCGTAATAGAAACCTATGGGACACTTCTTTATGTGTAAACAATAAATCGATACGGCAGGTTTTGACGGTGTGTAGTTTTTCATCGTTTCAATTAGGGTTACGCGCACATTCGTATAATATAATTAATTTCTAACTATACTTAGCACCAACTCTGACTAATATTATTTGTATCTATTAGGAAATGAAGTGTATGTACATAGAGCGCTAAAACGGTATAAGCAAGGCGGCACATGCAGCGTCCTGAAGTACCTAGTTCTTCGACAGGAACCAAACTGTGGCGAAGCTCACCGATTAAGTTAAGGGTCGAGTTGGTCGAACTGAGTACAATAGAAAAGCAGAGCTCCTCGCGGACCTGCAGATTACGCAAGGTTCTACGCCGACGTCGATGCTCGTCTACCTTGTGGAATACATCTGTTGAATAGCCACGTCGGACTTCGCCGATATTGCGGATCGCGACTGTAGTTTGAAACAAATGTCGAAAAGGCGAACAGACACCAAAAAATTAAACAAGGAAATTAGCGCAACGTTAAATATAGATAAATAAAAACAGTAATAACACTAATTGTCATATAAGCCTATATATTACGATTCTATTCAATATTTATAAATGTCATGTTTGATAGATGATATCCCTCCTCGTGTATCAACACGAATGTTTTCCACAGCGTTCTTTGTCGTTGGGGTGTATTTGACATGGGACAAGGTTTGACATAAAGATTGCGCAAACATGTAGAAACCTGTGTCTAGAAATAGACATGCCGGATAACAGGAGATCAGAAACCCTTTCAACTACATTACGATTTTGGCTATTACCTAGTGTGGTCTTAAATGTGTGTGCGTGATGTTATACAACTCTATTGTCTATCTTACTAAGTAACGTGCAGTTCTACCAAAAATATTTATCACATAAATATTTCAATAGATCGATAAAGTATGGCTGGATTGATAGCTGTTTCGGGGTAATCCAGAACGCTGTAAGTCTATTTAATGAGTCTTTGCTAACTATAGATGGCGGCCTGCGGCCTATTGGCCTCTCTAGCTCAGGTGCGTATATTGAAACATTCAGTTCAGCACTCCCTAATCGATACAACAATATAAAACAATTAATAACACCATTTGCTTTGCCTGGGCCTTTTGGGGAAAAACAATCAAAGCACGAAACTTAGATCGAGCTCGTAGGCTAAAAGAACAAACGTAGATCTAAATCTAAGTAATTTGGGTTGTGTCTATTTTGGGCCGTAGGTTTAGCTGAACGGCAAAGGTTTCGCAGAA
This sequence comes from Varroa destructor, assembly GCF_002443255.2. Classification (NCBI taxonomy): domain Eukaryota; kingdom Metazoa; phylum Arthropoda; class Arachnida; order Mesostigmata; family Varroidae; genus Varroa; species Varroa destructor. Next base: position 27,893,986 of record NW_019211455.1, on the reverse strand, counting down.
TATCCTGGACATAACGCGCTAATAGCAAAGGACGATTTACGTCAAAATCTGTAAATTACCCCCAATCGTTTGCCGACAGATATAAGATGTCCTGTTACGTACCGTCTGCCGGTACTCTGTCTGGGCAAACAGATGTTTACGTGCATTGTAAACGTGTACCTTCTATTTTTACAACAGTCGCTCTAACAGCTCCGAATGAGTAAAAAAGAAATTTGAATGACAGGCGCCGCCCTCTAGGCAATGAAAAGATGCCGGCCATATAAATGCACCGTAAGCGCTATTCTTTTAAGGTCACCGAATCGCTTATCAGGCGCTTGTAAATCGACAAAATCAGATCTCTAATTAGTCGTGCTTACGTTTTTTATAAGAACTATAGACGAACGTATCTAAGACTGTCTATGATATGTCGAGCTGTTTTTTTCAACTAGTACATATGTAAGGCTTGAACACCGTATTTGGTACGATCCAAAACAAAGAAACTTACTATACGAGGCATAAATTCAGCTAACTCAGCTCAATTTGTGAAGCGGAAACATTATCGACCACCTTCTAAGGCTAGTTGCCACAGGCTTGTCATGGCAGTGAACGCAGAGGAAGTGAAAGATAGCCGATCAGGGCAAAAGTTCTCTTGAAAGTCTCTTTCTCTGTAAAAACAGATCAGTGACAAAAAGGCAATCTTCTTTAGCCAATTCTCAATAATAACAGCATTTTAATATAACATGCGCAAAATATGACCGCTGTTTTAGGTTTAATCATCAGCGTACAAGGGATGAAAGACATGAAAGTGTCCTTAGATTTGTTTTCCAATTGCTACACCCAGCCATTGGCGATTTTCGATCATGTATATATAAAGTTCATAGCGCCGTACGTCGATCAGCATCGGAAAGCATTATGCAAGTTACATAACAATTCCTTTCTGTCGAAGTTGGATCAGCTTGCTAACAGCAACCCATCATTTTAAAGGTAAAAGTTCGAAACAGAAGATCTTTGTTCAGGCAAGCGTATGCGAGAACTAATCGGGCTCCATGATTTAAGTGAGAGCTCTTAGTCGATACAAGATCCTCGTGTAAAAAAAGTATACATGGAAAGGAAGCTGGAGCTGGAGGACCACATAACACTTTACAATTATGCCAAATATCATTGTCCGGGGCCCGTTTATGATGCATCACATGTTGACGGCCTGTCGACTGTTTTTTTTCGAATTTTCCGCCATGTGGTCGATTCGTATTTACATGTCAGACAAATGTTCGTTCTATATATTATCGCATTGTACATCGCATGATAATCAGGAAAAAAGGAAATAGTAAGTACGACATCGGAGTACTGAAGTATTAAAGCTATGTATGTTAATAAATATTATACTTTGATCACTGCAATACTTCTAGTTATGATGAATGACCACCACTTTGGATTGGTCGTTCATCTTCCCCTAAATCAGCTTCGATTTATTTATTTTTGTGTAAAAACCTCTAACTTAACAAATCATCATACAATATCCTGGTTGAATGGAAAAGCTTCGTCATAACGTATTGGTTAAAATCAAGTTTTCTACGGCACAAAGCAAATGTGTTCATTGAGCCGAAGGCTTTCGTCAATCGGCGATGATTCTTGTACCTATCATCTGAATTGAGCCAGTCGGCTGGTACAAAATCTTTCTTTGAATAGACTAAACAGTATGTGCACAGCCGTACGGCGCATGCGCGGACTGTTTGAATTCGCGCGGATTGCTTATGCAGGCTAAATGCACAATGAGGCATCGATCATATCGATCGAATTTCCGCTTTGATAACCATACTGCCCTTAGCTCACTTCGAGATGATGCGGGGCAAAAACGCGATGGTATCTACGGATGTCTTCCACGTAATTGAAAACGATGCTTACACTTGAAAGAATCGCTGCTATGCCAAGGTCCCTAGTCAGAGTAAAGACATATTTAGAAAGCTACACATCAAACGACGTGTGAAAATTTACTTTTATATACATACGATAGCAATTTTTGCGAAAAAAAAAAAACAATTCACTGGAAAAACTTGTCAGAAATGGCGGCAGTTTACTCACATGTGAAACTACTTCTTCGTAAAAAGATGACTTTATAGTTGTATTGAATAGGCTTTCGAGATAACGCGTCGGCCGTATGAGCGTGTGTTGAAAAAACAGGCGAACTATCGCTTTTAAAAAGTCATGGATACGCTAAATATTTTAATCGGTTTTAATCAGACAGAAACATTTAGCGTTAGGTTTGTATTCTGTTGCAAGATAACAGTACCACATAGGTAAAAGTTTGATCCAATTTTAAAAGATGAAAATGACTGTTTCAAGCGTCCCGTTGACATGTCTAAAATACAAATGAATTCGTTCAGATTTACTATTGTCCTCTACGTTGGCTCCCACTTGTCCATCTGTCAGCCATTAATAAATACGCTGCTAGCTTTATCTATTTTCTTAGGTACCAAATTTAGCCGCTTCTAGGACCTACTGGCATAGGCAATATGCACCAGGGCTTTATACATATGGCAGGCGCTTGTGTGACCAATTAACTAGGTTAAGAAATCAGGCTTGTGTCTGGCAATAATACAAAGATCGTGCGACTCGTCCGGGGTTAACAGCTGTTTGCTTCTTGATGGCCCTCGACTAATGCTTATCAATGCTCACGCGGTTCAAACGTATAACCGTTCCAAATAGTAACACTGATTCTGATCGCGTGTACTTGCCAAGGGGTATTCACCATACAGTAAACAATACATTGAATCATTTTGGCAACATATACGGGAGAAAGTATTGCCGACTGATTCATTATTGTGAAAATTTCTGGCTTTTTTTAACGCTTATCAACAACTTTGTCACGTTTACCGGTTCAGCGAAAGCCAAGCGACAATCAAACGCCTGTGCTAGGTACGTATTTACTTGAAGTTCAATTGCAACATCAAGTATATGGTAGCATATAATTGACTCAACGATGAGTCTATGGGAGTAAATGTATTAAGTGTCGAAGAATTACGCTGTCTATGTATTATAGTCGGAGATGAAATTATAAGATTGTTTTGAAATAAAATATTTCAATATGCCACAGATAAATTTGGTTTCCTAAAGCGTTTTATGAAAATGTCGTCGATAGCAGCTTCGGTGACAGCATGCTCTTCTATTGTATACGTTTTGCCGGTTATCTCAACGGAAACGTGCAAACGTCATCTTCATACCACAGCAACTTTAGACAGAAAAAAGTAGCTTTTCAAACTCCAGCGCATCGTCTGGGTCCAGGCAGATGCGCGAAAGCAGACGTCATGCCCTCTTGCGAGTGTTAACATTAACTTTTGCATAGTATACGTCAAGGATGACATGCTAGATTTCAGTGTGTATTTTTATCACTGATAGGATATAAGGTTAGCGTGGAGCCTAAGAGGTACGTTCTTACCTCAGAAGTGCTTCATTCAGTGCTGTAAGGCTTTATCAATGAATAGTAAATCATTGTTTCAAGTAAGATTAAATTATAAACTACAATGAAGCATTAGTCTTACAACACTAAGAGTACACACAGACACGCTATACTCTGATGCATAGGAATTTTTTTGCTAATCTTATTTATTCCCCCAACGTTTGGTGGCAAGGAAGAATGATTCATTGGAAAATTGTAGTCATTATTTTGTAAAGAGCCTCTAATATAATCAAGATGGAACAGGCACTTTTCGAAATTGTCCTGAGTCCCGGATGTCCGATTCGAATAGTTAGCATGGTCGTTTGTGCCGTCACTGTTTATATGTAATAGTCCATACCTAACTTAGGTAAGAGCGTATTTTGTATATACGCAAACGATACTGCCGGTCGCATCGCTGTTTTGTCCAGGTCGAATTGATACCTTTATCGTGTACGGACAGAACGACCCAACGTATACTACTCAATCAGCTACAATCATCTGTATAACATCATTGATACTAATTTCGAGTAAGTAGAATGCTGTCAAAAGACCTTTCTCCGGTGGAACTTGATGCACGGGGTCAGATTCTTAAGGGCAAGTTACACAAAGCCCAGATTGCATGTTCAAGCAGTAACTCAAACTAGTGCAACACTACAATAGCATGCGTACGATATCGTTCTCGAAGTTCTAGTTTCCACAAAATATTAATTAAGCACAAAATATGTGCTTATCTATTTGGATCTAAGGATATGCTAATGAATTACTATGGTAGCATTCAGATAGTTCAGACATTTTCCGCGCATTCGACAGATAAACCGCGCTTATTATTTCCGCTTTGGCTACCGCCTGATCGCGAGACTGATGCTGAACGCGGATGTATAAGGAACAGAGCCTAACCTGTAGTAACTGTCGTATCGATGTGTTCTTATGAAAAAACTGCTAATTAACAGCTGGCTACATGGCTAGATGACATAATTATACTGTCGTCACCTCGATTGCTAAGCGTGTATAAATGTATGCGAAGTCGTTCTCAAGTAGAATAGAACAATTCTATGTGCTAGTGGGTATTCATCAATACGCTTGGGTGCATGGTTAGCACAACCGCTGTTCAATAGGTGAAGGCCAATTGTGGGCTGTTCAATCTATGCGCGTTCGTATAGCGGAGAATTTTAGACCCATATCATCAAATTTACTACCTGAACTACTAGTTTTATTGCCGCTGTCGTCGTCGTCGTCGTCGTCGTCGACACATTCCACGCAAATTTGGATGATCTCTGCAGTGGGCTGTGCCCCCGGGACAGTTGCCGACATCCCCAGCTGTACATCTTCGTTTTTACATGAGCGCTTGCGCTTTCTACGACTTGCATGAAACATCCCTATTAGGAATCTGCTAAAAACGCTGAATTTCATGAAGCCGGCGGCTGTGGCGGTACCATTAACACCAGCGATCAATCGCTCACTCTTCTCTTTCTGCAACTCAGCGTCCTTAGATTCGCTCACTTATTAATCATATATGTGTAAGTAAGAGTTCACCTGTGTACCTAATCGCGCCGAATACTGCTATATGTACATTTCAGTCTCCTATCGGATGCTGATTTTAATATGTGCTAATCTTTTCATTTGTGTCCAGTTATAGGGACGTTACCAACAAACAAGATCATTGACGCAATCCTGAGTTCGCACAGTCCTTGTTCCCAGGCCGCGAGGTATCGCGGGAAAAACAGACTAGATTGAATATTTAGAAAGTTCACCGAATTCTCACGTACTTGATAAATACTGACCGTCATGAAACCTTTGTCACAGCTGCCTCAAGTAGATTTGAGGTTGTTTACCGATTTCACTTGATGCATAGTGACACGGCAAATATGGTTCTACCTCAATGACATTTTAAAATCACAAGGTACTTCACAGCACTTTACAGGTTCAGAGTTACTGGCTTCGGAAGATAGTTATTACCCGAAGTGAAACTATTCTGTTTTATTTTATACTGTACGTGTAGTAATCAAACGTTTTGTTGCAGAAATAAGTGTTGCCTTCTTTGTTAATCAAAAATGACGGGCGACAGTACCTCACGAAAGGTCTAGTGAATATTACAGCACTTTTGTGCTGTCTACCAACAAGGTAACAGGATCACTTTTGAGAAGAGAAATCAAGGTCGCTTATAACAATTCGGTGTACCTCAGTAGATGACCTTGTACAATAACGTCAGAACTGCAGGAATTACGATTCGATCGCTATTGATAATCTTCCGTGTGTCGTCTGGTCTTGACCGAATGGCACGGGTCTTGTGAACAACTCTTTCAGCCTTACAGTTCATGTTTGCCTTATTTAAGCGATCCTGGAATTCGTCAGGCTGGTTTGGCGAACGATTTCTGGTCGATGGCCCTTTTTAAAGGGGATACAAGTGGGGTCGTCAAGTGGGAGAGGGTAGGTACTGGGGTGAGGGGAAATGCAGCCAGACCGTGCCTATCGGACCTCATGTATGTGACGGGCTCATAGGTCGAATGCGGTACGTATCTTTTTTGATTTAATAAAACCTTGAATGTCTGTTAAATATTTCAGGAAGAACCCATAGGAAATGGGAGGTACCATTCAACCGTGTCGAAATTTCAATTGTATTCTATAGAATATTGGTCTATCACCACTTTCGTCAGAATAGATCGCGTAACCTAAAGCGCATGCCGCAAAGCGTCTGAGGAGCAAATTTAAGGCAGGAACACTCACTAAAAAGCGGCATCGCAAGTCATAATTGTCTTATTTCGAGCAAAGAAGGCTACAGCTCTACTCAAAACGCTGTTTGAGTAGAGATCATCTGAAGCAAGTAATAATATTAATGAGTTGGCTGATTTCGTTTGCTTAAACCCTTAGCTACCCTTAAACGCCGACATTAACGCTAGGTTCATACGGTTGATGTTTACCAGAGGCATTTCCCGAACAGACTTGTCCAGTCTAACTGTAACACTGTCCTAAATTACCTTCAACAAAATGCACTAATTCTCTAGTCTTTTTTTTTTAACTTTTCAAGCTAAAAACGGAGTGCGTGCGGCTGAAGATTTGATCGGCTTGATTTCTACGTCGTATGCCTATACACGTATATATATATATATATATATATATATATATATATGTATATATACCAGATTTACGGCATTTACGGATGCCAGCAGGAGTCTCTTGTTTATGCAATTTCTCGTTTGGGCTCCATACTCCATTCGTACATTTTATGCATTTTTTTTTCAAACTACTCCGGTCTGTGACACTTATGTTGGCTTCCAAGTTTGCCACCAAATAGATCATGTAAAAACTATCTAATGGCGTCAGAGGCAGAGATGAGCTTTGCACTCACCTTGAGTCTTTTTTATCGTCGTTCATTTACTCGGAATCGGCAAACATCTCTAGCCAGTGGCGATTAACTGTAGACGCCTGTTGTTATTATCGTGCTTCTATATTTATAATAAGATAGTTGAAAAATTTGCATCATTTATTTACAAGAGGAGCTTAACGAATTGCTACCCGCTTCATCTACGGGCACCTTTGCCGCTACTGATAATGTAGAAAAACCTAAGCGAGCGATGGAAAAAAAATAGTCGCGATTTTTTCTGAAATCTTGTTACGGTATCATGATTTATGGTTAGATCTACTGAGGTATTTTCGAATGAACCACTATATATATCATATATCGAAAAAGGGTACCGAGACTCTTTCGGTCCTGTAAACCCATTACGTTATCGAAGTACGCAGTTTAAGAAAACAATTAAATAACATACGCGCCTCGGCAAGTATCACACTGTACATCGGCGTTTGTTATACCCATACATATATATATATATATATATATATATATACATAAGTCGTATAAAGTAAAACTCTGCTTAAAAAGACAAATATGGCTATCAAGTAAAATGTTAGGGGTGGCTAACCTTGCCCACATTTGCTACACAACCCACATTTTGCTGCTCCAACTTGAGCAAATTTTTGTTTAGCAAGGTTACATTATGACTGGAAATTAAGCCGGTTTTACTCTACAATTTTAGTCAGACATTTACAAAAATCACGCCGTAAACGTGGAAGTACAGAATAGATTCTGCCAACGTTCTGCACGACGAAGGAATTGGTAAGCCGGGGTCTCAAATACACTTGTGAACAATGATGTATGATCAAATCATCTGCGCACGCAACCTGCCTGGGTCTTTGGCCCCTCAATGGAATTAACCGACTTCGCAGTCGTCTCTTGTGATACTTTAAAGCTCAGGATGCATGGCGCACAACTTAAGTTTCGTTAATGCTCGGAACACACTTATATTAGATCGAATAAGTGAATTAACGATTTCTATTTAATCTGTCCGACGGATGTAGTACAACGACTACGTATCCAGTGGACTTTTTGTGGATTATATCGATGTAGCATTGCTAATTATAGAAACAGTAGGATGGGCAAATATTCTGAGAAAAATGCTAGAACAGCAATATGCATTGGCGATATTAATGAACACGCACGCCTTCTACAGTTCTGTGAAAAAAAAATAGGTAAAGGGTGGATTTGCAAGCAAGTGACGCTTTTAGCCGTTTATTTATGTGACATCAAAGCAAACATTTATTAAACAGTGTGGGTGAATTGGATGTGGGCAGAGACAATCTCAGTACTGGCGTGTTATCAGGGACAGTGGAGAGGTCACGATCTTCCACTAGGGCCTTGATGTTGCTCTGAAGGCAGCGGGTCTTGCTATAGCAACAGGATTAGACGGACTGATTTAATGTTTCTAGCAAACGAAAATATGAGCCTTTCATAACCTTCCTCAATACCCTTTGGATTGTAGATGTACAAATATCGCAATTGCCCTATTTAATATACTCAAGCTTCAATAGAAACTTCTAGTTTTATTCTAACAGATGCTAGCATGCAAGTACATTTAACACTTACCTACTTTCATGAACTCGGTACTTTTATTTAACAAAAAAGCACAAATTCAATTTCCCGTAATTCGAAAGCAACGAGCTAATTAGAAATGCCAGCACAAAGTTTTAACGGAAGCAGATGGGTACTGCGGATGGAAGAACGACTGCTCCTATATTAGCTATGCAAACGATATCCTCTACCGCGTTAAAGTAGTGCCGAATGAAGTAGCAGTGGAATGAAGAGCAAACAGAGTGATTTTGTTTTAAAATTTTTCAACAAAAATGGGGGCGCACTTCAAACGTATGAACGCATTAAAGAATCTAATCTTATTTGACCACATTACGGTAGTTGGTCGTCCGGCGTACAAACATTAAGTCCATTAGTCCACATGTCGTGTCACACAAAACATGGTCCATAAGTGGAAGAGGTAATGAAAAGATTCTATATGAAGCAGCTAAAATTCGAAAACAACAATACGCCACTTTTATCGCACGACAACGCTGGATCTCGCACCACAATGGCGAAAACGCAGAAGTTACATTTAGAGACTCTCTATCATCCATTATACCCGTCAGGGTCATACTTCTCTCACTGAGTATTACACCTAATATCTTGCCAACCTCTCAATGGAAAAATTATTCAAATCTCAACATAATGTCAGAACTGCCTCATAATATCTCGTATTCCTGTATGTAGAGGACTTGGAATTCTCGCGGAATAAATGATTCAAGTGGCAGAAGATCATGGATAATGGCGCATTCTTCGATTCGGTTGAAAATAAAATAACTAAGTTTGCGAAAAAGTTTGAGAAGTTAAAGTTCACTGTATGAAACAACCCAATACTATATTATCTATATGTTGTCCGCCAATGACGGTACCGTTTTCTACACGTGTACATGTAAGTTCAATCTTAAGAGAAGGCGGTATCGGATAGCATTGTTCTTTTTTAGGGGGCAAATCAGAAATGATCTTTTCTGCTAACAAACTAAATACTATATCGAGCATCTCTGCCAAGTTTACATTTAAGTGAAAATTTACTGGAACAGGTGAGGTAAACTCAAAGTTTCAAGATGACGTTCCCAGGTACTCACGTTCGGGCGCTTTATTCATACAAAAAAAGCCTTTGTGCGAAGGGTAGTACAGAAGGAACTCGTGTGAGGGGTCGAGATAGAAGCGCCGCGTCACCACCTTGGAGGCCGATACGACCTTGTGCAGAACTGTGCCTCTCTCCAGGACAAGCAACAGCTCTGGGAAATCGGCTAAGCCTGCAAGCACAGAGTGACAACAAGTACTAACGACAACAATAATAATACATTGGCAACTAACATAAACGTGAAACAACAACGCCAGTCACACAAATGCATGAGTGATAAGAACAACTGCAACATAAGGCATCAGAGCAGCTAAGGGAAACATTGAACAAACAGAGGCGAGCATTCCATTATATTTGAAAATCATCAGTAATTTGCCTCTGGGCTAAAAATTGCGACGAAATAAAAAGAAATTAAAGACAGAATGCTTAAATGTTTGTTCGTTATTTTAGTGTGTGTTACCTTTTTGTGTTAGTGCGTGGCCTTATGCACCAAGTGTAGGCTGTAAGTGGTATGAGTCATACCTTTAAGAGAGCTTAAGCTAAATTGTGAAGGCGATAAATACATTCCACGAAAAGTATCTATACATGGCTATTAAAATTCTGCCAGAAGTCTGTTAAAAGTAAAATTACTCATAAAACACCGTGTATCAGGGCCATTATTTGGAAGCATGATTGAAATTACTAAATCAGCACCAACGAATACATCTAATTAGGAATGTTTTCATTACTTCATTAATAAAGACATGGTTGTACACAGAATTACGTGTACCTAACTTAACACTCATATCGTCATACTTTCGTACTTATCTTCTCTAAGCCACGATACAAAGCAGGAAGCTATAATTACTAATAATTCTTGTATACAGAGCATCATAACAAGACCTAGGCTCGTTATTCCTTGTCTTTACTATTTCTACAAGCAAGATTGGATAAGAATGAGGGATGGATTTTTTTTTTCGTGACCTGTATCTCCATAGTGGAACATCATAATAACTGTAGTAAAGCAATGCTATGTATACATTCATTCTAGTCAGTAGCAAGTAGAGTCACTTTCCTCTAGCCGTATCCAACATACATTTAACATATGAGGTCACACTATGGTCTTGATATTTCCCTTTCGATAAACTGAACGTTAACGCCGTTTACTCCAGCTGAAGTCAACGTGACTGCGTCTTAAGCAAAGTTCCTGGCTTTCTCAGCATCCCTTGAATAAGTTTCATATTTAAGTTTAACGTTGCACGACATTAAACACCGAAACTAGCAATTGTGTTCAAATCAGTTGTAGCAGTTCTCTAACATTTCCATGTCACGCTATATACAAAAACCAGAGCAGGTTGTGTTAGGATCGCTTTGATTTCCGTCGGCTTTAATGAAGTAACGATTTCTGTGAAGTAATTAAGTTGTAGATACCCGCGCACCGCCACGTTACAGTCACTTCATCACCATCATCACAGTTGCCCTAAGGGCTAATTGTCTAAGCTAATTGCAAGAACCTGCTAGTATAGGCAGCATGGAAAAGGCATACGGAGTGAAGCAGGCCTGATGGCAATGTTTACTCCCATTATAAAATTATATAGAAAGGGAATTATTGTAGCGTGCATTAATGCTATTTAAATTTAATTCGTCGCGTTTTTTACTATTTAGTTTTAGTTTGTCAGTTACTCAGATTTGCTAAACTGTAATGTCTATTGTTAATGATGAAATATTTCGATATTTTTTACACATCCTATAGCTGAAAGTGAAGTGATATTTGTAAGGATCAGCGTAAAGAACAGGTTCTGAAGTGGCTTGCCATTTCTGCAAAAAAAGAAACCCAGAATGTTAAGTTAGTAAATTCAATGGTAACAAATTTCCCGTTTCCTTTTCTGTAAAAGTACTTTATTTTCGCTGTTTTGCATTGCCTGTAGATGAATCCCCAAATTGTTCAAATGTCTTGGCATTAAGCTATCTATAATACAATTAAGCTAAAGCCCGCCAATGTTATCCTGAAAAAAGTGATATAAAAGTGGGTAGAACGAGGAGTTTAATGAATACGAAAATTTAAAAAAAAAATA